>NC_090936.1:507124007-507430454 GCF_040938575.1 Ambystoma mexicanum | reverse complement strand
TTTGGGATATACGGGAGGAGTTGGGGCCTCCCTGCCCGGAGGTCTGCGGACGGTCCGGCCGACCCCGGCAGAATTTCCCCCCGAAAAGTTGGAGGAACTGCTGAGATCTGTTTAAGATCTGCTTTTATTTTTACTTTTTCCAGTTACTACTGTTGCGAGGAGGCCCGGCGGCGCGGCCCCCTCTGCCGTTGCCCCCTTCTGAGGACTACAGGACCATCGCGGAACTGCGAGAAGACCGGACAGCGCAATCCGGATATTGGCCTTCGGGAGCCGGTTGAGAAGTATCCCGCCCGCGGTTGGCGAGTGTCCAGACGTGGTCCAGACGAGGGGAGGTGGCGAGCCGCTTGGAGGGGTGCACGCAGTCGAGCGGCCCCGCATCAAGAGAACTTGGTGAGCATGCCACGCACAACAAGCAATGTGAAATTGTGAGGGAGGGGGGAGGAATTAAATACGGGAGGTGGGAGGTGCTGCACAGGTGCGCGGCGAAGGTTTTGACAATTTAGTGTTGGCAATGAAATTAATGGTAGCCGAACGAGTGCGAGAGCAGTCGGCTACGTTACGCGAGAGAGGGGGGGCGGAGCACGAAAACATCACGTGCGGCCGCTCGTAGACACTGATTGGCCTAGGTCACGACTACGTGTAAGGGTGTGTGTGTGTGTGGTTTCCTACGATTTGGCATTTATTGATCAATGAGTAGATGAAGATCCCTATTGTTCGAGCAAGAAACTCGATAGGTAGATGACGTTTCCCTGTAGGCGGTAGCTAGTCAGTTGCCCAATACGGAAGATAATTGGCTGGTTAAGCCCTCCTGTCGAGGGGCGTATCACACGCGAGGCGACGCAGCGTGCGCAGTCCGATTATATTATTGATTACCTTGTTCCAGGAGTGACAGGAAGACAGCTGTGAGGTTAACGGGGGTAGATTGTAAGTGCATTTTGAACTTAAAGAATATATGAAAAACTTACCAGTAGCTCGAAGAGATCGGTGACGTCACCAATAGGGCTTTCATAGGATATCCCGAGCACAAGGCATCTTTCCTTCTGAGAGTGGTGGGGAAGAGAACTGTGGTAAGGGAGTGGGAACGGAGATAAAGGGTCATGAATTGATCAAGGAAAGGCGAAACGGGGGACGTGGCGGCGCACAGAGAACGCCGGCCACGGCAAGTGTAGAAGAAGGAGGAGGAGCAAGTGAAAAATAGAGCGACTGTATAAGAACGTCACAAGGGGTACGCAGCCGCAGGGGGTTACGTGCGCCTCGGCCGCAGGGGGCCATAAGGGTGTTGCGTAAAGGAAGAAAGAAAGAAGGAAATATACAAATGTAAATACTATATTTTAATAATTTTCTTTACGCGGACTATCGCAAGTCCCCAAACTTACGGGGCCAGGTAACGATATAAGGCTGTATATTGTAAACTGCTAGTGAGATAACCGCTACCAAATAGGGGAAGGGTAACAAGTGGAGCGCTACTATGTCATACGGGACAGGATCGGGAGGGTGGGGGAACACCCTCACTACCCCACTACAACACATATGTACCACACTGTCACCCCATAGGGAGAAACTGATTAAGTATAGCATAGAATGGACCCAGGGGACGGACAACAAAATGATAACACCGTGGCCGCCTAATGGTAGCTTCGATCCATATGTCCAACATTCACTACTAAACCATCTGCATAATACATACAAAGGGAAGAAGTTGGCAAACCACGTGGAGGTGTTTAACTTATGGAGGATGTTCCAAGGGTCCTGACCAGGACCAAATGGAATGTTCACTATGGGGGAAATACCGGAAGAAAAAGAGATTAAGGAGGAAGGAGAGGATGGGAAAAAGGGGAGTGAAGACCCAAAGAACACGGGAACGGACAAGAGGGAGGAGAAAAGAATAATTAATCAAATGAAATAAAAAAGGAACCGAGCAACGATATACCCCTAGCAAAGGGAGTGAAAACAGAGGGAGGGGGGTTGTACCCTTTAAGAGAGTTAGGAGAAATAGAAAGAGGTCAGTTAAGGGCGGCTGAGGGGTACTCGAACCCGGCATACAGCCCTCCACCATATGTGGCTCATAGGAAGATGTCAGCAGGGGAGGGGAGGACTGGAGAAGAACAAACTGTGGAAATAGGAAATGATGAGTGGGTAGCTGCACAGATACTATTAAAATTACGAGGTTCATTAACAGGAGAAGAGAAGGAGGTAGTAAGGAAAACAGACGAGGATAATACCAGGGAGAGTGGAATGAGAGGGGAAGAGCGGTTACGGCAAAAGGAAGAGATTTTGGAGGAACAACTAGCAGAGTTAAGGGATGAGCAGAACGAACTGATCAAACAGCTCGAGAGGGAGGAAAGAGAGAGAGCGAGGAAAAGGAAAGAAGGTAAGAACGAATTGGAAAAAATAAGGGAACGAACTGAGGAGCAAAGGAGAGAAACTGAACGGGTAAAAGCAGCAGCAGAAAGGGTATCAAGAGCAGTGCTGCGAGAAAAGAAAAGGGAAGAAGAAGAGAAAGAAAAAGAAATGGCAATGTGGAAGAGGAGATTATTATCAGAAACGACTAAGAAATACGAAGAAGGGAGGGTGATAGAGAGCATATTAGAAAGGGAAAGGATGAAATGGGAAAGGAAGAAAGAGGATGAAAGAATATTGGAACAGGTGAGTAGTGAAGTAATGGAGGAATTAAAAAGGAAAAGGGAGGAAAATGGTAGGGAGATGGAGGAGAGAAATGAAGGAGAAAGAGAAGATAGGAGAAGGGAGAGTGAAGTGTGGGGGGATGTATATAGGAACACAGAGGTAGCAACAACATCAGCGCAAAGGGGAGCGGTTGATAAAGGAGAAAAAGGAGGACTGGACCTAATAGACTTAAAAACAGTAACAATCAAGGGGAAGAAGACCGAGTGGGGGTTACCGTTTATGACTGACTATTGTAGTGAAGAAGAGGAAGGAGTGGGGAAGGAAGGAAGAAATAGTGAAAGGGAAAGCCTAGATAAATTATACATCACCCGGACCAACAAAGACTCACCATGGATCCGTAGGAGAAAGGATGAACTGGAGAGAAGTGAGGAGGAAGAGCAAGGAATAGTGGAAAGACAGACACATGAGGCCACACCGTCCCCATCACGCCCTCTCCCGTCCCACCCTACATGCTCAACCACCTCACGCTCGTTACGTACAATAAAACTTGCGCCCTTTACAGACGAACTGACACCCTATGCATGTCGGCTTAGAGACCTCCCTAGACGCAGGCAGGAAGGACGAATACACATGCCCATATTAAATACAGGAAGTGATGGAAGAAAGGGAAAAGATGGGAAAGAAAGAGTTACGAGCAGGGGAAATAAAGACGAAATTGACGATGTAGAAGAGAGGGAAGAAGAGGAAGGGTGTGAGGACTCGATTTTATGGAACACAAAGGGTAAAACGAGACATAACTTAATGCCACTTCTGGAGAGGGGAGGGGTTAGACCACAGTACGTCCCTTGGAAGCATACAGACAAAGAAAATATAAAGTGCAGGCTCCCATCATTAAGTGGAGGTGCGGGTAAATGGATATATGAAATGGAAAAACACACCGCAGGACAGAAACTGGCAGTGGGAGATGTAAAGGGCCTTCTAATATCGATATTAGGGGATGCAGTGGATGACATTTGGAAGAGAGCGGGATTCCCTGGGGTAACAATAACAAACACATCACATGATGGGGCACCATTCGCAAACTGCAGACATGCACTATGGCAGGCACTGAGGGTACAGTACCCAGACACATCAGACATAGGAGCAATTACCTCACGCAAGATGCGTGAGAACGAAGATCCTGTTGATTATATCCAGGAAATCCAAGAGAAGTGGCGCATGGAAACTAGAGAACAATGGGATAAAACACCAGCAATATTTTATCATATACTAGTACAAGGGCTCCCGGAAGGAGTTCAGAAACAACTGAAGAAAGTAGTGGGAATGGAAGCAAAAGCATGGCCAGAAATACAACTGACTATAGTGCATCATTGCAGGACATGGCAAGGAAAAATGAAACAAAAGGAAGAGGACAGGAAAGCGGAAGAGGCTAAACTAGTACAGAAAAAGCTTACTAAATACACAATGGAAGGGGCACTAATAACTACGCCTACAACAATGACCCAAAGCCCCACACAAGTAGTAGCTGCACAAGATCCCTCCCAAATACCACCTTCACAGACTATAACACAACAGGTGCCGCCACTCCAACCATACACGACCAACATGGGAGGAGGATACCCAATGCCAGGAGCGGGGTATTATAATTACAACAGGGGGAGAGGAGGAATTATGAGAGGGAGAGGATACGGATATAATACCCAAAAGCAGGTGGGAGGACTTAGAAATTCCTACCCCACAGGGCAACCAGTATACCAGGACAACACAGGGAGCTTTCCATGGCAGAGTAGGGAACCACCGGTGTGTTGGAGTTGTGGATTATTAGGGCACATGTCACGCACGTGTAGAGTAAGACCAGGAACACCATCATGGAGTGAACAGGGACAACCAAGGCCCACACAGGAACAGCAGGGCATACAGCAACAGCAGACGTTGCAACAGGGAAATGAACAGCAACAACTAATAACACAACAACAGCCACAGACACATTCACTGCCACAACAACAGGTAGCGATAATACAACAACCCCAAGTACAACAAACACAACTGGGTAGGGTGACAGTCCTGGGACACAACCCTTACACAGGAAATGGTCAATCGTTGTACCCTCAATAGGACAGCACACAGACGGCCTTGGTGTGTCCCATCCTGTCAGTAACACCTAATAGTGCGGAGGAACCACGCATAGAGGTAACGATAGGTGACAAAAAGTTATCATTCCTTGTTGACACCGGGGCGACCCGGTCTTGCATAAGGGAAGGTAAATTTAAGATGTCAGGCGAAGCCATGAACACCCAAGGATTCTCTGGGGCTAGAGGGTTGGTTCCTTTTACTGATAACATTCCCTTATCTATAGGAGATTATGACCTGTCAGTCCCACTTCTATATTATAGTGCCTCACCAGTAAATATACTGGGGAGAGACATAATGAACAGGTTGAATATGACGATCTCATTTACTGAGGACGGCATAATTTGCTCCACTCCAGGGATTAACATGCTCACAGCACGACAGATTATGCAAGCATACTGCGGACAGACAGCGATTAGGGCGGAGCCAGTAGATGGCGAACTTTTCCAGTACGGGACAGACATGGCATTTGCATGGATGCCAGGGATAGAGGGAAAAATCTGGAGGAGGCCAGCAGCCTGTCTGTTCAGACCAGAAACACCAGTCAATGAACCAGAAGGAAAGGTGGTTCCAGTGGACATTGAGAGCATTATAGCAACAGCTGATTACATTGCTGTACATGCCCAAGACAGAGAAGGAAGGGCATGGAGGGCAGTGATAGCACTAGCAGAAGGATGTAGACTCACCCAGGTGTCAGATGAGGAGCTGTTCTCAGAAGAAAAGGAGGAAGGTGAAATGGCTTTTATGATTAGTGTGGAAATATGGCTAAGAGTGGCGTACAAACAAGTAGCACAGAAAATTGCAATGGCACTTGAGGCACCCGCATGCACCCCAGTCCCCTTCTTTAAGGAGGATATGACAAAGGTACCCACATCACCTGTGGACTACTAGCCCCTATGACGTGGGGTGCATAAAAAGTATAGGGGGAGTAAGGATAAAATTGAAAAAAGGTGCAATACTCCCCAGAGTGAAACAGTACCCACTATCAAAAGAGGCAGATGAGGGCATATATGAAACCATAACGGCCCTTATAAATAATGGCATATTGGTCCCCTCAGAATCACCAGGTCACCTGTGGACTACTAGCCCCTATGACGTGGGGTGCATAAAAAGTATAGGGGGAGTAAGGATAAAATTGAAAAAAGGTGCAATACTCCCCAGAGTGAAACAGTACCCACTATCAAAAGAGGCAGATGAGGGCATATATGAAACCATAACGGCCCTTATAAATAATGGCATATTGGTCCCCTCAGAATCACCAGGTAACACGGCTGTATACCCAGTGCGCAAGGCTAAAGGGGGTTCTTGGCGCTTCATACAGGATCTCAGGCCCTTGAACAACATAGTAGAAGCAGAATACCCCATAGCAGCAAACCCGGCCACAATATTGTGTGGCATTCCAGCAGAAGCATCACGATTTACAGTGATCAACCTTAAAAATGCATTCTTCTCAATACCATTGCACCCAGACTCACAAGATCTGACAAGCTTCACTTACAGAAACACAAAGTGGAAACACACCAGATTGCCACAAGGGAATTGTGAATCACCCTCAATTTTCAACAGAGTAATACAGATGGATTTGGGTAACATTGAAGTGGAAAGCACAGTGTTGCAGTATGTCGATGACATAATAATTTGCAGTACAAATGAAAGAACATGCAGAGATGACTCATTAAAGATGTTGACAATATTGGCTGAGAAAGGTTACAAGGTAGACATGGAAAAGTTACAGTACTGTCAAGAACAGGTACTTTACATTGGTCAGCTCATATCCCAATATGGAAGAAAGATTGCACCACAAAGAGCACAGGCCATTTAAAACACACCAGTGCCACAAACAGTGAGGGAACTGCAGCAGTTCCTGGGTCTGTGCAACTACTGTAGAGCTTGGGTATTTGATTACAGTTCATACATAGGGCCCCTGCTTGAGGCGTTAAAGGAAGCTAATAAAGGAGAGAAAAAGCTGAGGTGGACAATGGCTTTTGATGAGTTGAAAGATGCGATATCAACTGCTCCGGTACTGGCATCCCCAGACTATGAGCGACAATTTTTTATATTTTCACATTGCGACTCAGCAGTAATGAAAGCAGTGTTGGCCCAAAAAACAAGCATGGGCTACAAACCAGTAGCATTTTACAGCGGCCACTTAGATCCTGTGATGCTAGGTCATTTCCCTTGCGAACAAGGTCTCACCACAGCTGCTTTTGCGGTAGAGAAAGCATCAGCAATCACCATGGGGTGCCCAACTACACTGTTTGTGGAACATGCACTATTTGCCATATTGAATAAACCTAAGTCCACCCTAACCACGCAAAGGGCATCAGGTTATGAGATCATCTTATCCAGAGCTGAACTATCAATTGTTAGATGTAGCACGGTTAACCCTGCAAGGTTCCTAGCAGAAGTAATTGAGGAGGGAGATTATGCCCACGACTGTACGCAAATAACTGAAATGTACTCATGTACTAGAAAGGTTGAAGAAAACGCACTAGAGGGAGGTGAGCTCTTGTTCATTGATGGGTCATCAACTATCGACCAAAGGGATGGTATAAGGAGGACTGGGGAAGCAGTGGTAAAAATGATGGAGGTACCGGTGTGTGTGGCAATGAAATGTGTACAATTACCACAGCATTACTCCGCTCAAGCAGCGGAATTAGTTGTACTCATCTTGGCGTTGAAGGAAAGCTTTGACAAACGAGTGACCAAATATTCCGACAGCGCATATGTTACATCCACTGTCCACTCAGGGCTGTCGAAATGGAGAAGAAGAGGGTTTAGGAGAGCTGATGGCACTCCAGTGCAACATGCCCTCCTATTGGCTGAACTAATTGAAGCAATAAATGACCCCCAAGAATTAGCTTTGGTCAAATGCACCGCACACACCAATGGTGAAGACCACATCTCAAAAGGGAATGCAGCAGCAGACGCACATGCAAAGTATGCTGCATACTTTGGTGAGATATGGAACCCCCCAGAGTCACAGAGAGGGAGAGGGAGGGGAATGGCTAAGGAGATGTTGATAAGAGAAGGGTACACCCATCTCCCAGCCACACAGATTATGGAGCTACAAGCGGCTGCACCAATGGCCGAAAAAGAAATATGGTTAAAAAGAGGATGCGCAATGTCACCAACCGACGCACTATGGCGCCAGGGTGACACTGGAAAGATTGTAATACCACTGGCACTATTGAACACCGCCCTGAGCCAACTACACTACCCAGCCCACACAGGCAAGGAAGTAATTGCAGCACGAATTAGGGAAGACTGGTTCTGCCCCGAGTTAAATTCTCATGTGTCAAATTTTATCAGCAATTGTCTCACATGTCAACAGTTTACGGCCGGTCATACTCTGAAGGTGATAAGAGGTACTATACCCCGGCCAGAGGGACCTTTCCGGCATCTCCATATTGACTATGTTGATATGATCAACATATGTCAAGGAAATAGGTATATGATTGTAGTAGTATGCCCATTCTCGAGGTGGATTGAAGCAGGGCCCTGTTCACACCCAGATGCATTTAGAGCAGCTAAATTCCTAGTGAGAGAGGTCTTCCCCAGGTGGGGAGTGTGCGAGGTACTGAGGTCAGACAATGGCCTACATTTCGCAAACGAAATGTTCCAGCACATCACATCCTTGCTGAACATCAAGCATAAATTTGCATGTGCATACCACCCACAGGCCAACGGTAAATGTGAACGCCTGAATGGCCTATTAAAGGAGGCAATTGCAAAGATACAGCAAACAACAAAGAAGAGTTGGTTATATTGCCTTCCATTAGCCCTATTTGAGCTAAGGAATAGACCAGGGTCCGACCACCATCTCACCCCTCACGAGGTGGTTACCGGACGTCAAATGCGCCTTCCCCTAACGCCAACATCACGAGCATTTACTGACCACGAGAGTACTGCGAGTGTTCTTGGTGATGAAATGTACCAATATGTGTCTTCTTTGATTACTAGTGTAGTGTTTGTGTCTCAACAGCTCGAGCGCACGCGGGGCGGGTCCAACAGCGATCAGCAAGAAGACGTGGATAAAGAATTGGAAAAGGAAAGACTGTGCAAAGTTGCTAAAGGTGACCACGTACTACTTCGCAATTTCAACAGAAAGTGGAACAGTCCACGATTCACTGGCCCCCATCTGGTAGAGGAGGTATCAACGAGAGCAGTAAAGTTACAGGACAAACGTGCTTGGAACCACCTACACGACGTAAAGATCTACAAACCCCAGACACGCCCCAGCGCCACCGACAGGGCCACTGGAAGAACAACAACAGCATCACCAACGGAGGAAGAGACTTCTACCACAACTAACAGCCTAAGTGTCCCCATACCCTGCCACCCCCCAGATTTCCCAGAGACACCTATTAGAAAAGTAAGGGGTGATGCCCATACCGCCCACCCCATGGTTACACGATCAAAGGGTAAAGAGACTTCCGCCAGTTGAGCCCAAACCCTCTGCCCATTGACCCCCTGCCCACTGTAGTAATAATTGAACTGAAGGACATTGTTTTACACATATACACATGTAAACACCTGAACGTTCTCTTTCTTTTCTCTCGCACATGCAGGTTACAGCGTATTATTGTACTGTTAAGAAAGTAGATAACTAACCAATTCACTGCCCAGGAGTAGATGGTAGCCTCAGACGATAATTACCTGGAAGAATTGTCACACCAATTTGTATATGAAATAAAAAGGCCAACGTACCTGAAAAGAAGGAGCGTACGTGTCTACTACACAGCATTCCTCTTGGCCATAGAACATTCAATGCCCCACCTCCAACCATATTTGCCTACCCTAAAAGATAGATCGCTTAGATTGGCGTGGGAGCAGCTCTTCGCCTGGGCACTGAATGACTACTTGATAGGGAGAGCTTAATAACAATAACTAACCTTAATAACGAGCATATTAAGAATTTTCAGGCGGGCAACTGTAACGTCGCAAGAATACGCTGCCGGACTGCAGCAAGGTAAGAGCAAAATGCCGGTGAAATTAGCATTTGTAATAAAATTGATGGGGATTTTAATGATCACCGGATTTTTGGATGCCTCTGTATGGCAGTACAGCTATGCTATCAATATTATTGCTGTACCCAAACCTAATACACCCCCACCCCCAGCTGCAACAGGTGTTACGTCAGGTGGTACTAGTAAAATCCCACACAAGGAAAATAGAGTTAAACACAGCACATACTCAGATAATAAAGGTATTGATGATTACATACAAGATTCAGCACACATCTCAAACAACATATGGTACCAACACATGACCCACATAGGTAAGCAGACAACAGAAGACAGCTGCTACGTTTGCTCATTAATACCATATGCCATGAGCGCTTCTCGAACATTTGTTGCCACAGAGATTGATGAAAAAATAGCACGATGTATAATATACCTGGCACTGTTCCAGACGAAAGGAAGATTTCAAGGGACAGTGGTGCAATTGGTGTGGAAAACACGAGATACATATCCATATGAAAACAACTTCCTCAAGACTTATTTGAGTTACCACAAGAGCAGTTTACATGCTGAAGGATTCAGATACATAATAAGTGGTCCTGAAAAAGGAGAAACAAAGAAAGTAACACTACAGTACCTACCATGTGATTGGTACGCCACTGAAGTCCCTGGTAAGAACGGATGTTGTGAAAAACCACTGGTGATAATAACAGGGAAGGTGTACATGAACAACAAATGGGACATAGGAGTGGTTGGTAGCAACATGGTAACAAGAGAAAATATTTCAACTATTGATGGACACAACCACAGATGTTGGATGACCTGGGTCAAGTACGTACCCATGCTCACGTGGATGGAGAAGGATGAAGACCCAATAACAATACTGCCGCTAACTGCGCCTAAGGTATGCTACCAACATAAAGGGGAGGTGGACGTAGGATACAACACCAACTGTGAAAGCGTGATGGAGCTACCTGAGGGGGGAGCAGGAACAGCAGTAGTAATGGACCATTACTGGGCCTGTGGAGAAAAAGCATACCACACACTGCCCCCTCTGTGGAATGGTATATGCACAATAGTGCACGTTAATGTACCATCACTAGTGGTACCCCAGAAACATGTCAATATGGCAAACTTCCCCAAAATGGATGAAAGGAACAAAAGGAAGAAGAGATCTGTACAACCTCAGAAGGAGCCAGAGAGCAAAACCGACGGCAACAATTATGTCCTGAATAGAAAGAAAAGACAAGGAGAACCTCTGACAGGAAACTACTTATGGGGAAGGTCGGAAACAGCACTCACTTCAATTCCACCAGAGCACAGACTATTCAGCAGAGCAGCAATGTTCTTCTCCTCAATAATACATCCAGGACTACAGGCTTACGCAAACGCAAAATGGCTCCAGATAACTCGATGGGAACTAATGATGACTATTAATTCTACGGTAAATGGATTCAACGCAATAAAAGAGGAACTGCGAGCTGTGAGGATGGTAGCACTTCAGAACAGATATGTACTGGACCTCCTCACAGCAATGGAAGGAGGAGTTTGCGCTAAGATAGGACAATCATGCTGCACATTCATCCCTGCCAACGATGCTGACAATGGTACACTGACAGAAGCAGTTTTACAATTGGCCCAGATGCACTCAAAAATGACGGATGAAAGTAAAGGTGTGAAAAAGGATGAGAGCTGGTTTTCAATATTATGGTCATGGATGCCATCTTGGCTGTCAGATGGACTGAAAATTATAGTTGGATGTACTATTTTGGCTGGAGCTACACTGATCATAATAAGATTTTGGAAGGCCGGGAAGGCACGCACCACAGACGAGATGATCGAAATGGTTGGTATGCACCTCTTGATGCCAACAGATGACGGCCAACACACAGGCACAATCATAAAAGAGAGAGAGAAGTTGTGCAACCAGATCATCACCAACCACCTGGACCCACCATCTGTCAAGCTCGAAAACCCAAGAAACCCAAGGAGCTACATAGGGAAATGGGTATACTGCACTCCTGGAGGAACCTCTGAATATATGTATTGGTCATTTGAAGACCATGTTAACCACTATGGACATTTGGGAGGAATAACTAAAATATGGAGAGTAAGAGGAGATAAGGAAAAGGATATGTTTGTGGTCGACAAGTTGACCAGAGGGGGGACTGAAGTGGGAGAATGGAAGACCAGGCTCCCGCCCTTCCCCCCTCGCGTTTGGCCTAGAGGATCACGGCCTAGACACCCGCCACGAGAGGAGTTTGCCTATCTACCAGACAACCAAATACCCTGGTACAGGAACATACGGATGTGCCCATCTACCTGCCCAGCAGCCCGCCCTGTCCATGCCGACACCTGCGGCACGGATCAACTCGACTAAACCTACATGTCGTTAGAGATGCCATGACGACCTAGCCAACGGTCAGCACTCCTGTGCAAATATACACACTGGACACTCCCACACCAATCCACACGAAGAATATACTCAGTGCTATGACGTAGGCGACAGACATACTCACGGACGTGCATCTTTATTATTTTCCACATAGGCTCTCAAAATGCAGAAACGCAAGACGCATCATGAACTTATCTAAAAAGGCTTGCTCACGCTTCTTCTAAGAGCCATGTACCATAATGAAGAATATAACGGGGACACGATACTGAGGTTAAAGCAATATGATACCGTAACCTAAAGCGCTCTGCATCAAACGGTTCCACCTATGCACCAGGCCCAAGTAGGCCGCAAGCAAAAGCTTCCATGAACATTGAATGAGCAAGAACTGGGTTGCTGACCCTGCAAAATGAGCCCGGCGAAAGCACAACGCCAAGGGCACGATGTTGCAATCTCGCACGCTGCAAGCCAACGCCAAGGTCGCACCTGCAAGATAAACCAGGCACACAGTAGGAAAAACAATATTAATTATGTTGAATTTTGCCTCAAACAGGGTCCCACCTCACGTGACAAAGCCAAACCTGACAAGATGCCAAGCCCAGGAGGAAGGAGACGCCTGAATCCCACGTTTCAAGACACAGGCAGATACAATTAGAAGACTCATTGGACATCTGCAGCAGTGGGAGTAGTCGACCTCCCAACATATGAATAAATCCTCACATTGTTTACACCTACCCATATTAAAACATTGTTGCAAATGACAGGTGCACCGCGAGCTGAGAACAGCGATAGTCCCAGACTGGGAGGCTCGCGAGTGGACCAATCAGAACATGGGGCTCTTATCACTGACGCCATTAACATTGACCAATCCTCAGAGGTCTTCATGTAACAATTTTCATGTATCAAATTGAAGGGACAGCCCAGGTATACCACCTGACTAACCCTCAGCCACTGACACCGTTCTCTATATGTATGCTATACTAACCCTACCACCAGAGTAACCAATCCAGAGTGGAAATAGGTTTTTTACTAAACTTTGTAAGATGACGCAAGTAGCGTGTCATACTAAGGTAAAAAGGGCCTGCGAGCCCCACGATTGTGTGTGTGTCAGGACGGACGCGTACGCTCCTTGACCCATCCCTGCCGTTTTGTCTAATAAACAGCAGAGTCACCTTGCTTCTTGCGTGTGTCTCATACTCTATCTCTTTTGGGATATACGGGAGGAGTTGGGGCCTCCCTGCCCGGAGGTCTGCGGACGGTCCGGCCGACCCCGGCAGAATTTCCCCCCGACAAAACACAAGGTAAAATTCGTTAGGTAAATTCTTTGGTAAACCGTACGGTCCTCCTTAGGTTTGGTCAGGTGCAGTCGTGACCCGGCTCTTAATTTAACCCTGACAATTTGAATTTGGCGTATTGTATCTGCAGACACAATTATTGACCAGGTAACACCAATTTTTTGTGAAATGCCTGGGAATTGTCTGGCTGCTTTAGGGCTCTGTTCCGCAGCGATCGACAATCTTTGGAATTTAGCCGCCCAGCACCACAGGAGGGGTCGCCGGCATGTACTATGTACTGTAAGTATGGCATTGGAAGTATAGTATTTAATGATATTTGGCACAGACAAACCAGACATGCCTCCGAATTTCAGTGGCCAATCAATGGTAGTTTCGAGATCCCCCGTATTGAATACCTAGAATCGGTCTTGCTAAAAAAGAAGGCCAGACCTGCAGCATTTGATGTTTTACAGAATTGTAAAAAAGAAGCGTTGCAGCAGCTTAAAAGTAGGGATGAACATGCACACCGTCATAAAACAAATGCCGAAAAAGCGTTGTTATATGATAAAGAAAAACATTCGGAGTCAGTCAAAAATATGGATAGGGCTTTCTCACTAGGTATCCAGAAAATGTATCCCTCTAAAGATTTCCATGTTTCTGAAGAATTTATTGAAAAATTGTTAAACGAACGCAGGCCTGGTGCCTCCGCGCCACCTCCGTATGATCCTCTCCCGGGTACTCTGCCCATTCCTGCTGTTATTCCTGTTCCCCCTGTGCAACCTATTGTTCCCATTCCTCTAGTTGTTGTTCCTCCACCGCACCTCCGCTCCCGAGTGGTTCTGCATTGACTGAAGTTGATTAGGGTGCGGGGTCAAAGATTGTCACTCGTAATACTGTTTCTGCAGACAAGAAATGAGAATTATTTGCATGGGCTAAGCACTGTATGGAGAAAGGTGATCAAGTTAAAGTTTTTTCCACATTATCAAATTAGAACAATTTTCCCGAGAAAAATGTTTTTATCAAAGGTTTGGATACTCATTTATGTGTGATGTGGGGTAGATTACAAAATTCGGATCTCCCACAAGGGGTGAGGGATCTGAATGCTTTAGCACTTTCGAGGGACACAGAGGAGAAGGTACATGGTCATGTTGAAAGATTGTTTGAGTATAGGAGGGACTTTGAGAAATCACGAGATGAGGATGATGAAGACGACAGTATGTATGTACAGAAACGGTTCCTTCCGTGTCGTAGATCGGCACCTGAGGAAGTACGAATTTGTACCAAAGATGCGATTCGATGGATCTCGGATTCATCGGTACCGCCAGATGAAGTATATGACACATATAGTCAGTATACAGTAGAAATGCAGAAGAAGGTGATTCAGGTAATGGTACAGTACCTACAAGATGAATGTGTAAGGAAGAAGGTTAGTTGTCCTATAGAATTATTGGGTATTTGTAAGAGGGCTTTTTCGCCCGACACTTCTTCAGCTGCCTTAGCGCTCGACCTGGCTCTATTGCTTAGTAAGCGGTCAGAGTTACCTACATCTCAGTTGCCTATGAGAGAGGTTTCTCCGACATTTGTCCCAAAGGTCAAGATTCCCGCTAACGCTGGGACTGGTGCACCCTCTGTCAACATCCCTGCACACTATGTATCGCAATTTGTTCACGTCCCGTTTTCACGACAGGAAGTGAACACTATTAGACAATCAATTCCCGATATCAGAAAAAACCCAACAGGGTTTTACAAAGAGATAGAGTCCGTTTTGCTGTCCTCTGTGTTCACCTTAAGTGACATTGACTTGCTATTCCCTGTACTCCTGCCCGTAGATTTATGGAAGCAGGTTCGAACAATAGACGATGTGCCAGGGTTAGGAGATACGTGGGCTAACATGATTAGGTTTGAAGGGGAAAGACCAGCTGGTGAAAAACCACCTCAGGTAATACTTACTTTGCCTGATAGAATTGTCGCAAAATTGAAAACCATAATTCCTGAGAAAAGAATTATTTGGGACAAGCTTACGGCCTGTGTTCAAGGAAAAACTGAAGGTGCCACCGAGTTCTTTAATAGATTCGAACAGGTATTCTCTGATTTCAGTGGTCAGGACTTGGGCACAGAGTCCGGGAAAAGGTTGTTTGTGGACAAATTTGTACGTGGGTTGTTGCCCGACATCCAGTCACAGATTATGTCCTTTGAGAGCGCTTGGCAGGCGAAGTCCCAATCTGAAGTTTTGCACATGGCTCAGTATTATGAGAACCGTGTGAATAATGAAAAAGAGAAAATAGAGAAGAGGAAAGGAGATTTGAAGACTAAAGTATTGTTACAACAAATTGTTAGAAATCCCAGAGGAGTTACGTCACAGACCAGAGGTCAGTATGCCCCAAAAGGAAACGCTCCTTTGGGTTCTGTGAATATTAATCAATGTGCCTATTGCCGCCAGGAAGTTCATTGGCGAGCACAGTGCCCCGTCCTTCGACAAAGGTTAAACAATGCGTTTGGGAGTATGTGTAGATGACCTAGAGGTCGCCCTGGAGCAGGGGGCCCTGATAGAGGTCAGTTCTCACAAGATCCTCAGCAACCTTTTTCACGGGAAAATCAGACTTCGAGTGTGGCCGCAAGAAACATATTTGATCACCCTTCTGCTGCCTACCTTTCTGAAGAGCTTCCTTCCGATAACATTTTATTCCGTTAGGACTGCCCGAAGCAGGGTTTGGAACCTTCACCTATTCCCGTTAATCAGAAAGGTCCCTACGTTGAATTGTTAGTGGGGAATAGGAAACATCAGTTTTTGATAGACACTGGAGCACAGAAGTGCTCCATTGATCATTCCCGGGTTCCAAACATTCCACTGTCAGGGCAAACAAATGTTTCTGTAGGGTTTTCTGGTATACCAATTGTCTGTCAGGTTTCTTCGCCGGTGTCTGTTTCTTTGGGTCCCTTTACGGACCATTGCCCTTTCCTTCTGACTTCAAACTGTGGAGAGAATTTGCTGGGGTTAAATTTGTTAAAGAAACTGAATGCAGTAATTCATTGTTCCTCTGATGGAGTACGACTGACGGTTTCACCACAGGAACTTCCCAGTTCCCAGTTTCTGACTCGACCATTGCCTCCTGAGTTTAGTGTTGTCCCGGAATGTTTATGGGCAGTTGACGACAATGATGTCGGGGTACTACAGATTGAGCCCGTTAAAATAGTTTTGAAACATGGAGTTAAATTGCCACGCATTCCGCAGTATAACATATCAGTTGAGGGCGAGCATGCTTTGAAGTGCATTGTCTCCGATTTTGTGCACCGAGGGGTGATTGAGGAGATTGCAGGTAGTTTATGTAACAGCCCGATTTTACCTGTATACAAGAAAGGCGACAATGCAATCCCATACCGTTTTATAATTGATCTTCGTGCTATTAACAAAGTTGTCGCCCCACAATTTCTAATTGCGCCTGATGTAACAACGATACTAACAATGATCCCTGCTACAGCTACGTATTTTAGTGTTGTGGACCTAAAGAATGCTTTCTTTAGTATTCCTATACACAAGGAGAGTAGATATTTGTTTGCGTTCACCTTGGGGGGACGTTCATTCACATTTACTCGGGCACCTCAAGGGTATACTGAAAGTCCAAGCATTTATAGTAGAGCTTTGAAAGAGCAGCTTGACACCCTCGAATTGCCACCTACTTGTACACTACTTCAGTATGTTGATGATTTGCTTTTGGCTGCTGATTCTGAAAGTGCTTGTAAAGAAGGCACTGTATTGTTACTTATTCATCTGGCCGAAAACGGTCATAAAGCTTCGCTCAAGAAATTTCAATATTGTTGCCAGGAGGTCGCCTATTTAGGTTACCTCCTGTCAAAAGAGGGGAGAAGATTGACACCTGAAAGAATAAAACACATTTCTGACATGTCTGTTCCAAATACGCAGAAGGAAGTCAGAGCCTTAATAGGTATGACTTCTTACTGTAGGTTGTGGATCCCGAACTTTTCACTAGTGATAAAACCGATGTTGGCTTTGACGAAGAAGGGCATTTCTCTGCCACTGCCATGGAAATCAGAACATCAACGATCATTTGAGCTTCTCAAAACCGCGTTATGCTCTGCACCGGTTCTGGGTACTCCAAATTATGACAAGGCCTTTGTGTTGTTTGTGCATGAATGTGATGGATGTGCTTTGGCTGTGTTAACGCAGGAACATGGAGGGAAGAATAGGCCGTGCGGCTACTACTCCTCCGCCCTTGATCCTGTCGCATGCGCTTTGCCGAGATGTTTGCGAGCTGTCACTGCTGCTGCCGAGTCCGTAAAACAGAGTGAGGGAATGGTTCTAGCCCATGATTTAATTTTGATGGTACCTCACTCTGTAGATGTCCTATTGAATAAGACTCAAACGCAACACCTCACCTCTGCACGGCTGACAAGGTATGAATTAATTCTCTTTGCCACTCACATTCAAATTAAGAGGTGTTGTGTTCTTAATCCGGCTGAACTTCTACCTTTCCCGCAAAATACTGTTTGCGGTGACGAAGAATTGTATAACTGCCTGTATACCACTGAACAGGAAACGAAGGGCAGGATAGACCTTATAGATACTCCTTTGGACAATGCAGAAGGGGAGCTGTTTTGTGATGGCTCCTGCTTCAAACTTCCAGATGGTACATCTACAGCTGCTTAGGCAGTTACTACGTTGAGTACGGTTGTTGAAACTAAGAGAATTCCGCATAACTCCGCGCAGGCCACAGAGATTATAGCGTTGACCCGAGCTTGTGAACTCACCGAAGGGCGTATAGTAAACGTATATACTGATAGCCAGTACGCCTTTGGGGTGGTTCACAACTTCGGGAGGCTCTGGTCGGAAAGAGGGTTCCTAACCTCACATGGGACCAAGATTCAGCACGGTCCCCTGATAGTGCAATTGCTCTCGGCACTCTCACTCCCTAGGCAGTTAGCGATCATGAAATGTGCAGCACATCGTAAGGGCATAGATGATGCAGGAAAAGGGAACGCTTTTGCTGACCAGATAGCCAGGCAAACGGCCACAGACCTTAGCGCAGACATGTATGCTCTAAGGGAAACAAAAGATGCCTATGTAATGGATGAGGGTATTGGGTCTGTGCGAGATATTCAAACTGATGCCACAATAGAAGAGTCTAAAAGGTGGGCCGAAGGAATGGGAAACTGGATGATGATGGGTGTTGGGTGGGTACATCTGAAGGAAAATGGTTGCTCCCTGATTCATATGTGCTGGCAATGGTT
Source organism: Ambystoma mexicanum (assembly GCF_040938575.1). NCBI lineage: Eukaryota > Metazoa > Chordata > Amphibia > Caudata > Ambystomatidae > Ambystoma > Ambystoma mexicanum. Next base: position 507,411,822 of record NC_090936.1, on the reverse strand, counting down.
ACGATGGCACACAGTCCTACGCATGTGTGTGCTCAGCAGATCACGAAAATGTTAGAACAAGTATGGGTGAATGATAAAATTTCGAAGATTGCACAGCGCCATGTTCAGAATTGTATGATTTGCTTACAGCACAATGTGGGGAAGGGGACAGTAACTCCAAGGGGAAGCTTTGGGCCCCCTTCTGTTCCCTTCAAGGTCATCCACTTTGATTTTATTGAGATGGAACGGTGTAACAATCTAAAATATGTTCTTGTGATTATTTGTGCTTTTAGTAAATGGGTCGAGGCTTTCCCCGTTAAAGATGCTACTGCCATGACCACTGCAAAAACTATGGTAAAATAATTCTTTCCACGATTTGGGCTTCCAAGGGTAATTTGGTCGGACAATGGTCCCCATTTTGGTGCAGCGGTAATTTTACAGATATGCACAGCGTTACACATTGAAAAACAATTTCACTCAGCTAGGCATCCCCAAAGTGCTGGGTTGGTAGAGAGACATAACGGCATCGTAAAGAAAAAACTTGCAAAAACATGTGCCGACACCAAACTGGAATGGCCAGATGCCTTACCTATTGTATTGTTAGCGATGCGAACCACACCTCAAACTAAGACTGGGCTCTCCCCCTTTGAGGTAGTGATGAGGAGACCTGCTAATATTTGGGGTCTTCCGAGGCCTAAAACATTGAGGGAGGTTGACAATGTATTGCTTGTAGACTACTGCAACCAGTTGACTAAAAATCTGTATTTCATTTATCATCAGGTCCAATCAGCTTTACCTGTACGGTTTACGGGCCCAGGACACGATATTCAGCCTGGAAGTTGGGTCCTAGTGAAGGCCTACGAAAGGTCTTCCTGTTTCGCTCCTCGCTGGAGGGGACCCTACCAGGTGCTGTTGGTCACTCAGACAGCAGTGCGGTGGCTGGAAAAAAAACATTGGATCCACGCGACGCATGTCAAGAAACTTCCTCACCCGACGCCACACGTTACAGAAGAAGCACAACCCCTCGCTGATGCTACAATCTCTGATCCTGAAGTAGCAAACAGCACTGTGAGTGTGTCGAAGAATTTCTCTGAGCCCGTGGAGCTTGGGGAACAGTCCATTTCGTCTCCGCACTCTTTGGAAAAGTCACTTCCGGAAAACAGTTGTTTCAAGTTCTGCGGCTTCCGTCGCCTCCGATACGTCGCTTCCCTCAGGAAGTGACGTCGCCTTGTTTCCGGATCAAACAGTTCTGGGTACCACCAGGTACAACCTTCGATGAAGAAGATAGAACTATGGCACGGGTCTTTTCCGTGCATTTGGAAAGAAGAAGTGATTGAAAGTTTTCTCTTGTAAAAGAAAGTTCCTTTCGAACAAAAGGAAAAAAAAGGGATTCTGCTGGCTAGGGTTCGGAAGGACTAAGAAGTCGCGCGACTGTAGTGTCGCCAGCAACGAACATTGGGGTCGTCGATTGAGAAACTACGATGCCTGCCACCTCCACCGCTGCTCCCCGCACTGGACTTGTAAATAAGGGGGTGACCAACTCGGACAACGAACAATGTGCCTGGGCCCCGAAAACGTATTGTTGTGTTGTGTTAATAATAATTGGAATTTGTGTAATTACCGCTGTGGGACTTTGGTACTTCGAAGAAATTTACCCTCTAAAACTTCTACTGCCAATTGAGATTGTACCTACTGCCTTGACTCCCTCTGTACACCTTCACACCTTGTCACCTAGAGACTCCCAGCATAGACGAAAGTATCATAATAACACTTTAATGATAGTAATGAATGCAACGCATGCCATTTTTAATAAGAGTAATTGCTGGATTTTCACCCATTTTCCGCAACATGGGAACAAGGTGCTAGGATGGTATATTCATCCTTTACCTTTAACGACTGCTTGCTATGCTTCTCTTAGAGCACTATTCTTTGGCCGTTGGAATGATAGCGTCTCAGGGAACTTTGATGGAACTAATTTAAATGATTTTGAGAAACGTGAATTGACTCCCCTGGGATGCTCGCTTTTTGCAAATAGAAGTAGACCAAATGTCGCTTCTATTAGGCCATCTGATAAACTATCTCTTCCTTTCCAAACTCTAATTTCCTTTAAAATGGCTCTGATAGGCAATAAGGACGCTGTGCCCCCTTCCTACTCGATTAATCATAGCCCCGATTCAGTCTCCTTTTGTGTACAAAGAAATGGCACTCGGCCAATGGGAGATTTTGAAGGTTGTGTGAACATTGTAAATTTGACTGGGGAGAACAGGCCTCTGTATGTAGGGGGGCCTGTTTATTTTGTTTGTGGTAGTTCAGCATTTCCCTGGTTGCCCAAGGATTGGCAGGGAACCTGTTATTTAGGAATCCTGTTACCTGGGGTATTTGTAGCTAGTACATTGGAAGTTTCTAAGGCTCGCCCACGGCGGGACGAGGATGGGGATACCCCTGGGCAAGTATTGGGAGATATAGCGAAATCAGTTGTGCCATTTTGGGGACAGATAGCAAACTCTGAAAATATTAGGGGACTAGCAAGAGTACTGGAGAGAACCATCAATGGGACCACGGATATACTCTACAATATGACACTAGAACAAAAGGCAATAAGATTGGTAGCACTCCAAAATCGGATGGCATTAGATGTCATTCTGGCAGAACGTGGTGGAGTATGCAAATTAGTGGTGTCCGCTTGCTGTGTTTACATACCAGACTCCTCACCGACAATTTTTAAAGCAATACAGAACTTGCACATCCTTAGTTCCGAGGTGCATGTTCCTGTGGGAGATTGGAATATTAGCGCCTGGTTCTGGGATTCTCTACGATCATGGGGTTGGAAGGTGCTTTCCGTTATCTTGGTTATTTTGGGAATCCTGCTATTCCTTTGTTGCTGTTTCCAATGTCTACCTAGTATATGTGCAATGCTAGGAGGGTGTTGTGCTCAAGCGGTGAGCACAGTAGGGGACAAAATGTACGCCCCAGATACAGCATCTAAAGAGTTTGTGTTACAAGAGGTTCTGATGAACGACCTAATGGCTATAGACATTACAGATAATGATTCGGGATGTATAGACGACAATGCATGGAGTTATTTATGAAAGTATTAGAAGTGATATTAGCACTTGGCATAGGCCAAAAGGAGGGTTTGTCGGAATTGAAACAATATTATGCCTCCTATCGCAGCAATTGTATGTGTATTGGCCTACGCCAAGTTGTCTAAAACATCATATGCGAACAAACTCTGCGGCAAGGTTTTGACCTTAAAGAAAGTAAAGTAAGTCGCCATCTTAGATTAAGCTGCCATTTTAGGTTCTCTTGTAATGTGGAAGTCACCCTGAACATCAAAATGGAGGCCGAATGACATTCTGAGTAAGATTCTGGCTGTTGTGACCTCCGTACACACGAATAATTAATATGCCTGCAGGCCACTTGTCGGGGTCGCGAACTGAGACCTTGTCCTATTGCTGACCTATGTGTAAATGTACAACTATATCAGCGAAACTAATCAAAATGCATATATTATAGGATTGACCTGGCAAGGAACCCATAAGCCCGATCCCTAGAATGGTTATCCCGCGAGGGGGGCCAAGGGCTGGATAAAGAATATAAAAAACCCAAGTATTCCAATGTACAGTCTCTCTCACTAATGCATCGAACCTTCGTTGAAGTTCGTTACGTTACTCTGAGAGCCGAATAGCTATCCGTTTGTCAATTGACTTTGGTAACTGTTGTAGCTTTTAAATAAAACACTTGTATGTTCTTTGTAACCTGTGTTGGTGTGTTTCTTTTTGGGCTTCCCGGCCTCATATTATTTTTCTGTTTCCACAACGGTTCCTGCGGCTTCAGTCGTGGAGACAAGAAGGAGGACATTTGGAGTGATCTGCACTACCCAGGTATGATGCGTTTGAAAGCTGAGGATGTTAGCTTCAAAATGACATTTAAATTTCGTTCCTAGCACATACGAAATTGAGGGACTCACTAGGTAAGGGAAATTAGCCATAGAATGAGAATTCTCCCTAACACTCCCCCTCTCCCCCCCACAGACTAAGGGACAGGAGGATTTAATCCACTCCTGGATGGATCTCATACCTCTAGTTGGTTACAAACATCCTAGAGAGACCATCAGCATTTTGGTGGTGACTTCCTGCTCTGTGCTCAATGAAAAAGCAAACCCTTGCAGGCAGATTGACCATCTGAGTAACTTTGGGTTCTCCCCTTTCATTTGCATCAGCCATCTCAAGGGTTGGTTGTCAGTCTGAATAATGAAGGTAGAACCATACAAGTATGGCCTAAACCTCTTCAGTGACCACACAAAAGCAAAACATTCATGTTCTATTGTTGCCCATCTTGTCTCAGGATCCTTTAACTTCCTGCTGATGAAACAAATGGGATGTTCCCTACCTTTCTCATCCAGTTGACTAAGGACTGCACCTATACCTACATTTGAAGCATCAGTTTGTACAATGAAGGGTTGGTGATGGTCAGGAGGTCTTAGGACTGAGCTTGACAAAGGGCTTTCTTTAGACCTCCAAAGGCTTGATTGCACTCCCCATTCCACCTGACCTTTTTAGGAAATTTAGGAGAGGTGATGACATTCAAGGGAGAAGCTATCGTCCCAAAGTTCTCAATGACGTTCCTGTAATACCCAGTGAGACCTAGGAAGGCTCTCACTTGGGTTTGAGTAGTCAGGGTGTACAGCTTGAACTTTGCTAGGCAATGACCTTATTTCACCTCCTCCTACCTCATGTCCAAGACAGACCACTGTACTCTGACCAATTTGATATTTACTTGCCTTTATGGTCAGATGGGCCTGTTCCAGAGCCTGCAATACATATCCTAGGTGATCAATATGTTCTTTCCATGTAGGGATGAACACAACACTACAATGTCATCCAAGTATGCCATGCAGAAGTCCTCCATCCCATTCGGAACTTAATTGACCATCCTCTGAAATGTAGCAGTGTATTCTTTAATCCAAAAGGCATTACCTTGAATTGGTAGAGGTCAGCTGGGATGGAGAATGCAGTTTTCTCCTTGGAATGGTCTGTCAGGGCTATTTGCCAATAGCCTGACGTTAAGCCAAATGTTCTGAGGTACTTGGCTGCACCAAGTTTGTCCACCAGCTCATCTGTCCTTGATAAAGGATGGGCATCAGTCTTAGTGACTGCATTTAGAGCTCTATAGTCCATGCAAAATCTCCACTCCTTGGATCCTGCCTTTGGTACAATCACAACTGGGCTAGACCATTGGCTAGTAGAGGGCTCTATAACCCCGATATCAAGCATCTTGTTGACCTCATTCCTTATATGGGTTCTTACATTGTCTGATATTCTGTACCCCCTGCTTTTGGCAGGCAAGCAGTCACCAGTGAGGATATCATGCGGGCCCCAAGTGGTCAAGCCTGGTGAAAGTGAGAACAGGGAGGCAAACTGATTTAACAGTAATTTGCACTCATCCTGTTGGTCAGATGTGAGACTGGAAGAGAGATTGACTCCTTCCACTTGCTCATCCAAAGGCAAGCCTCTGAGTAGATCAGGCAGAGCTTCACTCTCCTCCTCTTCCTGAGCTGAAGCTAGGAGCAATGCCCCTATGTCAGGTCTAGAGACATACGCCTTTAAACAGTAGGTGTGAAAGACTCTAGGAGCCTCCTTAGGATTGCCTGAGTCCACCAGATAGTTCACCTCTCCAAGTGTACCCACAGCTTTGAAGGGTCCTATCCATTTGTTCTGCAAGGCCCTCTGCCTTGTGGGGACTATAACAAGAAAAAGCTGTTCTTGAGTAAACTCAACCATGTTAGCCTTCTGGTCATGCCAATGTTTGACCAGAGCTTGACCAGCCCTCAAGTTATCACTTGCCTCTGCTATCATGTGTGACATTCTCCTCTGGAGACCTATCACATAGTCAGTCACTCTGACTGGCTTGGGGGAAGGAGCAATCTCCAACCCTTCCTTAATCAGGGCCAATGGACCTCTGACTGGATGGCCATAGAGAAGTTCGAAGGGACTGTATCCTACTCCCTCCTGGGGGACTTTTCTATATGCAAAGAGAAGGCATAGCAGTAGAAGGTCCCACTTTCTTTTAAGGGGTTCTTCTAAAGCACCTATCATGCTCTTCATAGTTCTGTTAAACCTCTCTGTCAGTCCATTGGTTTGGGGATGGTAGGCAGTAGAGAACTTGTAGATGACTCCACAGGTTTTCCACATGGCTTGCATTTAGTGGGACATAAAATTGGATCCCCTGTCAGATATCATCTCCTTAGGAAAACCTACTCTGGTAAGAATACCATGTAGGGCCTTAGCCACGGCCGGAGCCGTAACAGTCCTCATAGGTATTGCTTCAGGATGCCTAGTGGCATGATCCACTGCAACCAGGATAAACCTGTTACCTGAAGATATGGGAGGGTCAAGAGGACCAACAATGTCAATCCCAACCCTCTCAAAAGGAACTCCCATGACTGGGAGAGACACCAAGGGTCCCACATTCTTGTCTCCACTCTTGGCAGAAGTTTGGCAAGTATGGCAGCTTCTGGAGAATTTGTCTAAGTCTGAACCCATTTTAGGCCAGTAGAAGTAAAGAGAGAGCCTTTCATTGGTCTTCTAGAAACTTAAGTGACCAGCCAAAGGTATCTCGTGGGCTAAATGCAGGAACTGGAGTCGGTTCACTAGAGGTACTACAAGTCTTTTGCAGTCTCCAGGGGTTGACTCAGTCAGTTCACTGTAGAAGAGGCCATCTTCCCACTGTAACCTATACTTTCCAGGCTCTTTTCCATTGAGCTGAGAAGCTGCATGTAGGCGAAGACCTTCAAGAGTAGGACACTCTCTTTGTCCTTTGCTGAAATCTGCCCTGTTGGGTCCACCTTCTGCCAGTAGAGACTGCAGCTCAGGATGGTCACCGGGGTCAAGATCTCCAACCAGAGTAAGATCTTCTAATAGATCTGATTCCTCAGTATCTAGTTGAACCATACAGGGTTGATCCTCACACTCAGCCTCAGCTGGTGGAGGAGTCACAGATGTGATTTTGGACAGTCTCAGATATGTCCTTCTGGGCACAGGAGTGCTTGCTGGTTTCTTGCTGGCAAACCTGGGTTTCCCCTTTGTCTCTTTCTGTCCTGCAATAGCAGTAAGTAAGTCCTGTGGACTTGGAGTGATAGTTTCCTCTATCATATTCCCAGGAGAGCCTCTCAAGGTTTTCTCTCTAGCAGACCTTGTGAGCTTCTGCTTCCTTCTGCTGGAGGGCCTGGGAGTACTAGACACAACTCCAAGAGTTTTAAGGTTATTACTCAGCAGGACCCTCCCAGGTTTGTTATTTTGCACACTGACAGGTATTCTGACAGTCATGTCATTACACTGAATGAGAGCTGGTAACTGGGGAACCATTTGCACAGGACCTCCAGCTAACACGGTTAGGTGTTTGGGTGCCTTAGCAACATCCTCCACCTTGAAAAAACATTCATCAACCACAGTTATGCTGGCTCCAGTGTCTCTGATGGCAGGGGTTTCCTGACCATTCACAAGAACACTATCTTTGTAATACTCTTTAGTATTATCTGGGATTGACTTTTAGACATCTAAGTTCCCTTGTTCCCAAAGACCCAAGGACACTAAAGAAATGCTAGCTGAGACTCTCACGGGCTCATCAGCTAGTAACTGAAAGTTTCCACTGGCTACAGGTACTTCATCCACCTGGGAGAAGGCTAAGGAGACAGTGTGGACCCCTGAAGGTTTACCCTTACATCTGGGATCTCCTTTCACATGGTCAGTTGACTCACAAACAAAGCATTTACCAAATGCTTTATTGAATGGGGGTTTGTTCTGACCTCCATCTGGTTTGGGACAAGATGGTACACTAGCCTGATTTTGTTTCCCTTGTTGCTTACTCTGTTATGTTTGGGCCCTCTTTTGGATTGGAATTATTGGAATTCTCCTTGTTGTCTTTCTTTGGCTGCTTTCCCTCATACTTCTTCTGAGTTGCCCCAAAATCCTTGTGAGTAGCCCTGTTGGCAACCCACAAGTCAGCAGCCTATGCTAATTTCTTAGGATCTATCTCCTTTGAATCAGCCAAGCGCTGTTTGTGCTCAGGGGAGCAGACATCAAAAATAGACTCCAACATTACAAGATTCCTCAAACCTTCATAAGAGTTTACTTTGTAACCCTTAACCCAACCATCTAAGTTTCTCAAACATTCACACACCCAGGTAGCCCAAGGGGTACCATCATGCTTTTTGAGGGTCCTAAACCTCTTAAAGTACTGGGAAGGGGTCTTCTCAAATCTAGCTATTAAGGCTAGCTTCACACACTCATAATCCTGTTTGTCCTCCTCCCCCAACTCCATTACAGCATCACTTGCAACAGGGGGAAGCCTAAAGAAAAGCCAGGGAATCAACTGATTCCTTGAGATACACTGAATCCCATGATTGTACTCAAACATTGCTAACCAATCCAAAACATCAAGTTTAGTCTCATACATACCAATCATTCCTTTGGCATATGGGGTCTCTTAGTGCTGGAAGACCTAGAAGACTCTAGGAGAGATACATTTTCCAAAGACAATCGGCCTCATTACAACCTGCCAGTCCGGGACCGTGCAAAATCTGTGACGGCGGTAAAAACGTTTCCGTGTCCGCAAGGTTGCGGAAAAACCGTCCGATTACACGCTGTCGGTCACGCGCACCACACGGACTCAGAAACGTTGTTACCGCCGTCACGGAAAACCCCACGGAAATGGAAATAACGAAGCCACAAGTGGCGCTAAACCCGTTTCCGCCTCCGCCACCACGGACACGGAACCGGAAATACCATGATCGCCAAAACAGGAAACAGAGAGGCGGCCATCATATAAAAGCACAATCCATTGCCATCCAGAGCCAGCACAAGCACAATCCTAACTCTGAGAAGCCAAAAGGGACCACCAGCATGTCTGCCAGGATTCCTGCTCAGAGGCAGCGCAAACAGCGCTTCAGCGAGGCGGAGCTAACCGTCTTGGTGGAGCACATTGTGGACAATGCTGAGATGCTGTTCAGCGCCGACCAACGGCGTGCCACACAGCAGCGGAGGAAGGAGGTGTGGGCCGAAGCTGCACGCAAGTGCACCGCCGTGGGCGTGGCAGTGAGGAGCGTGAAGGACTGCCACAAGCGTTGGGACGACCTGAGGCTGAGGGTACGCAACCTCATTTCCACGCACCGCCAATGCAGCAGTGGGACAGGCGGAGGACCCCCTTCCCCACTGAGGCTGCAAGCATGGGAGGAGCGTTGCAGCAGCGTCCTCCACCTAGAGGGAATCCATGGGATCGGGCAGGCTGAGGCAGGAGTGAGCCCACCTGCAGATGCCGGTAAGTGCCCAAACATGAATGCCACATGTAAATATGCAGTTGTGAGTACTGGGCCAAAGGACCCATTTACAACCCCTCCCCCCAGGCAGTGCATGTGTGGGCCAAAGGACCCATTAACAACCCCCCCCCCAGCCAGTGCATGTGTGGGCCAAAGGACCCATTAACAACCCCCCCCCCCCAGGCAGTGCATGTGTGGGCCAAAGGACCCATTAACAACCCCCCCCCCAGGCAGTGCATGTGTGGGCCAAAGGACCCATTAACAACCCCCCCCCCCAGGCAGTGCATGTGTGGGCCAAAGGACCCATTAACAACCCCCCCCCCCCAGGCAGTGCATGTGTGGGCCAAAGGACCCATCATGATCCGTATGGCAACCAACATCACTGAATGCAGACACCAGCAATCAGATGCATGTGACTAACACTATTCAATGTACAATCTTAATGACGCATGTGATGCACCCATCTGCCACCACAACAACACTAATTGCATGCCCTTTGTGTCCCCACAGCCGTTTCAAGTGACAGTGATACTGCACAACAGGCCAGCCAATCTGCATCGGCAAGTACACTAGCCACCGCCACCACACAGGAGGATGCTGCCGGCAGTTCTGCACCTCTGGCCACATTACCAGCCACTACAGATGTGCGGCACACCACCACCACCGACATCCCCACCGTCTCCACACTGGCTGAGTCTAGACAGGTGCCACAGGAACCTATCATGGACACCCAACACAACACCGAAGGCAGCAGCACTGCAGAGGGGGCGGCCTGCAGTGATAACAGTGCCCCACAAGAGCACTCGGAAACGGGGCCACAGGGGGAGATGCCCACATTGGAAGACCTGGGCTCCTTCCATGAGCTGGGGTTCAGCCCCACTTCACTGGGGAGTCCCATGAGGTCGCCCACCCCATCCATGGCCGAACTGAATGCCCGCATGCAGCGGATGGAGGACCAGCAGGCTACCCTCACCCAGCTGGTGGAGAGGCAGCTAGAGGAATCCAGGCTGCAGAGGGAGAGCTACAGCGCCTCAGTGCGTCGCCTGTCGAGGTCCATTGGACGCTTTGCGAGCACCATAGTGACCCTTGCACGCCATGTGTGGGAGGGCAACGACCACACCTCCAGGCTTGTAGAGGCCATGTTGGTTGGCCAACAGGCAAATCTGGCACGGATGCCCTCAATCCCAGATTCTGGCCCATCAAACACTACCACCCCATCCAGCTCCACTACTGCCAGTCCAAGGAGGCGCTCGAGTAGGCTAACGGGTCCTTCGGGCAAGGTTGCACAGGCACAGAAGCGCACGCGGAAGTGATGGCATGTGTGTGGGGCAGTGCAGGACACATGTGGACTACAAGGGTGTGAGAGGGGTGGGCACGTTTGGGTGGTGGGGTAGGTAGTTTTGGGGGTTTGGACAATGGGCTCTGGGTGGGGGTGGGCACGTTTGGGTGGTGGGTGGCCCCGGGTGTACAGCTTCCCTAACCAATGCACCTTCTTCCCTGTTGTTATCACATCAATACATCACCATTTCAAATCAAGACATACATGTGTGGACATTGATCATTTATTTTGCAGTGCAACTATTAATTCATTGTCGTCACCATGTTTGTGCATTTCTGTGAATGTGCTGTGACTCAAAAGTAAATGCCAATCAGGGCATCCCGTGCTCTCTGGCCATCATGTGGACCCCCAGGGGGAGGCGGTGCCATCCCATCCCCATCTCCATCCCCATCCCCATCCCCATCCCCATCTCCATCCCCATCCCCATCTTCCTCATCTGCGTCTGGTGGCATTGGGATGTTCCTGCGCAGGCATATATTGTGCAGCATGGCACATACGAGCGTGATTTTGCCCGTCTTCACTGGGCTGTACAGCAGTGATCCGCCAGATCTGCTCAGACAGAGGAAACGGGCCTTCAGCAGTCCAAATGTCCTCTCAATCATTCCACGTGTGCGGATATGTGCCCTATTGTATGCCTCTTCATGCCTGTTCCTTGGTCTCCGTACGGGTGTCATCATCCATGGCGTGAGTGCATATCCCGCATCACCTACATGGGATGTAGATGGGGGAACATGTCAGTGTTTGTGGCATCATGTCCTCATCTGCTGCTGTGCATTCTTGTATCATCATTCATTCATGCATATGTACCATGCAGTGTCTGGAGGTATGTTTCGGCCATCACGAGGTATGTCGCTGACTGCATATGGGCCTACACATTAACTTGCATGTTTACTGTGCCCTGCGGGTGAAATGTGATTGTGTGCATGTCATGGTGCAGTGCTGTCCACACATGGCAGAGTGACTCCACTGTACGGAAGTAGTAAATACACGTCGTCTCATTTACACGCCTCCCGTGCTTTTTGGCGCAGTGTTTCAATTGAGGGTGGGTGTCTGCAGTGGCACAGGGTTAATGGGACAGTGACGGGATTGGCTGTGGCACCGTGTGCACGGGCACATTGTGGTGCCCTGTCATGTCTTCCTTCATGATGTTTGCCATCCGCTGTGTATTTGGTAGATGGAAGGGGGGTGATGCATATGCGGTCACAGCGGCACACTCACAATGCTCATTGGCCTGGACACACACACACCACTCCGACAGGGTTGTAGCATCGTCAGCTGTACTCACCCAATAGCCACGTGCTTTGTCCGGCATAGCGTTCCATGTACCGTGGCAACGTGGAATTCCGCAGTACCATTGAGTCATGTGATGAGCCTGGGAAACGTGCACAGCAGTGTGTAATCAGTTGCATGGCATCACAAACCATCTGGACATTCAAAGAGTGATACTGTTTCCTATTGCGGAACACCGCCTCAATTGCATGTGGTACTGTCAGCTCGACGTGGGTGCAGTCAACTGCGCCTATGCAATTTGGCATGCCTGCTATGGCATGGAAGGCCAACTTGGTGGCAATGACCTCGGGGAGGGTGCGGGGTAGGGCTATGTGTTCCGACACATGTCGCAACAGGGCATCCAGTACCTGTACCAGGATTTTTGAGAAACACGGTTGTGATATGCCGTGCAGCTCACCAACCGTGTGTTGATAGGTGCCAGTGCCAAGGAAATGCAGAACTGAGACAACCTTCAAGAGGGGGGGGATGGTGGTGGGGGTGTCAATTAGGCTGCTGATGTTGTCCTCAATCATGGCGGTGATGTGCAGGATTGTTGCACGGTCCAGCCGGTATAGGGTGTGGATCTGTCCTGGGGTGAGGTTCCAGGGTGAGGCCCTGATGCGTGGTATTGGTGGCTGGCGGCGGGGTCGGGCTGGCTGGGCAATGGGGTTTGCCATAGCTGCAGGGTTGGCTGGTTGCCGCCTGCGCCTCCTCCGCCTACGCCTCCTCCTCTGCGCCATTACTGCCATTATGTGCAGTACTGCCTGTTGGTTGAGTAGGCCCAGTCCCAGTGCTACTAGACCTGCTGCCTGCATGGTTCTGTGTTGTGTTGGCCTGGGTGTGGCCCTTTTGTATGCTCCCAGTGGCCTGCTAGGTCCAGCTGGGCTGATTTGGTGCACCTGTGCCCTGATTCAGTTCAGCAGGCAGTGTATAACGCCATGTTCACGGTGGCGGCGGTTCCGCCACCGTGATCACGGTATTTACACCATTTTTTTCCCGGTATTTCCGTGTCCGCGCTAGTTGTGATGCTCACGGTGTTTAGTGTTGGCGGTAACTGAGGGGTTTCCGTGCAGACGGACTTAAGGGGAACCCTATTTCCACGGTGGCGGTTTAGGGTGGTGCTATTACCGGGGCCGCGGGTCATGATTGCGCGGACATGGAAACGGTGCCGGTATGGTTTTACCGGCAGTGTTAATTCCGGACCGGAGTACTTGTAATGAGGCCCAATGTCTTCATTTCTAGAGCATGAGCCATCTCCATTTCACTGAGCCTTAATTCTTGATGTTTCATGGCAGTTTGTGCTTCAATACTTTTCACTTCCAACTCAAGTCTCATTTTCTCTAATGCAATAAACTCAGGAGTAAGTGCAGGACATGTGGGGGTCCCTGTGGACAGAGGTTGTGGTTGCTGAGCAGGCAAGGGCTTGGTAGGAACTCCTAACAAAGGGTTATCTACTTCTTCTCAACACTCTCAGAATCAGAAATATCAGTATCCACATTTGCTGGAGGGGTTGACCCTTCTGACCCACTCTCCAGACATTGTTTTCCCAATAACTTTGTTAGACCTGATATAATATTGTTTCGTCCTCGTTGTATATGTTGGCCTATGCCCAGTCGCTTTGCGAGGAAATCTGTATTACAAGGTCCTGACCTCAAGTGAATCAAGCCTCCATTTTAGGTTAGAGCCGCCATTTTAGCTTATTGTACAAAGTCACCCTGTAGTCTAAAATGGCCGTCTTGTGTGCTCTTATTCTTGCCTTAACCTCTTTAACCTCTGTAGGAGGGTTAATGTCCAACCTGCCTTCAGGCTACATGTTAGGGTCATGTAGACCTTGTCCTTCGTTGAACTCAGGATCAGGGGATTACTTGAATCAGCTATGTTAACCTACAAGTATACAAGAACAATAATGCTATCCAAATACGACATGCGAAACATTTGTCTGATCTGTATTAAAGCAATGTGTAAAGAGTGTAACATTAAATTAGAGAGTAATAAATGTTTGTTGGTAAATGTATTTTAAAGTAAACCTCATGCACGGGATATGTAAATTAGGAAGCGAACCTGGCACGACCCTAGCCCAGTGTATAATTAACTAGTAAGAGGCTGGACATCTTTACAACAAACTGTATAAATACGCTCATGTCCAGCTAGCACATTCTGCTCACTGCTCACATTGAACCCTGCTGGTGGTCTCTGTGATGTATTGACAGCCAAAAAGCTATTTGTGTACTCTGTTTGATATTGTTCAGTTTTGTAATAAAGATTCTGGGAATCTTTACAAGCCCGTGTCGGTGTATTTTCCTTTGCATGGTGTAAAAGCCTTAATATTGTATTTTTATGATTCCACAATTTAGCTACCAGTTCAGATTTCTTTCCTTTACCAGAAAGACTCCTCTCCCTACACATGGTTCTTATAACCTCAGCAGTGTAGTTTGAGAGACCCTCTTCAGTGTAGCTTTCCATATTTGACATGATTTCTTAGTTAATAGAAATAGTGGTGTTTAGCCTTGTGGTTAGTTGAACCCAAGCAATAGCAGCACTCTAAGTGTTATCACTATACTTCCAAATCCTCACCGCTGTACACCAGTGTTAGGCTGAATCCTGTGGAGTGCCTTTGGGGACCACTACACACAATTAAGACTACAAGTGGTAATACAAGTTCACCTTTGGTGTTAAAGTGGTAGCAGTAGCGGAGCAGCCAGACTTATCTCAAGGGAAAATGAGCAGTAGTAGAGATTACACAAAGGACCACAATTACAGTGACTCAAGAAAACACTGACTCAAGGTTTCAGGTATACAATATAAGTACATTTATTTTAAACCATCTGTTCACAAAACACTTCACTTCTATATATTCAAAATCATTCGAAAAATACACTACACACAACCAATTCCACTTGTTCCAAAAAATTCAAGGTAAGTACATTAGGATTAGAGAGAATGGTGTTTCGATGCTAACACGTACCCGCGGAAAGAATGCTCACAAAGTTAAAACACACTTTGTACTTAAGAATTTCAAACAAGGGAAACGTGGATAAAATCACAGGCAATACTCTTTTCAAGGCAAGGGACTCAGAGGGCACGTTCAAAGATACAGATTAAAGTCAATAGGCCTGCGCCAGTGTCAATGGAGCAGATGCTCAGTTGCCGAGGATCACACGTTGAACAGTTCGAGATTCGAGATGCCAAGAGTACTTAAATATTGTCAGATGGAAGGAAAAGTTATAAGAGGGAAGGAAGAAAGAAGAAATCTTCGTGGAGGAAAAGGGTTCACCCTGATTCCGGACGGTCGGACGGAGAGAACGACCGAATGTGCACAGTACCTTATTCCGTTGGAGAAACGCTGGTGCCACAGAAGTTGTTCCTAGTAGTTCCTGCAGACTCACAGTTCCTGTGGCTTCAGTGATGGGGACAAGAAGGAGGACGTCTGGAGTGATCTGCACTACCTAAGGATGAGGCCAGCAGCAGTGATAAAGACAACAATGAATAAAAGGTGCGCTCCTTTAAATCAGGAGAGGGCTCTTCTGATGACTATCCCAACTACTACAGCACAGCAGTGATTTCGACCCAGGAGAGGTTTCTCTGTCTGAAGAAAAGACGAGCTGGTTGATCCCACCAGGCTCAAGGGAAGAAGGTTCCGGACTGGATCTTCTCTTGTCGTTGAAGGGTAGATAGCTCAGGGCTGCAGCAGGGCTTCACCGGGATTCAGAGTTTCAGCAGCTGTCTTCTTCTCCGCTTCTCTTCGGTTCTTTGCAGTTACAGTGGCGACTCTGCCTTCTAGCCCACGAGTCCTTCCTTTTATGCCAAACTCCCCCATTCACACAGCCTGGCTGTCAATCACTCAGCATGGGGGTTGTCCGGCCCGGAACCACCTCAGCCAATCAACACAAAGTGTGACTTGGGTCTCCAAGGAGACCCTGTGCAAGCGGTGACTACACCCCTCCCTCACATTCAGCCCATCTAGACACCGAGACGCCAAAGGAGGGCTTCTGGTCAGAAGTCCGCCAAAGGTCGGCAAACAAAGGAGGTAAACATGGTTTGCCGTGCAAAGAAAGACCCAAGAATGATGTTAACAAAAAGAAATGGCGATTAAACCCAACCAGAGCCAAAATAAAAAGTATTTGGGCTAGCGGGTTTAAAGTTCGAGGCTACTAAAATAGCCTAAAACAATACAACGTTTTGTAATATGATCACGGTAGGAAAATTAGGGTAGATACCACTGCCACCAGCCAAGTCTGAATGTTAAGGGAGCGAAACAATGCTCCAAGAGGCAGAGATGAAAAAAAAGGCTAATTAACCCTTTCCAATACTCCATGTAAGATGGGGTGTACTGGATCTGTGGTTAAATGATTATGCAAAGTTAATGGCAACTTTACCTTTTCTGGGGGGCGGTAGTCAGCCACAGAAAAATGGAGTTGGTGGTAAGTCTCAAAGACAACCCTGTGTCACGGCACTGAAGGTGCTGTGTAACACAAAAAAGAATGGGTCTACTGAAGTGGTGTCCTCCAGAGTCTACAATCACAAAAACAGCGAAAATACACATGGCAAAACACAGGTAAGGGTGGGGGAAAAGCTCACACTCTTACCAAGAGGAAAAAATAAACTCCAGAAATCCAGCAAAGCTGCTGAGGGACTCACTAGGTAAGGCAAATTAGCCATAGAATGAGAATTCTCCCTAACATAGGTGAGTTAGGGGGAATGTTTTCTTTCCCCTCTTTTGCATTTTCTTACTCCTTTAGCCTTGGTTTTCTCCTTTGGCTGGGGCACTGCATTGGTCTTGGCCAGTGCTGCCCTTGTTTGAGAACTTGTGCAGGGTTTTTCTGGTGTATCTCCCAAAAAACCTAAAGCTCTGAGATCATTTCCCAGCAGGACCTTTCCTGGGACACTCCTCTGTATGCTCACTGGAATTCTGACTGCTGTGCCATTGATAGTAAGAGTTACAGGTATTACTGGAAACATGAGAGATGGGCCATCAGCCAACTTAGTGGGTACCAGGAGAGCTCTGGCAACTTCCTCTGGGTTTACTAAGGTAAATTCCTCTACAGTTCAACTACACCCACTATCCCTAAGAGCTGGGGTATCTAATCCATTGATCAGCACACTGTCTTTAAAGTAGTGCTTGGTATTATCTGGAATCCTAGCATAAGCCTCTGAGACTTTAGGCTCCCAGGAGCCCAGGGAAACTAAAACTACCTCAGCTTCTATCCCACTGGGGAAGGACTCTGAGGAGAAGGATGCCCCTGTAATTGCTTCTTCCTCATAGGAGGAGAAGGCCAGATTAGCAGAGTGGACCCCCAAGGTGTTGACCTTACATCTGGGGTCCCCTTCACATGGTCAGTTGTTCCACAAACAAAACAAGATCCACTGGGTCTGTTTACATAGGGAGGCTTATGATAACCAGAGTTCTGTTGTGGGGGCTTACCCCCACTACCCTGAGAATTCTCTTGTGTCTTACCCTTATATTTTCTTTCGTGGCTCTTCTGGAAGGACTTTTTATCATATTATCCACCCTCTTTATCTTTGGGCTTTTTCCCCTCCTCCTGATTACCAGGATGAGTCTTGTCCTTATGGGACACTCTATGTGACACCATCAAATCTGCTGCAATGGCAAGTTTCTTAGGATCTATCTCCTTGGAATCTGCCAAGTGCTGCTTAAGCTCAGGGGTAGAAGATGCAAAAATATGTTCCATCATGACAAGACATATCATACCTTCAAAGGTAGAGACCTTATAACCTTCAACCCAGCCAGTCAAGTTTTTTAATGATTCAGTTATATAAGATACCCAAGTACCACCTTCTTTCTTTTTGTACTCTCTGAATCTCTTTAAGTATTGCGCAGGAGTCTTTCCAAACTTTAAGATGAGAGTTTGCTTCAACATTGCAAAATCTGCTCTCTCAGATTTTGACATTTCCATAATGGCACTGCAGCTAGAATGGGGCAGTCTGCTAAGTAACCAGGCAATCTTATCAGCATTGTCAACTTGTTGAACTTCACATGCATTCTCAAATGTATTCAGCCAGTCCATAATGTCATTCTTTTCCTCATACACACTGAGCAGATCCTTAGGAAACCTTGGATGAGTAGAGGACCCAGGCACATGTCCAGGACCCTTGGATCCATTGGCAACTTGGAGTTTGGCCAGTTCCAACTGGTGATCCCTGTCTTTCTGTTTTTCTGCCTGTTCAATCTTTAGTTTAGCCATGTTAAATTCAAGCTCCTTTTGCCTAAACAGCAGTTCTTGTTTCTTGAATTCAAGCATGGCTTCACCTTCAACACTGGCTGAGGAAACATTGGACATTACATCCCCCAAATCCTCATTGTCTCTGTGAACCAGTGCAGCGGCAGAACCACTAGGTCTGCCAGTGGGAGCAGCCCCACCTCCTTCTGCACTGTCATCAGAAGCTATGGCACTAAGATGAGCTTCTTGCCAGTCTATGATTCTTTGGATCATTTCCATTTTTGTGCCATGAGCAGAGAAACCTCTCTCAGCACACATCTTTCTCAATGTTTCAGATTTAGAAGCATTTAAAGTTAACAAGGTACTTGTTTCCATATTGTTAGATAGGACTAAGGCCTTTTGCAGTTATACTACAATAATTCACTATGTGTCCTGGTGGGAATAACTCGAAATGCCTTCACTAGTATGCAACACTGTATATCTGCAGTCCTATCCCACCACTGTACACCAATTTGTTAAGATGGATTTCTAAACTCTGACTTGGGGGGCAGAAGTTCAGAAGGCCTGCCTAGTTTCTTGGAACAGGTAACCTCTGGACAAGCCAGACCAATCAGGTTGTTTTGGCAGGCGGTCAAGATGACGCTGTATCACCAAAGTAGCACAGAGAGGTACCAAATCCAGCCACTTCATTTCACGCACTCCATGCCAGTGCACTTACACATGAGAGAATCCAAGATGTGCAGCCACTCCACAGTGATCTGCATGCACCTCCAACCAATTTGTCCACGAATCTCCCAAAATCCAAACAATCTGCTTTCTGAAACACAGAGCCATAGCTATCTGCTTTTGTCTCAGGAAAAAGACCTACTGACAAACTCTCTCCTTACTGTCAAGTTTTCACATTTGGTACCTCACATTGATAAGATTCCTAAGAGAATAGGGAGTTTCAAATATCTTTCCAGGAAAGTTAGAGAGAGAGTGTGGTTGAAATACTAAATAAATTCTGTTTAGAGAACAGGAAATTTCTTTTTTAAATTATTCTATTGTCCCTTAACTAACTTTCATTTAGAAAGATGAAATACCCCCAAGCCAAGATGGTGGAACACTTTTGCAGTAGTGATTGGTTTAGCTTACAACATACAGTATTGTGATGTCATTTAGAATGTTCATGGCAATTTTCAACTGCCTTTCATTAAAGTTTGTAGCCTGAGTAGGTCATAAATTTATTAGCTCCTGAGTAATTCCTATTAAAGTTTCCATTTTTAAAGGATATTAGTATCCATTCGTTTAATCCCAAAGATATCTTAGTATTAGTTGTTAGATAACGTATGGATCGTCTGCAGTTGAAGAAATCCAGTTCCAGTCAGCTGCTGAACTTTTGAAGAGTCAAGTCCTAGAAAAAACTGATAAGCTAAGTGGATTTCAGTATTTTAATTGAAGACTCATGGGGCCTCATTACAACCCAGGCGTTAAGGGTTTAACGGCGCAGTCAGCGCTGTTAACCCTTAACGCCTGATTACCATTTTAACGCCTGCTTTTAGCAGGCGTTAAAATGCAAGGCGCTAACCCGCCTTGGAGCTAATTACGGCACCGTAACAGAGTTTACACCATGGTGGTAAAGTAGGGAACTTACCGCCTGGGTTGTAATGAGGCCCATTATTTTTGAACTGAAGTTGTAGAGAAAGACTTGGGAAAAAATATACATTTGTTTATTTTTTTTAATATATATAATTGTTGATAAAACATTCTATTAAGAATTATTTTTTATTTAAGAGTAAATTAACTTTTATTACTAATCAGGCGCACAGACTATATTCGCCGCGTTTTAACATTTAACATAGTTCAGGTAATGAATTAACCTTATTTTTATTATTCGTTCGGTTGGCGAGAGAGCGTTGCGTATTCCTGAAGATTTCCAAGCGTGGTTTAGAAGAAAGGACCCAGCGACGTCGCGGCCATTTTAAAAGTCAATTGTTTCTCTTCATTTCTTCGTTGTCAGTCTAACGGAAGAAAGCAAGAATAGACAGCCTTTGAAGTTCGAGCGAGCAGCGATTTTTTCGGAGTGTTTAATGGAAAGAGACATTCTCAGTAAGAGGCAGTTTTAGATGTACGCTGCACAATATTTTTTGTTGGAACTTTAAATATTTCAGTCATTTTACTAAGAGTCATCTGAATCACAAAAGGTAATGAACATTTCATACATCTTTATTCTATAATTACAGCCTGAGTAGATTTACATAGATAATAGTGACAACAATATTTTTTGGGTATGATTTTTTTTTTTAAGGAATTCAATTCAAGAAAATAAAGAGCACAAGAGTGCAGAAAGACAAAAAAGAGAAGAAAGTTCTGTGAGTAGCTACAGTCAGCCACACAGCAATATATAAATATACCTCTCTGAAGCAGCCTATTGGCAAATCAAACTTAGGCAACAGGTAATATTTATTTAGGAGAAAGTATTATATAACAAAGTGTAGTCAGAAAGATATTAAAAGAACAGATTCATTTAAAGTTGTATTTTCCTTTTAGGAACATCCCATCTGAGCCAAAACCTTCCAGGAAGACAGTCTGAAGTACCTGCAGTGGGAGTTCTTGTATTTTGTTCTTTTATCCATTCCCCTTTCCCCTTGGGTTTGCCTGGCCAATAGTTTTAAAGAAGCAGGATTGTTGAGCAGGCAGGCTTAGGGGGCTAGGTGGGCCAGCTTCACTCCTGCAGGATCCCACTACTTCAGTATTCTGACAGAATGAAAGGCCCACGAAATTGATCCTGCCTGAGTGAAAATGCACCCAGAGTCAGG
The DNA here is from genome assembly GCF_040938575.1 of Ambystoma mexicanum. NCBI lineage: Eukaryota > Metazoa > Chordata > Amphibia > Caudata > Ambystomatidae > Ambystoma > Ambystoma mexicanum. The sequence continues at coordinate 507,390,942 of NC_090936.1, read as the reverse complement.
GTTGAGTTTGGTAACTTTGGAAAAGATATTACTAGAATTAAAGACAGAATTAAAGGAGACTAGAAAGGAGACATTGTCCCTGGGAATTAAGAAGGATGAGCTGAAAAGTAAAGTGAGAAAGGAGGATTCGGCAGGAGCTTCAGGTTTGAGCTTTGGAATAGAGAGAGAACCACCCATTTGATATCCAGAAGGAGTTGAAATCAAAGAATCTAGAGTAGTTAAAGAGAAGAGAAGTGGGGAAATGTTTTTTTCAGGAGGAACAATAGTTTCTACACCATTAGCTCCCCCAGAAAGATTTGGATGGGATTTCAGAAAATTAAAATCGTTTATTATGCAATGTGAATTACACTATATGTGCAGACCAGAGGCATTCCCTACAGAAACTTCCCGAGTAGCATTTTTAATCTCTTATCTCACGCGAGAAGCAGCAGCTTGGTCGGTGCCTTATGTAGAGAGAGGGGCAGAATTGGTTGGATTTTAAGAAGGTTTTTGGAAAGATGTTTGGTAGAAGAACTCATTCCCAGTGTGTAGATGGAGAACTTTTAGAGTTACGTCAAGGGAATCGTGAATTAATTTCTTACATCACTCAGTTCAGAGGATTAGTGTTAGAAAGTGGTTGGCCAGAAGAAAAAAGAGCTTCCATATTTTATAGGGGTCTGCGTGATGAGTTGAAAGATGCTCTATCAAATATTGTAGAGAGACCTACTTCAAGTGAAGATCTGATAAATTTGGTGATGCAATTAGACATAAGATTGGGTGATTTTTCTGAGAATGCGGTTTGGTTCAGGAGTGAACGTCCCAGAACAGAACAGGTTATTAAAGAGGGTAAGGGTTCAATGCGGAATGATACATTTAACTCAGTTAGACCTCCATTGGCTAAGGAAGAAAAAGACAGAAGAAGAAAAGAAAATGTGTGTTTGTATTGTGGTGATAATACTCACTTTGTAGGGAAATGTCCACGTGCCCCGAAGCGATTTCCCCCATTTCCAGGAAAGGGTCAACAGGTGGCGAATACAGTTCAGACTGCAGTTCCCTACATCACTTTAAACGTATCCTTTACATGGGAAGGTAAGCCAAGATGTGGTGGACCATGTGTGATTGATTCTGGGGCAACAGTACATTTTTTTGATATTGGTCTGGCTGGGAGATTGGGAATTCCACTAGTTAAAAAGGGAATACCTGAACAAGTACGAGCTGTTGACGGGTCGCCACTTACCTCTGGGTTGATAACTCAAATGACTGCTAAATTGGAGCTGAAAATAGGGGAAGAGCATTGTGAGGAAATTGAATTTGAACTAATTGATGCACCACAGTTACAGATTATATTAGGCATGCCATGGCTTTCCTTACATAATCCTCTGATTGATTGGGCCAAAAGAACAGTAGAGTTCAAGTCGGGTTTTTGTATAGAACAATGTTTGATAAAATTGACGGAAGAAGAAAAGGGAGAAATTTTTAAATCTATTGGGGCTTGTTTAGCTGCAGGATTAGTGAAAGAGCATATAGCGGGGGCAGTAGCTGGGGTCTTACCAGAGTGTTATAAGGAATTTCAAGATGTTTTTGATAAAAAAGAAGCTAATGAATTACCACCTCATAGAGAATTCGATTGCAAAATAGATCTTGAAGTTGGAACACCAATTCCTTGTGGAAGAATTTATGCCCTTACTGAGAAAGAAAATGAATTTTTAAAAGAATATTTAGAGGAAAATCTTGCTAAAGGCTTTATTAGACATTCGCAATCACCAGCAGCCTCACCGTTATTCTTTGTTCCAAAGAAAGACAAGACTCTGAGAACTTGCATCGACTACAGAGCTCTGAATAAAATAACTATAAAAAATCGCTATCCATTACCTCTTATATCAGTAATGTTGGATAGGATTCAAGGAGCTAAAATTTTCACAAAATTGGATCTACGAGGAGCCTATCATTTGGTTCGTGTTCGCGAAGGAGACAAATGGAAGACTGCATTTAGAACTCGTTATGGACTTTTTGAGTATCAGGTGATGCCATTTGGTCTGTGTAACGCACCAGCGGCCTTTCCGTTTTTTTATAAATCAAGTCCTTCGTGAATACTTGGATGTATTTGTAGTTGTTTACATTGATGACATTTTAATTTTCTTAAAAGAAGAAGAATAACATTTGGAACATGTTAAGAAGGTTTTAATGAAATTACGTGAGAATCACCTCTTTGCAAAACTGGAAAAGAGTCAGTTTCACACTAATTGTGTGGAATTTTTAGGCTTTGTGTTATCGCTGGAAGGTCTAGAGATGGACTCGAGTAAAGTAAAAGCAGTAAAAGATTGGCCACAACCAAGTTCACTGAAAGATATTCAAAGTTTTATTGGATTTGCAAACTTTTATCGTCGATTTATTCAAAATTTTTCACAAATGGTTTCTCCTATTACTAACTTGTTGAAAAAAGGAACGAAATTTGTATGGAGTGAGGAAGCAGAAAATGCCTTTAAATTTCTTAAAGAGAAATTTTGTTCTGGACCAATTTTGTTACACCTGGATGTTGATCAACCTTTTTTTGTGGAAGCAGATGCTTCAGACTGTGCCATGGGAGCAGTGTTATCGCAACGCCATACAGAAACTGGACAGATTCATCCAGTAGCATTCTTTTCAAAGAAATTCACATCGGCTGAGAGGAATTATACTATTACAGACAGGGAACTTTTAGCCATTAAATCAGCGTTTGAAGAATGGCGACATTATCTGTTGGGTGCACGTCATCGAGTTACAGTTTTAACCGATCACAAAAATTTGACTTTTCTTCGTTCCGCCAAGACTTTAACATCAAGACAACTACGTTGGTCGCTGTTCTTTGCAGAATTTGATTTTGTAATAACATTCAAGCCTGGGCGATTGAATGGAAAGGCTGGTGCCTTATCTCGATGTTTCCAAGGAAGTTTGAAGGATGATGATTGTATTCCAGTGTCACTCTTGTCGGAGAAGAATTTTGTGGTGGGTGAAGTGCATAAAGAAGTAGATTTTCGAGAACAAATTCATCGTTTATTATCTAAAGAAGAATTGGAAGAATGGGAAGCTGGAGATCCTGTGCAAAATATTACAGAAGGATTGCCTTATGTAGACACAAAGTTGTATCTTCCTTCTGAAGAATTACAGAAAGAGACGCTGAAGAATTGCCCTGATTCACCATTAGCTGGTCATCCTGGAGTTAAGAAAACCTTGGAACTCCTTCGAAGAGAATTTTGGTGGGAGAAAATGCGTGAAGACACTGAAAACTATGTTAGAACATGTGAAGTTTGTAGCAGAGCAAAATCAGACCATCAAAAGGCTGCTGGATTATTAGTACCTCTACCCATTCCACCTCGTCCGTTGCACACAATATCAATGGATTACATTGTTGAGTTACCATCTGACAAGGGATGTTCTACAATTTTGGTGGTAGTAGATATTTTTTCTAAAGCAGGGCATTTTATTCCCATTAAGGGAGCGGCTACAGCTATGCCTTTAGCGCAAGCCTTTTTGCAGGATGTAGTAAAACTTGATGGCTCATGGCTTACCATGTCAAGTGATTTCTGATCGAGGCACACAGTTTGTTTCTAAATTCTGGAAGACATTCTGTAAGGAATTGGGAATTGAAATTAATCTGACAACTAGTTATCATCCCGAGGGAAATGGCCAAACAGAAAGGGTAAATCAGGAATTAGAAAAATACATTCATTGCTATTTAAGTTCTGATCACAGTTGGGTGGAGTTGTTGTGGTTGGCAGCATTTTGTTATAACAATACAGTGAAAGAATCAACCTCTATGTCACCATTTTTTGTGAACCAGGGATTTCATCCACGTTTTTTGAGGGGAGTAGTTCTAGAGGAAGTGGAGGTTCCGGATGTGGAAAGTAGATTAAGAACTATGGGACAAAATTTGGAAAAGGCAATTCGAGCTTTGAAAGTAAGCAAATTGAGTTATAAAAAAATTGCTGATAGGAAACGTAGAGCGGCTCCTAAATATCAAGAAGGAGATAAAGTATGGTTATCCACAAAAAATGTAGCTTTGAAAGGAAAGAACAAATTTAGTCCCCGTTTTATTGGACCATTTGAAGTGGAAACAGTATTTTCCCCAGTTACCGTGAAATTGAAGTTGCCATCTAGCATGAAGATACATCCTACATTTCATGTTAAATTATTGAAACCATGTAGAAATGACACTAGATTATTGGGAACCCTGGTCCAGTATTTTCTGATGATGATTCTGAATATGAAGTTCAAGCTATTTTGGATTCTAGAATGGTTCGAGGACGTTTGCAATATTTAGTGGATTGGAAGGGGTACGGTCCTGAAGAGAGATCTTGGGTTAAAAGTGAGGATGTTCATGCTTCTAGATTAATAAAAAAGTTTCACCGCTTACAACCTTTTAAACCTGGCCCTGGGACAGGGCTTTACGGGGGGGGGGGGTACAGTCAGGTTTTCACATTTGGTACCTCACATTGATAAGATTCCTAAGAGAATAGGGAGTTTCAAATATCTTTCCAGGAAAGTTAGAGAGAGAGTGTGTTTGAAATACTAAATAAATTCTGTTTAGAGAACAGGAAATTTCTTTTTTAAATTATTCTATTGTCCCTTAACTAACTTTCATTTAGAAAGATGAAATGCCCCAAGCCAAGATGGTGGAACACTTTTGCAGTAGTGATTGGTTTAGTTTACAACATACAGTATTGTGATGTCATTTAGAATGTTCATGGCAATTTTCAACTGCCTTTCATTAAAGTTTGTAGCCTGAGTAGGTCATAAATTTATTAGCTCCTGAGTAATTCCTATTAAAGTTTCCATTTTTAAAGGATATTAGTATCCATTTGTTTAATCCCAAAGATATCTTAGTATTAGTTGTTAGATAACGCATGGATCGTCTGCAGTTGAAGAAATCCAGTTCCAGTCAGCTGCTGAACTTGTGAAGAGTCAAGTCCTAGAAAAAACTGATAAGCTAAGTGGATTTCAGTATTTTAATTGAAGACTCATTATTTTTTAACTGAAGTTGTAGAGAAAGACGTGGGAAAAAATATACATTTGTTTATTTTTTTATGTATATAATTGTTGATAAAAAATTCTATTAAGAATTATTTTTTATTTAAGAGTAAATTAACTTTTATTACTAATGAGGCGCGCAGACTATATTTGCCGCGTTTTAACATTTAACATAGTTCAGGTAACAAATTAACCTTATTTTTATTATTCGTTCGGTTGGCGAGAGAGCGTCACGTATTCCTGAAGATTTCCAAGCGCGGTTTAGAAGAAAGAACTCAGCGACGTCGCGCATGTGTCGCGGCTATTTTAAAAGTCAATTGTTTCTCTTCATTTCTTCGTTGTCAGTCTAACGGAAGAAAGCAAGAATAGACAGCCTTTGAAGTTCGAGCGAGCAGCGATTTTTTCGGAGTGTTTAATGGAAAGAGACATTCTCAGTAAGAGGCAGTTTTAGATGTACGCTGCACAATATTTTTTGCTGGAACTTTAAATATTTCAGTCATTTTACTAAGAGTCATCTGAATCACAAAAGGTAATGAACATTTCATACATCTTTATTCTATAATTACAGCCTGAGTAGATTTACATAGATAATAGTGACAACAATATTTTTTCGGTATGATTTTTTTCTTTAAGGAATTCAATTCAAGAAAATAAAGAGAACAAGAGTGCAGAAAGACAAAAAAGAGAAGAAAGTTCTGTGAGTAGCTACAGTCAGCCACACAGCAATATATAAATATACCTCTCTGAAGCAGCCTATTGGCAAATCAAACTTAGGCAACAGGTAATATTTATTTAGGAGAAAGTATTATATAACAAAGTGTAGTCAGAAAGATATTAAAAGAACAGATTCATTTAAAGTTGTATTTTCCTTTTAGGAACATCCCATCTGAGCCAAAACCTTCCAGGAAGACAGTCTGAAGTACCTGCAGTGGGAGTTCTTGTCTTTTGTTGTTTTATCCATTCCCCTTTCCCCTTGGGTTTGCCTGGCCAATAGTTTTAAAGAAGCAGGATTGTTGAGCAGGCAGGCTTAGGGGGCTAGGTGGGCCAGCTTCACTCCTGCAGGATCCCACTACTTCAGTATTCTGACACTTAGACAACATACCCAGTAAACCTTATTAACTAATCCCTTGCGCTGCTCAGTCTCAGTCCGCGGACAAAGCGAAAAATCTGAATGTGGGGAATGAAAATTTAAATAGTGTGCCCCATTTCCCCTTTGACGTTGGCTCTGAAAAGAGCCTTTTTTGTTTTTTTTGCAGATGCTTCAGAAACACCTTTTTTATCTTGTATTTTTATATTTTATTTTTTTAATTTTCCTCCAAAATTCTTCACATTAGCTTCTCCAAAGCAACCCTTATGTTCCAAAACAGCATGGCATTTCCCATAAAAGATAAAGAAATGCCATCTTCTTTACAATAAACAACGTTACCAGAATCAATGTTCTCATTATTACAAAAGAACATACCAGATCTAAGAATGAAAGCAAACATGCCTCGGTTGATTGCACACCTAGCAATATTTTGCTGAGGACAAAAAACAAAACTATTGTCCCATATTTCCCTAGGTACTAAACCAGAGAAAATAAGCTTGGCATTTGGAAGTATTTTCATTACTGCCTGAACCAAGTGTCCCAAATCTGCCAACAAAGTAGGGGCACTGACATAGCCCAAATGCAAAGCACCACAGTGCAAAACAACTACATGTGGACTGTTCACCCTACCCATATCTTCACAAACTTGTACAATTGCCTGCACATTGAAACCAGGCACAGTGCTCCACACCACCTCCACTCCTTTGACATCAAAATTGTTTGCCACATTCCTGCATTTAGCATACTGCTCCAAACCATGCACAAACATATCTACAACCACCAACACCCTGACTTTGTCCACCTCTGCCATCTTCACTACACAAGCCTCTTTCAACACAGACCACAACCTCAACATCTTATTTGCTGATCCTTACAGTCCCCTTTGCATGCTGGATTTGCTGAGAAACCCCGTATGTGGCACACCCTGTCCGCGGACAGCCACGGTGTCTGCAGTGCGTTTAACATTGGGGAAGCCCTTCTACCCTTTCCACTTCACTCTCTGCACCATTTCCTCATTGGCTACTATTAAGCAGTCACACAATCATCCACCAATCACATCCAAGAACTCCACATCTAACTCTATCATCACAGATCAGCACTTTAGATGTACTATTGATCACTCTCAGTACAAGTGAGCTGTGACTGCAAAGGACCTACAGCAACAACTACTATAAAACTCCCCAAGATTTCTACTTGCAGATTCATACACATCCACATGCATGAACACAGACTACAGGTATGAATATTTTCTACACAGTACATGTACAGCTCTTCTAGTAATACAAATAAACAGAGTAACTGCCACATACCCTGTATAAACTGTAAAATGAACTTACTGTAATTTCTCCCATCTGCTATGATGAAGTGTCAATTGCAAACCTGTCTGCTCTCCAAATTTTTGTTTACACACACAGCTATCTAAAAAAATGTTATTTCATATTAAAAGATGGGAGATATAACAGTATAATTATGAAAAAGGCTGTCCAGTGTGTTATAAAATTACACGCAGCCAGGATGAGTACACGCATCTTCATTTAAGCGGACACACAGACAATATCATTAGAAAAGCTCTTATCTGAAACAACACCACTGCCTCTATATGAAATCCTTCTGCTTTATTTCCCACACCTTCACAAATGCATACATTGAATGCTTTTCTGTACAATCTCTGCCATTTACCCTGTAAAAATAGCAAAAAATGCATATGATTATTTGTTCTATCTCTTAACATCCAATAACATAACATTAAAAAAACAAGTGTGCTCTATACGTTTACTATTATACTCATTTGTAAAACATATTCAACTAACAGATTCTAAATAAAATATACAGGATGCACATAGGCAAAGGAAAGTGCATGTTCATACTATGCTCAGTTATAAGAAAACACTATTACTACAAAAACAGAAAAAACAATGTCTACATTAACACAAGTGTTATAAACACGCATATTCACTAACTTCTTTCTTTTACAATTGCAGTGAAGACCACTCTCCTGAAAAGCAGCAGCATCTGAAGTACGAACAAGAACTTAGAAGAACCCTACTCTTTCTATACAAAAAAGTAAGTACAATGCTAACATAATATTCTAACTGTTACTCAAACACACACACATTTTAGTATTGGAGAACAAACAAGTGTATTAACCCTTTACCATTAGATGTAGTATTAGTGCTTCCCCTTACCAGCTGCATACTTTATATTGTCATCTGAAGCCCATTATAGTAAGACACAAATACAAGAATAGCCTTCCCAACTTGATGTAGCTGCCCATTCACAATCACACACCTCCACAATCATCCTTACCATCATACTCAGACACTCATGCACAAAGCATGCATACACTGCATAACAGCCCAACCCACACTTTCTTTTTTCTCCAACAGACCCCAAAGAATGCCTACCACAAAGCAACTCCGTAGAAAGCAACGCAGAAATAGAGCAAATCAAAATAAGCATCCATCTCTAGCAGATTTTGTACAAAAAGTTCAAACAAAACATCTAATTCAGTAATTAAGTGAAACAAAACAAGCTTCCAGTACAGAAACTTTGCCTCCTCTATCAAAATGTAAAACAAAACAGAAAGTGATTAACAAGACTTCAGCTACCGCTACTGCTAACACTGCAGCTATACATCTTGATGTAGTGGCAAGTAACCATACCAAAAAAAATATTTTACACCACAGAGTCCTTCAGAACCTTATAAAAACAGGAGAGAAATCATGCATAACCCTTAAAACCCACCATAGAAAATGTATCCTAGAAGCTCTTATAAGGAAGTTATTTATTTTAGTTTTAAACAGAATGAAACCACTAACAAAACTAACTAATAAACTACAAAAAAGACTTCTCAATAAACGGAATATCAACAAAAATAGCTTCTTAAACATCTGTTGAGGTGAATGGAGATACACCACGAGCACAGAACCATATTTTAATGAAGAAGCCTATAAACAAAAGCAAACAAACCCAAATGCCATACATAGCAGTGGCTGAGGGTATAAAAACTTAATGACACCATTATGGAATAAGAAACTCTGCTTACAAAAATATCTCCAGAAAACTCAGTATCACCTCTCCATTCTACTGAACCAAAATGTCCAGTATACAAATGGCCATGCACATCAATGTCTAACATTGCCAAAAAATCTTTCAAATCTTTACGCCAGTTCCTCAGTCAGTATGTAAAAAGCAAAGACAAATTCAAAATGAAACTACTAAAAAATATGGATGCCTGTCATTTGCGCAAATACACAGGACTACAAGGACATTCATTAGCCTGCATTTGAGGACCTAATTGCAAAAGCACCTTCCATCATGTCAAAATGATATCAACACATCATTCAACTATAAGAAATCTGGTCCATAAACTCTACTATGCTAAAAGACATGCTTTAGCACTAGCCAATTTAAATAACAATCTTGGTACAGCCAAACAACTACTTGAAGAAATAGAGCATATCCAGAGAAAATATTTTGGAAGTGAAAGCCACTTACAAAATGCAATAGCTTTACAACAAAGTAGCAATTACTGTACAAATATCAACATTCCATTAAACACATACAAAAAAGAAATACTGAAGTTCAAAAGTTCCTCAGCTGAAGTACCAAATCATGTGTGTGTGTGTTGCCGCAGGACTTTTTATGAAAGTAGCACAAAAACTGTAGACATAACGTACAAAATAAAAGACAATGAAGATTCCAAATGGTTCCAATTAGCTCTCTACATTATAGCAGAAAACAAATACAAAATTACTGACCTCTTAATACTTTGCAATTATTGCACTGCAAAATTGACAACAACCAAACACCTTCACGTGCTATCACAAATAACTTGGAATTATTCCCACTACCAAAACCCCTGCAAAAACGAAATGTATGTGAGAGCATCATAATTCAAACAGTGCACCCATTTCAAGCAATAATACGCCTTTAACCAAAAACAGCTAAATTGCCTCCCTCTGAGTTAGTGAAAGGCATTCATGGAAAAGTAGTTTATTTACCATTAGATCTCAAAGAAAATGTACACATTCTAGGAGTGCAACGGCCAATAGATCAATCTTTAATTATCTTAGTGAATGGCATACCTACAAAAGACAAAAGAAATTGGCAACAACTCGTAGACTTACATAAAGTTAGACAAGCCCTGCAATATCTAAAAAAATAACAGTTAATACTACAAAGAAATTAATATTGAAGAAAACCTGAGAGAAACCATTGGAATAATTCCAGAGTCACCAGAAACTTGTCAATTTCAACTTCTAATTCCTGCTAGAGAATCCAATATTTTAAACCATTATACAATTCATCCTTTACACTCTAAAGACACTATAGATGATGCACTGGAAATGTACCAAATGTGACAAGTCAAAGGTTTTAGCAGAAACCTGTGCAGTGCCCTTAGGGACCACTAGACACAATTAAGACCACAGGTGGCAATACAAGTTTTACCTTTGGTACAAGCCTGTACTACTAAGTTATAGTGGTAGCAGTAGCAGAACAGACAGGCTTATCTCAAGAGTATATGAGCAGTAGCAGAGATTACATAAGGGACCACAATTACTGTGACTCAAGCAAACAATGACTCAAGGTTTCAGGTAGAAAAATATAAGTACATTTATTTTTAAACCATCAGATATAAAAACAGCACTTCTATTAAACTTTAAACAAGACCACACGTTAAATATACTACAACTAACCAATTCACTTTGTACAGTATGTCTCAAGGTAGGTATCCTGTGTTTGAATGAACCGGTGTTATGAACAAAACATGATAGCAGGGATTCAGTTGTGATCACTTTTTGACTGTTCGGTCTACTCAATAAACACGTATCCGTGACATGAAATGCTACCAGGGCAAAAACACATTTAGCACCTGAGATACTCAGAGGGAGTTGGAGGCAATAATCACAGGCAGTATTTAGGTTAGGCAGACAGGATCAAGAAACACTCAGAAACAGGAGTTCAGAAGTCAAAGGGTCGGAGCCAGGATTAAGTGACACCGGAGACCTGTTGTCGAAAATCACACCGTTAGACAGTTCACGATTCAACGTAGCCCAAAAGTACTTTGATATTGTCAATGTTCGGAAGCAAAAGTTATAAGAAGGAGGGAAGACAAGGACGAGCCTTGAAGATGAAGAAAAGGGATTCACCCAGTTTCCTCGAGTAGAGCACAGTACCTTAATTCAACGATGTAGCTGGTGCACTGGCAGTTGTTCCTGTTGGTTTCCCGCAGACCCAGGATTCCTGGTGCTTCGTTGGGAAGAAGGACGTCTGAAGGGGGTCTGCACCACACAGGGATGAAGCCGGCAGCAGCGACAACGAATAAAAGGTGCGCTCCTTAAAAACAGGAGAGACTCGGCAGTTGGCTATCTGGACCACTACAGAAGTGTGCATCGATTTCGACTACGGCGGAGATCTCTGGCTGAAGAAGATGAGCTGATTATCCCCACCAGGCTCAAGGGAAGAAGACTCCAGACTGGATCTCGAAGGATAGATAGCTCAGGACTGCAGCAGGGCTTCACCGGGACGGGTAGTTGCAGCAGCCATCGTTCTCTCTGCTTCTCTTAGGTTCCTTGTAGTTCCAGAGGCGACTCTGACTTCTAGCCCAAGAGACCTGCCTTTTATGCACAAAACCCCCATTCACACAGCCTGGCTGTCAATCACACAGCAGGGGGTTGTCCAGCCGGGACAACCACCTCAGCCAATCATGGCAAAGTGCGACTTAGGTTTCCTAGGATACCCTGTGCAGGGGGTGACTACACCCCTCCCTCACATTCAGCCCACCTAGACACCCAGGCGCCTTGAGGAGCGCTTCTCTGTAGAAGCCTGCCAAAAGACGGTGAACAAAGAAGGCGAGCCTAGTTTGCCGCGCAAAGTAAAACACAAGAACGACTTTAACAAAAAGAAATGGTGAATAAACCCAACTGGAGCCAAAAGAAAGACGAGTTGGTCAAGCGGGTGTATGTTTGAGGCTAATATAATAGCCAAGAACAGTAACACGTTTATCTAATATAATTGCGGTAGAAAGGTTAGGGTAGATACCACTGCCACCAGTGAAGTCTAAATGTTAAAAGTGTGAAACAATGCTCAGGAAGGTACAGACAGAAAAGGGGTACAGATTAGCCCTTTCCAGTACTACATCATGTAAAATGGGGTGTACTGGGTCTGTGGTAAAAATGACTATGTAAAGTAAATGGCAATTTTACCTTTCCCTGGGGGACAGTAGTCAGCCCCAGCGAAATGGAGTCAGAGGGAAGTCTTAAAGACAACTCTGGGTTTCTACACTGAAGGTGCGGTGTAACCCATACAAGAACAGGGGCACCTGGAGTGGTATGCTCCAGTGCCCAAGATCACACAATGAGTAAAAACACATAGGCCAAAACACATGTAAGAGTGAAAAAAAAAGATGTACCCTCTTACTAGGTGGAAAAATAAACTCCAGAAATCCAGCAAAGCTGCTGGGGGACTCACTAGGTGAGGGAAATTAGCCCCAGAAGGAGAATTCTCCCTAACAAAAGGATCTCCAATCAGCATATGGGAAAAAAAGTATAGAAGCACAAGGCTTTCCTCTACTCCTTCCTATTAGAAAAGGAGGAAGGTATGATGATAGACCCACACAGATAACAGCATCAGAATATCGCTCTTTGCGAATGTATTCTGACAACCTGAGATTCAGACAAAACGTGGAATACATATTCCACCTTCTCTTTGAAAGTGAACTAGCAACTCTATGCTACAGAGTTGCACACACATTAACATCAGGCACCCATTTTCAAAATATGTCAGCTGCGCAATTATTACAAAAAGTTCAAGAAAAAGATGAGGTTTTACAGTCAAGTATTACAAATCTTTTAGCAAACAGGCATGGTACAAAAGAATACTGGTTCCGTCGCCATGTATATGTACACTGTATGATAAGAAACCTTGGTCCACCCACTTGGTTTGTTACATTAAGTTGTGCAGAATATGCATGGGAAGATTTACACGATTTTCTACGCACAGCAAACAAAAACAAAACAACCATAGATATAAAAACACCAGGAGAACTCTGCTCTCTAGATCCTGTATATGTATCAAGATATTTCCATCATCGCTTCATTGCTATGCTGCACTTTATTTTTAATAAGACTGTTCATCCCCTCGGAGAAGTTCAACACTTCTTTTGGAGAAAATAATACCAAGCCGAGGAGCACCACACATCCGCATGCTATTATGGATTAAAGATGTTCCTAAATTTGGTCAATACAGTGTTGCCACTGTTTTTCAGTTCATCCAAAAATACGTCACTTATGAAATCCCTTCACAAACAACACATAGTGACCTTCATGCACACATTTTACAATTTCAAAGACACAAATGTGGGAAATATTGTAGTCACAAATATATATAAAAAAAAGGAAAATACTACACCAAATGCCGCTTTGGTTTCCCTAGACCAGTTTCAGCAACAGGTCAAGTAAACAACTTCATGTCTTCAGTCAGACATATTGTCAAAGGTAAATCATCTAGGAACACATATTACATAAAAAGAACAGAAGAATCAAAATACATCAATGATTACAATGCAATAATTGCCCTCGTATGGAATACAAACATAGATGTGCAGTACATTGCAGACAATTCCACTGCCGTTGCACGATATGTCACAGCCTACTTAACCAAAGCAGAGAAAATAGAACTTCAGGACCTCTGGGATGACATATCATCTGACAAAACACTATCACAGAAATTGTACAGCTTAGGCATAACAATGCTCTCTCACAGAGAATGTGGCTGCTATGAAGTTGCAGACTGTTTAACTGGTACTGCCTTCTATGGAAAATCTGACAATATAGTATGGCTAAGTCTCGGTCCTACTAAATCTAGAAAAAGAGTTCTCAAATCATATGAACACATAGAAACAATAGCCAAAAATGATCCCAACAACCAAGACATTTTGATTTCTTTTTTTACTAGACACATACTACCCAAACAGGAGTACCACTTTGGAAACCATGTGTCTCTACCACGTAGCCCAAAACTTCACATACAAAAATAATATTAAACCAGATGAAAATAAAGTTAGATACAGATTTGTATATTGTGAAGGCAGCTTAGTGAAACTTACCAAACGCAGCTTAGTAATCATATCAAATTGTCATTAAAAACTCCTCAACATAAAGAACTGTATTACATGTCCCTGCTACAACTTTTTAAACCATGGAGAAAAGAAGAAGAGCTACTGGATACATATGACTCCTATGAAGATGCTTTCAAAGCAAATGAAAGCACTATAACAGACTTAAACTTTACGCAGTACCAAATAATGTTGCACAATGAACAGCAACACGAAGAAGAACTCCAGGCCCAACTAGAAGTGGTCACTCCTGACAGTAGTCAACTTTCTGTAACAGGAAGCCAAGAACCACTTGGACAGCCACTAATTGCAAATGAGGCAGAATTAGCCATGACAGAAGTAGAAAACACCATGTGTCAGTATGAACAAGCTACAGAAGACTTCACTTTACTGAAATCACAACTAAACAATAAGCAGCATAGCATTTTCCAAGAAATAACAAAACAAATTGAACATGGTGCGCAACATGAAATTAAAACTGTACCTGCAAAGGCTACAAACCTATACTGCTATACGTGAGTGGTCAAGCTGGTTCAGGCAAAACATTCTTAATCAAAATCATCAGTAAGTTCCTCCAACAATTGACAAACAACAAACTGTCAGCTGTTGTAACTGCCACCACAGGTTTAGCTACCTACAACATAGGCGGTGTCACTTTACACCAATTACTACTCCTTCCAGTAGAACACCAAAACAAATTAGACTATTACAAACTTTCCACAGAAGCTGCAATGGAACTACGCAAATGAAAATGCTGCTAATAGATGAGGTGAGCATGGTCTCCAACCTAATGTTGGCTTTGATTCACCTCAGATTACAAGAGGTCCTCAAAACAGACAACGAAGAGCTCTTTGGAGGTAAACACATTATTGTTTTCAGAGATCTTCTTCAATTGACACCAGTGAAAGGTGAACTTATTTTTTAAAACCTTAGGGCACAAACTGTGCAGTAAAATTTTTGGCAGCATAGGAAATGTCAACCTTTTGCAACATTTCTAATACAGAGAATTAACAGAAAACATGCACCAGTCTGCAGACCTCACATACGGCAACATTTTAAAAAGTATTAGAGTTGGTGTACTATCTCAAGAAGCACAATCAATATTAAAAACCAAACACATCCATGCATTCTATGGCCATAACTCATGTGCTACTGATGTCATGGAACAATTAACACACAAAAATGTCAATTCTATGTCCTTGATGCCAACTCTTGCAAGCTGTTCAAAATTCAATGAAACAAGGTTGAAAAAAGATGCAACCAATAATTGAAATTTGCTCCACAGATAAACTGGACATACATGGTATGACACTACCCATGTGTCAACAAGACACAACAAGACAAAGGGGGTAATTCATAGAATTCAGCGCACAAGTGGCGCACGCAGCTGGTGCACAGTGTGCGTGTGTGATTTTCTGCACCAGCCGTGTGCACTAAAATCCATTTCTGCGCACAGCATATTCATGGATTTTAACATCCAAAACCAGCCATGGCGCAGAGTGGCGCAGCGACCCTGCAGCAGCACCAGTTACGCCCCCAACCCCCACACCCGTGCGCCATGTACAGCGCACAAATCCCCTACATGGCGCACAGGCCCCCAACCACAAAAATGCCTGTAAAACTCCCCGCGCACCCCTCCAAATACACCTACCCCGCTGCACGGGGAGTCTCACAAGTGATTGGGCCAGTGCGAGCGGGGTACGTGTATTACTTGGGTGCGCGGGAAGTTTCACACACGATTGGCCCAGTGCAAGCGAGGTACGTGTATAACTGGGGTGCGCGGGAAGTGTCACACGTGATTGGCCCTGTGCGTGCAGGCTAGGTGGATTACTGGGGTGCGTGTGAAGTTTCACACGTGATTGGCCCTGTGCGGGCGGGGTACGTGTATAACTGGGGTGTGCGGGAAGTTTCATACGCGATTGGGCCTGTGCGAGTGGGGTACGTGGATAACTGGGGTGCGTGGGAAGTTGCACACGCGATTGGCTCTGTGCGTGCGGGCTACGTGGATTACTGGGGTGCGTGGGAAGTTTCACACGCGATTGGCCCTGTGCGTGCAGGCTACGTTGATTACTGAGGTGCGCAGGGAGTTTCACACGCGATTGGCCCTGTGCGTGCGGGCTAGGTGGATTACTGGGGTGCGTGGGAAGTTTCACACGTAATTGGCCCTGTGCGAGCGGTGTACGTGTATAACTGGGGTGCGCGGGAAGTTTCACATGAGATTGGCCCTGTGCATGCGGGCTAGGTGGATTACTGGGGTGCGTGGGAAGTTTCACACGCGATTGGCCCTGTGCAAGTGGGGTACATGTACAACTGGGGTGCACGGGAAGTTTCACATGCGATTGGCCCTGTGCGAGCGGGGTACGTGGATAACTGGGGTGTGCGGGAAGTTTCACACGCGATTGGTCCTGTGCATGAGAGATACGTGGATTACTGGGGTGCGCAGAAAGTTTCACATGCGATTGGGCCTGTGCGAGCAGGGTACGTGGATAACTGGGGTGCGCGGGAAGTTGCACACGCGATTGGCCCTGTGCGTGTGGGCTACGTGGATTACTGGGGTGTGCGGGAAGTTTCACACGCGATTGGTCCTGTGCGAGCGGGTTACGTGGATTTGGGAGGTGCGTGGGAAGTTTCACACGCGATTGGCCCAGTGCGTGTGGGCTACGTGGATTACTGATGTGCGCGGGAAGTTTCACACGCGATTGGTCCTGTGCGTGCGGGCTACGTGGATTACTGGGGTGCGCGGGAAGTTTCAGACGCGATTGGCCCTGTGCGTGCGGGCTACGTGGATTACTGGGGTGCGCGGGAAGTTTCAAACGCGATTGTCCCAGTGCGAGCAGGGTACGTGTACAATGCGGTACGGGGAAGTTCCACACATACTTTCGCTGTCAGAGCGGGGTACGTGTATCGAGGGGGGTGTGTGGGGAGTCCCACACGTCAATTGGCAGTGTGGGTTGTCACAGGTGTGCCCTCTACCCCCTCCACGAACCCTGCAGGCAACCCACACCACAGGGGACTACCCAGCACCCCTGGTCATGTCCCGCAGGCAGTCCAACCACCATGGGAATGCCCCCAGCCAGGCCACATGTCACTTTGCACTAGTGACCACCAACTCATGTCCCCCAGCACCCCCACCCCCCAGCAGTCAGGGGCACCTGCCAGCAGGCCCCCACTCATGTCCCACTCATGCCCCCCTGCGCCCCCACACCCCAGCAGTGAGGGGCACCTGCCAGCAGGCCCCCACTCATGTCCCACTCATGTCCCCCAGCACCCCCACCCCACAGCGGTCAGGGGCACCTGCCAGCAGGCCCCCACTCATGTCCCTCTGCACCCCCAACCCCCAGCAGTCAGGGGCACCTGCCAGCAGGCCCCCGCTCATGTCCCACTCATGTCCCCCAGCACCCCTAACCCCCAGCAGGCAGGTGCACCTGCTAGCAGGCCCCCACTCATGTCCCACTCATGTCCTCCAGCACCCCCACCCCCCAGCAGTCAGGGGCACCTGCCAGCAGGCCCCCACTCATGTCCCCCTGCACACCCACCCCCCAGCAGTCAAGGGCACCTGCCAGCAGGCCCCCACTCATGTCCCCCTGCACCCCCACGCCCCAGCAGTCAGGGGCACCTGCCAGCAGGCCCCCACTCATGTCCCCCAGCACCCCCACCCCCCAGCAGTCAGCGGCACCTGCCAGCAGGCCCCCACTCATGCCCCCCTGCACCCCACCCCCCAGCAGTGAGGGGCACCTGCCAGCAGGCCCCACTCATGTCCCACTCATGTCCCCCAGCACCCCCACCCCCCAGCAGTCAGGGGCACCTGCCAGCAGGCCCCCACTCATGTCCCCCAGCACCCCCACCCCCCAGCAGTCAGAGGCACCTGCCAGCAAGCCCCACTCATGTCCCCCTGCACCCCCACCCCCCAGCAGTCAGGGGCACCTGCCAGCAGGCCCCCACTCATGTCCCCAGCACCCCCACCCCCCAGCAGTGAGGGGCACCTGCCAGCAGGCCCCCACTCATGTCCCAACCATGTCCCCCAACACCCCCACCCCCAGCAGTCAGGGGCATCTGCTAGCAGGCCCCCACTCATGTCCCACTCATGTCCCCCGGCACCCCCACCCCCCAGCAGGCCCCCACTCAGGTCCCACTCATGTCCCCCAACACCCCCACCCCCCAGCAGTCAGGGGCACCTGCCAGCAGGCCCCCACTCATGTCCCACTCATGTCCCCCAGCACCCCCACCACCCCCAGCAGTCAGGGGCACCTGCCAGCAGGCCCCCACTCATGTCCCACTCATGTCCCCCAGCACCCCCACCCCCCAGCAGTCAGGGGCACCTGCCAGCAGGACCCCACTCATGCCCCCCCAACACGTCAACATGACCCACAATCATGGCCCTCATGGCCACCCAAATCCCACGCCCCCACCCCCCTGGCCAAAAAAACAACCAAGCATAACATACACACCACATTGAAATGGCCATTACATGGAACAATCCAAATGGCATGTATGTACATCAACACATGTTCGTCACACACACACAAAGTGTGCTAGTGAATGTGAAAACCCACATTGTGACATGCATGAAACCAGTGAGAGAATACCAGACATTGAAGTATGTGAAAAAATGTATTGAACCAAAAATAGTGTTGAAAAAAAAATAAACACAAAACTAAGGACATAAGGAAAAAAAAGCATATTGTCACATAATGGTAAAACAAGTAAATCAGAATCCAAAATATATGGAAAAAAATTGTCTCCAAAGTCTCCCTCCAAAAAAGCAAATCCAAACAGAAATGAAAAAGTAAAATCCATTGCTCCATGGAGAAATCCAAAAAGAAATAGTTGCCAAATCCACACTCAAACTATTTACAAGGATCAAATCCCGGGTCCATGAGCCCAAGTGTCCAAATGAAACCTACAAAAATGCACTAACTAACGAAGAACTATATACAAAAATGTGGGGTATTGTCCAAGCGCCCAAAAAATAATTTAAAACAAAAGGAAACCTAACATTAACTAACTAACTATTTACAATGTCAGCGGGCTAGTCCGACGGCTCACTTTTTGATGGCCAGGACATTATCGAACTCCTGCTCAATGTCCTGGAGGCGGTCCTCTTCCATGGCCCGAGGGTTTGCAGGGACGACGACATGTTCACCTCCAACTCCCTGCAAATTGCCTCGAGGCACTTTGCCCACCTCAGGGCCCTCCGCATGGAGTTCTCCGCCCTGACCATTGTGAGCCGTGCCTCTTCCACCCGCTGCCGCTCCGCATCTATGGTGTGGCCCAACCGCTGCCACATGGAAAGCACTTCAAATCCTGGGTCCTCCTGCCCTCTGGCCGATGCCTGCCCCTCCGATGTTGAAGGCCCTGAGCCATCAATGCTCCCACCATGTTGCTGCTGCTGTGCCTGTGCTTGCGCCCTGGCTCTTGCTGCCTGCACGTCCTCCTCCGGCTGGGGTGCAGTTGTCGTGGTGGCCACCCCTGCTGGACGTCTGACTCCCAACTGTGGCAGGGATGTGTCCTCTACCAGCCTGGCCGCTGGGTCAGAGGCAGCTCCACAGGGTACCCAGGTGATACATGGGTGGGAAGATGGCATGGAGGACGACTGGCGCGTAGGGGGTTCAGGTGAGGAGGGGGGTCGCAAGAAGGTCCAGCACACGGAGGAATCCAGCACTGGAGACCCATCCCAGCAGGTCAACGCAGTCAAAGAGGCATTCGAGATGACGTGCAATCTCTTCGCGAAAAGACCGCAGGTCACCTCGCATGCCCCGTTGACGCAACGCTATCCCAGCCAGGACAGGCTCAACACAGTGCCAGATAGCCACGTCCGCAGAGAGAGGAAGGCCAGTTGTTGTGCTCTCATCCCCTCCCTGAAAACGGGTCTGCACGTAGGCATCCCATCTGGTGCCAGATGATGCAGTGAGAGGATCAGGGACAGGATTGCACACAGGCACCTCCGCGGCGGCCTGTGCTGTCTCCTGTCCCTGGTCCTGCACTGCACCACTAGCACCAGTGGAATCCCCACCTCCAGACCCCATGTGTGTCCCTTCCGCGGCGTACTCCTCCACCAAACCCCCCACCAACTTGGATGACGCCGTGCCATCTTCCTCCGTCGGACCCTGTGGGGTCTCATCTGCCCCTTCTGCTGCCGAGGAGACCACCTCCGACCTCCGCCTCTTGGAGATACCCTCGGCAGCTGCGGCCTGGGACGCGGCAACAGACTCCTCACTCCCTGACGAGATGACAATCTGGGAGGGGAGCCGGGCCTTGCGTCTCCAGCCGGTGGTGCGATCCCTGCGCTGTGCTCCACAGCACCCTCTCCACCCTCTTCATCAGTTGACGCTGCAGACAGGGAGAGATAAAAGACAGGCATCAGGGCACTGTACAATGGACTGATACACACATGACAGTTGTACATGAGTGGCATTGTCAAACTTCAGACATGGCATCACACTCCACAACACACATGTCATTTGTAACCCCACACATGAGCACATCCACAGCAATATTGCACCATGCAGCACCATCCACACACATACAACAGCATGAGCATCCAAAGCTGAGCCTGACGTCACATGAAACACGGGGAGTGCACAACACATGCACACACGCCACCACACTTACATGCATGTGTCAATGTCCAACAACTGTCACAGTGATGAGATCGACATCCATGTCACATCTGGCATTCAGCCTTCTACATGTCAGTGCCACATGCATCCATGTTGCATCACGGTTGCACACTTGTCAAATACACATACATGCACATGTACACAGTGCAGATACATGCAGCTGAAACCACCATCCATGTGTGACACCACAACCATGGCAACATACATAAACAGTAATGCATACTTGTGTGCTCCCACACCGGCATTTGGCCTTCATGCTTACCAACACATACACCATCCATGTGTCTCACACATGAGAGGAATCACATGTCTCAGCCACACGCCCCTGTACATACACATCCATACATGGCCCTAAAAAGACACATGTGTAACCTGCACCCTACTGGCACACCACAACAGGCACAGAGTCCAATCAATATGCATGTACACTTACCGCTCGACTCCAGACGGGTCAGCCTCTCAAGGACCTGGACGTGGAGCGCTGGGCGTGTGCGTTCCAGGACTCTCATCTGGTGGTCTGACAGCTGGCCCCGGCGCCCCTTGGCATCCGCTGCCTTCAAGAGGTGCTGGGCCTTGTCGAGGGTCCTGGGCCTGAAGTCCTCCCAGCGCTTCCGGACATGCTTGATGTCGCGGACTTCCACCCCCTCCGCGTTGATGGCAGTCACAATGTCCATTTAGATGCTGGTCCGTCCTTCATAGTCGGTGCGCAAACTTCCAAAGAGGGCATCATACTGCCCCAGGACTTGCTCCACCAGGACACCAACTTCCCTGGCACTGAAGATGGTGGCCCTCTGCCTCTCTGGTTGGGGGTTGCCAGTGGTGGTAGAAGTGTAGTGCCCGACATGGAAACCGCAGAGGCAGGTGTGGGTGGGCAACTGGGTCCTGGGGCTGGGCTGTGGAGCGATGGTATTCCAGTCGGGAGTCTTTGGTTCCAGCAGGGGTGGTCACAGCAACTGCACGCCTGGCTGACGTGCAGGCAGCAAATAGCAGGGCACTTGGGCAGCAGGCAGCAGCACATGGCCAGTGAGAGCGTGCTCGGGGCTCTGGGGTGCAGTAATTCGGCCTTCTGGGCAGGAGCGTGGTCTTCCGTGTGTTTTCACGTGGCCAGCTTGATACGGATTGATTTGGCACGTGAAAAATGCGCACGTCAGCGTGTAATTCAAGGAAAGGCCCTTAGCACGTAAGCGCATCTGTGACGTTATGCACGCGGGTGTTTCCCTCGTGACGGTGCATAGTGAATCAGCACGTGAAGACACAGCATGTACGTGACTTCATTGGACCAAAGGACCTTAGCGCGTTAGCGTGTCTGTGACTTGTGACGCGCAAGGGCGTTTCCCTCAACACGGGTGCATGTTCATTGTACACGTGCAAAACCTGCACGTCCGAGTGTCAGCTCGTGTAATTGGAGGAAAGTCCCTTACCGCGTACACGCGTAGGTGATGCTGTACATGTGGGCTGGTTTAAAAGGTACGTGTAGGACGCCATTTTCTTGTACATGCTTTTCGTGGAGAGCGAGTGGATGAATTTTGTACTTCTTGTCAGTTCACATGCGATTACTTCACAGCGTTTCAAGTTCGTACTCCCTGTTACCTCTGACAGCTTTCAAATTTTTGGTTGGGCCTGTTTCCTCAAACAGCGTTCACTTCTTCTTTTGTCCTGTTTTCTCAAACAGCGTACCAATCTTATTTTGGCGGGGGTGTTGCCCACGCGCGCATCATTTTCACGTTCTTTTTCCAGGCATGCGGTGAGTCGCGCACGTATTTACCAACTGTGCTTGCCCCGTGTGTCGCGTACCCCTTCAGAGGTCATTGTAGGCTGCGTGTATTATGCGTACGCTTATTTTTGTGTTTCTGGGTGCCACAGCGTAGTATGGGTTCATTTTTCCATGCACGTGGTCTACGAGGGGTTGCGTGCCATTATTTTTTGATTTCTGAGTGTCTGTGCATTGCGTGACCCGTCATCTTCCCCCAGGGTTCACAGACAGCCTTGCTAGAGCACTAGGGTACGAATTCCATCTAGTACCCTACCCCTTTCACCCCCAATTGCCCAGGACAATAGTTTACTGCAACTCCCATACGCACAACAACATCAGTGCCATGGTTGGGATGCGACCAAGCGGTTAGGGAGGCAAAGGTGGCCGACCTCCAAAAGGTGGGCATGGTGGACGCGGTACGGGACGTGGCCAGGATTTGCAGGGTGCCCCTAGACCCCCATGTGAGGAGGACCAATCAGGGACACCCATGACCCCCCCGTGGTTGTGGGAAACGTAGCTGACACCATCCCAGCTCAGCCCTTGTTGGACCAGCCCATTGTGGCACCTGACCCGGCACAGGATGACTCCCAGGCTGACTTCCAGGTCAGCAAGTCTAAGCCACGTGTGGCGGTGCAAGTTGGTCTCACCAGGCCACGTGGATCTGGGGCAGCGATGTCATCTGCTGCCCCAAGTAGGCAGGGTGGGGAGGCTGCTCTGAGTCTCCCAGCCGGGACAGTGTCTGTCCAGGTCCATCAAACCGACGTTGCCCCTGCCAACATCACCCTTCAGCCAATGCCTGCACCAAGACATATGGTCATAGTGCATTCGCACACTCTTAGTACCCAGTCCACCGGCGCTTCTGCCCCTACCAACCAGAGAGGCTTAAGCCACTCAGGCTCCGCTCCACCTTTGAAAAAGAGGAAGAAGGGTGCTCTGGCACTACAGGCTGAGACCCCAGACACGGCTACACACTCCGGCACGTCAAGGAAGCCTAGCTTTAATGACACCGAACTTGATGCACTTGTGGCCTATGTGTCGGCACATAGCCGCGAAAGGGTGGTGACTGCAGGGTGAAAGACCACACCTGGTCAACGTAGGGCACACTGGCAGACCATCGCGGTCTGCATAAGTGCCCTTGGATTTGTGAAGCGCACAGCTGATGATTGCTACAAGAGGTGGAATGATATGAAACTCAGAGCAAAGAACAAGCTGGCCTCAAATCATGCCGGTACTCTGGTGATTGGCGGTTGGTCTCCACCAGAGGACAACAAACTCACTGAACATGAGTCTGTTGCTGGAACCTTTGTCACAGAGGAACAGATCCAAGGCGAGCGAGACCTACCTGATTACGGTGCATTGTCCAGTGAGTGCCCATGCATGTGTATGTAATCCATGTGTATGTTGTTTGGGTGACGGGTTCTGATTGAGTGCCAGGTGAGGGTGTGTACTCCTGCGTGTTATGGGTCACCCATCTGCTTCCTCCAATAAATTTGCATGCCTTGGATTTGGGTATGACAGTATCCCTTCTGCCCACAGTAGCCAATTAGCCCACACATTACTGCAGTTGCCCTTGAACTGTCATCTTGCAACAACATTGTTCTGATTTTTTCTGTGTTCATTCAGGCTGATTGTTTCAATTATCCCATTTTTGCTATGCTTTTTTCAGCCCTAATGCCACATATGTGACATGCTTCTGTCATTGTTTACACCCCATATTGTGCCACATTTGTTACCTGGTTATGTGAATGTTTAGACCATTCAGTGGCGATAGAGTATTGGCCTGCTGAAATGTATTTTTAGGGCCTGTTTGCATGTGGAACATGATAGTTGTTCCCTGTCATGTTAAAGTGACCAACCATTGATGTGTACATCTGCCTACAATCACTGTATTATTGTACACTGGATGTGTTGCAGTGTGAGGCACATGCATATTTTGCCACACTATTTAGCATTTTCCATCTCATCATGTCCATCTCACATGGATGGGTGTCAGTACTCATTCACTGACATATCACTGTAGTTGTCTAATTTACCATGGCTATGCTACATGCCATCTGTGTGCTGGCATGTGTCATGTATGTGTATTGCACAGGCCACTCACAGGTTAATGTGTGATGCCAGTGCTACCCACCATGCAGCAAATGTGTTCCTTTTCCATCTTGGTGTCCTCAGTGTCTGCCTTTTTGAATCCCCTTCCAACTCATTGACAGTGCATGCATGCCAGGGTTATAGTCATGTGGCACATGTGTTTAGCATGTACATGATGTCTGTCTTGTCAGGCCTATGTGTGTGCTATGGTGCTCATGCCTGTTTCCATTTGTTGTATTTCATGTTTTTGCAGGTGAAGACACACTTGATGCTGGTGAGGTTGAGGAGATGGTGCAGACCCAGGAGGAATCTCAGCCACGACCGGGCACCAGTGGAGGACGTGGTGTGGTGGTGGGTGAAAACCCTTTCTTACTGCAGACCAATTTGTCCAGGGGTGTCTCTGGATGCACCTCCCCAGACCTCTATTCAGGTGCTGAGTCGGATGCTGAGACTTATGTGCTGTCGCAGGTGAGTGATTCTGGCAGGGATTCCGTTCTGTCCAACCCACCTGCACCAGGGGTAGAACCCTCTATGGGGATGTCAGTGTTGGTAGGTCCGCCTTTGGCGGTTACGGATGCAGGGTCACACTCCACAACATCTGATCCTGTTCCTGGGCCAGCAGATCAGAGGGGGAATGCAGTCCTGCAGCCTCAGGCAGTGCCAGCACAGCAAGGTGCAGATCGCCTTGCCCCAAACAGGTGTGGTGCCCGCCGACGCGGTGGCCGTGTGCCACCAGGCAATACTGTATGGGAAAACTCCATGTACGGTATGGAAACCCAACAGGCAGCATCAGTTGAAATGATGGCTCAGGCAATGGAGAGGGTGGCCACTTCCATTATCCCCCCTGAAAGGCAGATGGAGCAACAACAGCAGGCAACAGACTCCATTTGCCAATCACACAGGGAAGAGATGTTGGCGTCCAACAGGGACCGACGGGCGGCACTGGAGACTCTGCGTGAATCCATATCAATAGAGTCCCAGGGCCACAGGGAAGCCCTGAGGGTAGAACTCCATAATCTCAGGGAGAGTCTGCTTGAGCTTGAGGCTTCCCGAAAGTTAGGGCAGAACAGCAGCTGGAGCAGCTCACATGTTCGCTCTCAGCTGAGCTGCAGCACAACAAGTGAGGAGATCCAGGCATCACGCAAGGCCATGCGTGCAGAACTGCAGGCAACCCCTGGAGGTGCTGCATGGGGATCTCCGCACTATAATCCTCCAGAATCAGACCTTCCAGACCCGCATGCTTGCTGCCATGGAGGACCATACCAGGGCTTTGTGTGGGCGGCCTCCCATAGTGCCACCACCTCCTGATGCAGCAGCAGAGGGTGAAGAGAGCGTCAGCAGTTCTCCCACAATGGCATAGCCGTGCAGGCCATGAGCCCATGGAGGTATTTATTTTCTCGCAACATCCACGCAGGTGGGTGTTGGTGTGCACCCTGTCCTCGAACCTCCTGGGTGGCCTCCCCCCCAAGCCTCCACATGGCCATTTTTGATTTTTTCTTTTACAGTGTGTTGCCTTGTGTGGCTCCCGTGGGCATCCACTGTGTATTCCGGCTGGGCACATGCAGGCTTGTCCTGAGTTTGGGTTAGATGCTTGGGTTCCTGACACACACACCCCTCCTGCTTCCCATTTCCCTTGGCTTGCAAAGGGTGTGACCAAGTGACAGTGACTTACACAGTGACATTGGGCTCCCATGAGCTGTGTGGGCAGTCTGTAGTCAATACTGGGTGGACATCCCTAGTGGGTATTGTTGTTGCATTGAACGCTGCATGGTGTATTGATATGTGCTTGTGCATCCATGTCTTCCTCCTAATTTGCAGGTTCCTTCCTCATGTCTTCACAAGGCTGTCTCCTTTGCAGATGGAGTTAATATTGTATGCAGTACACTGACACATTTGCATGGCAGCAACACAGATGGAAGGGGTCGATGTGCTGGCTTATTCAGGTTGTAAGACTACCACTACTTTGACTTAGTACTGTCATGTTTTTGCAATGTTTCATGGTGTTTTGCTGTATTGTGTTGGTGGTAAGTATTTGGTCATGTGTGCTGTTTGTTATTGATTACTGGGAGCAGATTGTCTGTGGGCAGTTTCCATTTGGGACAGTGCACTTTGTGACACTTGTGTCAGGTCTTGTGCATTGCTTTGTTTGCTTTCACATTGCATGACATGCCATGGTGTGTTGGGTGGCGGAGATGGGGATGGGTTGGGTGACATGCCGCTGTTTTCATGTTGTGTTTTGCAAGGGGGTAATCATTCTTGCAGCATAGATGTATGTCTTTTAATGACACAGCATTGGTTGTCTTTCGGTAGGTAGGGATGCACACAATGTAACACTTCCAGGTGACCAATCTCAGGCTGGTACGGTTGTGACAGTTGACTGTCCCTTTTGTCATCATCATTGATTGTCAGCTGGTAAATGCCAGGGCTGTGTGCACTCCACAGGGGTGTGATTTTAGGTGAAGTAATTAGCCACCAGCTGCGTACGGGCTGCCTCACCACGTGCCCTTTCCCCTCCCATGCGCAGTGGCCGTGCATGTGGTTGGGGATGTGGGGGCACCACAATGTCCACCGGCAGGCGCCGGCGTGTTGAAGCATTGTGCAGGACACATGCTGCCACAATGATCCTGCACACTACTGGGGGAGCGTATAGCAGCAGCCCACCAGAATGGTCAAGGGAGCGAAAGCGTGACTTGAGCACTCCGAATGTGCCCTCCACTATGCCCTGGGTTGCAATATGGGCTGTGTTGTATCTTACCTCGGGTGGTGTGGTGAGGTTCTGTATTGGCATCATCATGTGGGTGCTCAGAGGGTAGGCACTGTCCCCTGCGGAAGTGATGATGGGTATCATTAGTGGGGTTGTGACATTACTCAGCATCTGACATGCATGCATGTGCAGTGGCATTTATACTCACCAAGCAGCCATGTATCGCCATGCCGCCCAGCTTCTAGGTCCCGTTTTAGGGTTGACATTCTGTAAATTAAACTGTCATGGGTGGACCCTGGATAGTTGGCATATACTGAGGTGATGATTCCCTTGGCATCACATACTACCTGCATGTTGATGGAATGCCAGTGCTTGCGGTTTCTATAGATGTGCTCAGATGCCCTGGGGGGACTTAGAGCCACATGGGTGCAATCAATGGCACCTAGCACTTTGGGGAAGTGTGCCACCCCGTAAAAATCCTGGACGGCAGCCTGCCTTTCTGCAGGTGTTCTGGGCAGGTATATGTGCCTGCGGACTGATGGGCGTGCAGTCATGATGGCCAACACCTGGAGTAGGCAGCGTGACTGCGTGGCCTGTGACACCCCCCCCAACTATAGCACTTGTCCGCTGAAGTGATCTGGTGGCCAAGAAGTGCAGTACATTAAGCACCTTTTCCAGGGGGCTCAGTGCTTGGGAACACAGGGTGGGTGATGTGAGATCATCCTCCCACTCACTCACAGAGGTAGACACGGGGATGATGGTTTTATCAATGGTGAAATTGGAGTATAATTTTTAGAGTTTGGCTAGAGGGCTTTTTGACGTAGTATGAGGATTTTGGTCTTGTCCCCATTGAGGCAGAGGCCGTTGGCTGCCACCCAGGCCTGGATGGTGGAGTAGGTTGTGTCGAGTGCTTCGGCGTCTTTGTGGTATACTCCAGAGAGTGAAAGGAGTACCTGGTATTGTCAGCATAGTTGGTGTATGCGATTCCCAGGGTGTCAAGTTTGTCGAAGAGGGGCTTCGTAAACCGGATGTAAAGAGTGGGCGCTGTGCAGGATCCCTGTGGGACTCCACAGTGGATGGTGGTGGGGGCTGCGTTAGCCGTGTCAGAGAAGACCTTCATGGCCCTACCCTCCAGGAAGAAGGTGACCCAGAGCGCTGCTTCTTTGGAGAAGTTTGCTGATTGGGTGAGGTGAGATGTGAGAGTCTTGTGGTCCACCAGATTGAACGCAGCCGAGAGCTCTAGGAGTAGCAGGAGGGCTGGTTTTCCTTTGTCCATGATTTGTGTGATCTGGTTTTTTAAATCAACTAGGGCAGTTTCCGTACCGTGTCCTTTGCGGAAACCACATTGTCTAGTACCTAGGATGGAGTGGTCTTCAAGGAATTGTTGGATTTGGTAATGGGCAGCTTTATCCAGGATCTTGAGGAGGAAGGGCACAGTGGTTATAGGGTGGTAGTTGTTAGGTTGGGTGGGGTACAGTGTGGGTTTTTTGTGAAGGGGCGGTCCCATGCCTCTTTGAGGCTGGCGGGAGTGATGCCGGTTCTGATGGAGGCATTGACAAAGGCTGTCAGTAGGAGAGCAAGGCTATCTGCGCAGTCCTTGATGAGCTTAGGAGGACATATGTCCCCTTTACATGTTGAGGGTTTTATGTTTTTAAGCTGTTTTTAAGTACAGGTTCTGAGATGTCTCTAAATGAGAACAGAGGCTTGCTGTGGAGAGGAGTGCGTTGTAGCTGATTGATCTCTTTATTGCCGGTTAAGGCATTGTAGTGGTCCTGAATTATTTTTTGTAGTAGATTAATTTTATTAAGCATGGCTGCTTGAATACTAGCACATTGCTTCATCTTTGATGATCTCATAAGGGATTTTAGGGGGAGAAGTAAGTTCCTTAAATATTGTAAATATTTCCTTAGATTGTGAATTTACATTAGTGATTCGGGTGTTAAAGGCGTTCGCTTTAGCTTTGGTTATGGCATCTTTATATTGGTGGGAGATAAAGTAGAAGCAGTTCTTGGTGATGTTGCATGGGTTGGTTTTCCAGTTTTTTAGTGCCTCTCTTTTGCAAGAGCACATGGATTGTAGTTCTGCTGTGAAACAGGAGTTTGAGTGAAGAGTCCTTTTTTGTTTCTAGCGGTGCTATGGCATTAATTGCATTGAAGAGAGTATGCTTGTAGATATCTGCTAGGGTGTTAGGGTCATCAGAGACGGGGTGGGCAAGTGCTGGGATGTTAAGGTACGGTCGTAGATTATCTGCAGTGAGCTTTTTGGAGCTTCTAGCTTGTGAGGGGGGAGCGGGTGAGAGTTTTTTGGTGCTCGATGTGATGGCCAAGGTGAATTCAATATAGTTGTGGTCGATCCATGGTAGTGCTGTGTTAGAAGTGACAGAGGTGAGGCAGTTGTGGTCCACGACCCAGTCGAGGGTGTGGCCTTTGTTGTGTGTTGGGGTGGTGATTTTTTGAGCGAATCCTAGGTCGTTGAGTTCTTTGGCAAGGATGGCCACAGCTTTGTCCTTGGGGTTGTTGAGACCTAGGTTCAGATCTCCAAGAAGGAGAGTCTTGGTAGATCCTTTGATGTTATTACTAAGTAGGTGGGTGGGGTGTCCCTGGAAGTCTGATGGGAGGTCTGGGGGGCGATATAGCATGTGTATGTTATATGGTGCTATTTGGGGATAGCGAGAGCTTAACAGAGAGCATATCAGAGTTCTGCCATGGATGGCTGATGGATCTGAGGGAGAGGTTTTCTTTGAATATGAGAGCTACTCCTCCCCCTAGACGAGTTGGTCTGTCTTGTCTTAGAATGGTGTAGCCTTCTGAGAGGGCAAGGGCGATGACAGGGCCGGATGCCTCATGCAGCCAAGTTTCATTGGTGGCTAGTAGGTCAATGTTATTATTGGGTTAAGACATAATTTGCTTCTAGGGCATGTGCAGTGAGTGATCTAACATTGAGAAGGGCACATTTGAGGTGGAGAGGTGATGTGTATGTGATTTTGGTGGTAGTGTGGTGGCTTGATGTGTGGGAGGTATTTGGTGTGTTGGTGTGGTGGGGTGTTTGGACGGGCCTAAATGTGGGTGTGAGATGGTGTTTGAGGTTCAGAGTGTATTTGTGTGTGAATTAGTTTCCTAGGTGGACATTTCGAAAGGTGGAGGATGGAGGATGGGAATCGGGTTCTGATGTTAGAGTACATGCTCTAAGTCTGGTGCGTCTGCTGGAGGTGGAGTTCTGCATGGGAGATGTTGCAAGTGCGCAACAAGGCTGTTGGCTGGTGGTGTGCATGGGTGGTGTGGTGTGTATGTGGGGAGTATGGGTAGTGTATTGCCATGAGGCTGTGCAGGTGTGAATGGGGTGGCTAGCAGTAGGATACAGTAGGTTTTGAGAGAGTGCGAGGGCCACAGCTATTGGCGCAGTGAAAAGCTTGTAGAGGAGGTTTCTAGTGTGCTGCATGGTGTGTGTAGAGGGCACAGTGGGCTAGTCCAAAGTACAATTTAAACAACACAAAAACAGCAGTAGGCAATTTTAAAAGGGCTCTCAGTGAGCAGTGGGCTGGTCTAAGGTGCAATTCAATCAGCACAAAAACAGCAGTAGGCAGTATTAAATGGGCTCTGAGTGAGCAGTGGGCTGGTCTAGGTACAATTCAATCAGCACAAAAACGGCAGTAGGCAGTGGGCTGGTCTAGGTACAATTCAATCAGCACAAAAATGGCAGTAGGCAGTGGGCTGGTCTAGGTACAATTCAATCAGCACACAAATGGCAGTAGGCAATATCAAATGGGCTCTGAGTGAGCAGTGGGCTGGTCTAGGTACAATTCAATCAGCACAAAAACGGCAGTAGGCAGTTGGCGGGTATAGGTACAATTCAGTCAGCACAAAAACGGCAGCAGGCAATATCAAATGGGCTCTGAGTGAGTAGTAAGCTGGATAGATATGCCAGTAGGCAGCATGAGATGAACGGTAAGTAGGTCTCAATAGGCTCACAACGCTATAAAAAATAGGGAGTCCAGTAATGGGCGAGAATAGCTGGGCCACAAGAGCTGATGCTGGCGGTAGTATTGATAATTTCAGGCATTTTCATATAGGCATTTCGGATGACACATTGTAGAGGAGGTCCCAGACATGGCCTGCACCCCAGCCCCCCATTTTGAGGTACCAGGAATATACTCGCCAAGGTAGGTGACGTACAAAGAACAAATAAACCAACAGAGAGCTGCACTTGGACTCTGCCCAGTGCCCATCAGGAGAGCAATACCTGTTGAAGTGCCTATAACCAGACAACCATGGGCAGCATGGTACCCACTGAGACAACCGTACCAGCAACTGACAGGTAATGAATATTACCTACAGACTGTCCACGAAGAAACCCAAAGAGCCTTAATGGAAGTCGAATGGTGACGACACAAGAGCCCAGACAGACGTACAGATGAACATAAACAACAATCGAAAGATGACACACAAGGACGAAATATAAAGAATAATGATATAATGGACTTGTAAAACGAAACGATGCTGATGTATATAGAAACTTAACCATGAAGTGAGATGAAAATATGCAACTAACAAATGCCTGTAAATAGGCTTGGAACGCAAGAAGCTAAGAAAACGATACTGCTTGCAATGCTTAGTAGAAAAATAAAGCGGCAAGCGCCAACTGTATATCTACCTCAATAATGCATACTATACAAGTGTGACTCCATTTTGTAAAAAGCAGAATTAAGCCCAGGCCGCAAGGAGTCAAGCAGGCCGAGATTCCTATTCCAGCTAAAGGCAGAAGGAAAGAGCGGAATCGAAACTCAGTAAGAAGCAGCTCATGGCTGGGAATTCGAGGCCAACTTAAGGAAGGGAGGAGAGCGGCAACTGCAAAGAATTGAAACTTCAGAGCACAGCAGCCTGCCCCGTGAAGGTCAAGATAAGGAGGCCCAGGCAGGTGGCGAGGCCGGAGGAGAATCAAATACTCAAAAAGAAGAGAATTGAAGCAGATTCACGGTGACGTGACCAGCCCGGCGTGAAGAGGTACCAACGTCTGATGTCACCCAGAACCAAGGATGCCATCACTTTTCCTGATAAGAAGTTACAGTTTCGAGGCCATCCTCAGCCAACTAATTGACACATAGCCCTAAAAGTACTGATTGATGGAAAGGAGGCAGGGTGAATCTTGGGGCACAAGGCACCTGGGTGTCCATTCTGCATGCTGCTAATTAAAGTGGAGATTTATGTCTAGGGGTGTAACCTACCCAATCAGAATGGACCAAATAATCTAGGGTTCTATAGCTAGTAGAACCACTAAGATGCCATACTTATAGTGACGTCTATCACGAGTGATGTAGAGGGATGGGCATAGACGCCCACCCGATAAGAGTTATCAAATCCTCACGCTCTGTTACCATATACAGATATAACACCTATACTAAAGTTACCTTTCCCAACCAATAGAATTGTATGACGCTGTCTGAATGAAGAACGGGGAGTTGAAGCGAGACAGGCGATCGCAACATTGCTGATTTCCATTTGTTTCCCCGTTTTTTGTACTTGTCATTAAACCGACTTCCCTTTGCCAAACTACTGAGTTGTCCTTATTGATTTGTGTTGGAGTAAGTTGGAGTAAGAGAATCCTGCACCCCATCCTCCTCAAGGTGCATCTATCTCGTCTTAAAAGTACTCGGGGGTGAGCTCTGATCCCATGGGCCCGTCAGCGGTCACTCCGCCCTCCTGTATAACCGCATATAAAACGGCCATACAAGAAAACACAGGGGGGCCTCGAGTTCAAACTGCAGGTGAAAGGTTACGTGTGATTGAGTACAGCGAATGGGAGTCAGTATTGATCAGGAGTGGAATGGAGCATAGTAGGATGCAGTGGCACCCAGCGGCGAACAGGCGGCAAACAGGAAGTTGGCCTTTTTCCCCAGGCCTTCTTCAGTGAGGCCGGCTTCCGCCTAACAGCGGCGGGTTAACAGTGATAATGCACGCTGTTGCCTAGAAATCGAGTTCAGCCTCGGTTTCATCCTGCATCGCGCCAGCCATTTTCCGGTCAGGCGATACACGTTGTAGGTATTCACGGGCTGAAACAGCTGATCTGCAGCAAATTGAAAGCACAATTTAGGTGGGGTTGCAGAAATCCATTGGGGGTAAGCACTGGGGTAAGCACCACAGCAGGGATGCAGTGAGGGGCTCTTGGTACGTACCGCTGTGCACGTACACACTAACATATGATCTTTTCTTTTATCACAGAGATCGAAAAAGAATGTATTGTCCAATTACCTATGTCATGAAAAAACTGCATACAACCAGAAAAAAGTCAACCATTAAGTATACAATAAATGGACTCACAAACACAGCTGCATAACATCCATTAAAGCAAACATCTAACCATACACCACAATCCAAAATGTTTACTTCCATTGGTATCTTATGCCACAGTCCTTGTTACAAACTGTACAATCTTAACTGCATAGCCTAGCCAAAACCTCACATACAAACTCTACAAATGAAACAGTACACAAACTTTTGGGTTGTGGATATTTGATGGGTGTTTGATTCTATGGGTGTGTTATGCTGTGGTGGTTGTGGCCAGGGCCTAGAGTTTTGGGTGCATGGCTGAAGGCCTACGGCCATGCACCCAAGATTGTAGGCCCTGGCAACAACCACCGCAGCATAACACACCTATGCTACCCAACATTTTGACTGTGGTATGTGGGCTGCTTATAGGGGATATTAATTACAATAAATGCTCTACTAACAACCCAAAACCAACATTATACTAAAGTAAAATAGCTAGTAGTGCATTTATTATGTCCGCGGACAGCTGCGATGACCGTGGACATGAATAACACATCAGGGGCTAGCCACCGAAACAAATACAGTATTTGACCCATCTTTTACTCCCCAACCCTCCCCAAGCACTCCAACACCAACACACTCCCCATAATTGCATTTTGCCTCTGTTTGACGCTGCGCTGTCCATGGATGTCCGTGGATCTAAGATGGCGGGCACATCGAAACAATGAGACGCACCTCACGCCTCACTCCAGCCAATCAGCGACACGTTGCCTGTCTGCGGGCATGATGTAAGCCGATTAACCAATCGGTGTCCTGTCCACGGAGCGAACAGGGAAATGTGTCCGCGGAGCGGACATAGATACCGCAAATTTTTTTGCCTTATGTTTTGGTAATTTCAAAAAAAATACTGGACGGATTTACACCAAATTAACAAAGCACGCTTTTGGAACCAAGCCGCCGCTCCTCCTGCAAATTTGGTGGAAATTCGTCCAGCGGTTTGGGCTGTATGTGTGAGCAATGTTTTTCCCATTATGTATATGGGGAAATAAGATATTTTGGGACCGACCCTACAACTTTGCCCCCCCCCCGGACCAAACCTCACCAAACATTCAAAGTGGGCCATGTACTTTTCTTGCAAAGTTTGGTGAGGATTCGTCCAGGGGGGAGCCAAGTTATAAGCTGCCCAAAAAGTGCTCTTCCTATGGGATTAGCAACTTAACCATAACTACATGGCTGCTACTGCAGGCCATGTAATATATGTATTACACAGCCACTGTAGTGGCTGTCTAGTTATGGTTAAATTGCTGTTTCCATAGGAAGAGCACTTTTTGGGCGGCTTATAAATTCACTCCCCCTGGACGAATCCTTACCAAACTTTGCAAAAAAAGTATATGGCCCACTCTGAATCTTTGTGCAAAGTTTGGTGAGGTTTGGTCTGGGGGGGGGAGTTATAGTGGGGGTCCCAAAACTTATTTTTTCCCATAGACTTAATGGGGGAAAAACTATGCGCACGCCTACAGCCCAAACCGCTGGACGGATTTTCACAATTTTTGCGGCAGGTCCGGAAAGCGTGCTTTTGTAAATTTGGTGAAAATCCGTCCAGTAGTTTTCTATAAAACGATCAAAAGTAGGTCTAAAAAAATTAGTGATATCTATGTCCGCTCCGGGGAGACACTTCCCTGTTTGCTCCGCGGATAGGACACCGATTGGCTAATAGGCTTGCGTCATGTCCGCAGTCACGCAACGTGTCCACCGATTGGCTGGAGTGAGGCGTGATGTGCGTCAGATTGTTTGGAGGCGCCCACCATCTTGGATCCGCCGACAGCGCGGCGGCGAACAGATGCAAAATGCAGTTTTGGGGAGTGTTTTGGTGTGTAAGAGTGCTTGGGGAGGTTTAGGGAGTAAGAGATGGGTGAAATACTATTTTTTAGGTGGCAGGTGCTACTGATGTATTTGCCATGCCCGCGCTGTTCGGGATGTTCGTAATTACTGAAAATTAGGGTTGTCCTAAGGATAGTATTTCCGTACGTGCTGTGCACAGGCAAGTTGAAACTGTTCTAAGGACACGCGTGGTGTCAGCGGACATTAAAATTGAGTATATTCCGCAGTTAAAATTTTTGATTCTATGGGTGTGATACTGAGTTATAAGACACCATGGGTGTGATATGCTGCAGTGGTTGTGACCAGGGCCTAGAGTCTTGGGTGCATGGCCAGAGGCCATGCACCCAAGAACAAAGTTATAAGCACTGAAGTTAGAAGTCAGCATGGGTGCGATGTGCTGCGGTGGCTGTGTCCAGGACCTAGAGTCTTCGGTGCATGGCCGAATTATAAGCACTGAAGTTATAAGCCACCATGGGTTTCACATACTACGGTGGTTGTGGCCAGGGCCTAGAGTCTTGGGTGCATGGCTGCAGGCTGTAGGCCATAGGGCATACACCCAAGACTCTAGACCCTGGCCACAACCACCGCAGCATATCACACTCATAGATCACACCCATAGATTCGAATATCTATCAGGTGGTTGTAGGTAGGGCCTAGAGTCTTCGGGAAGGCCATGCACTCAAGACCGAAGTTATAAGAACTGACGTTATAAGCCACCCTGCGTGTGATATGCTGTGGTGGTTGTGGCCAATTGCACTATACTCTACCGATTGCATTACAGACTAGTCCAGTTTTGTTAGAAGGCTATAGCAGTAGCACATTTGCTTATAATTACTTGTGCATTTCCCGGTTCAAATATTAAGAACCAATTGTTTTCCAGACAGATTTCTGTAAAGGAAATCTTTCCTACTGTAACTCTGTGGTCTTCATTCTCTAATCCAGAACTTATGTCTGATTTTAAATGTGGTCGAATCTGGTTTTCAACAATGTTTACTTTCTTTGATTACACACTATGGCAATTAATTTTTTGTCTTGTTTAAATATGTTTATTTGACTTTCATCAATATTACATGTAAATAAATACATGTCCCCTGAATTAAGGGCAGTATAATAATTGTTATGATTTAATGAAATACCTTTTGCTTTTTCTTAAAAATGTGAGTTCATTTTTTAGCACTTACAAGTTGGGAAATGGGTGATTACTCTTAACACCATTACAGTTCCCTTGAAATAAAACATTCCGAAATTTGAGAATGCTTTAACTTTATTGGCGGTTACCACCCCCCCAGTTATACACATTTGTATCCAGCCTAAGGTTCCGCCTGCAGGGCTCCCCCCTTCTGTTACAACATCCTTTTGATGCAGCATCTGCTGCAATAGGGTTTAGCTTAATAAGCTTTCCTTTGAGCATTAACCTGCTCCATCTTTTAGACTAGCTATTTTACCAACTGGGGAATTTTTCCCTTCTGACCTTGTTTGTCCGGCACCCCATCCTACTACCCCCACCACTCCCCCTTCCCTCCCCCACTCCTCTATCACGCTCACACAATGGTACAAACTTTGAGTTTCACAGAGGACCAAATAAATGAAATACAGGGCCCATCGTTGTTCAACATGCCCGGGGCAATACAAATTACCACCTCCACAGCCTCAGGAGATGAGCTACTGAAACTAAAAAAGAAATGTTTTCGTACTGAGGTTCACGGCCATTTTCTTAGGGAATACCTAAAAGCCAACCTAGTTCCAATGGGCCTGACGTCCGCAACGAACCTGCCCTTTTTCTTGAAGACCAGGAGTACATGATTGGCTTTAGCCAAATCGCCACAAAGTGTAGCAGAGACCTGATGGTCTTAACCATCACGACGGCACAACGGATACATCTTCGAATTCAACTAGACTTAGAAAAAGAAGAAAGAAAATTCCTAAGTAACACCGCACTGGATAATGCCAAAGAAAAATTGAAATAAATTAACAAAATCATGGACCAATTCATGTCAGATACACTAGAGAAAAAACACAAAAAACTAGCCAAAGATATGAACGAGTTCAAAATTGAAAAGGTGTACCCATATTTAGCACCTGAATTCAAAGAAAATAAGGAAAAGGAGAGAGCTCAAAACAATGCTGGTTCAGCAAGACAGAGAAAAAGATGGGTTACCTTTTCTGATACCTCTAGCTCTGGATCATGCTCAGGAGATCAAAATCAGCAAACCAGACCATTTCCACAACAGAGACCTCCATACTTCCAACACCAGCCGCCTTTTTTAGGCAGAGGGTGTCCAAGCAACATGTTCTGGGGCCCCCCACCAATGCAAATGTACCCCCAGTGGCACTCCCCACAAGGACGCCGCCACAACCGATGACGCTAGCCAACTTTGACATTTTGCCGATTTTCAATCTTTCCGACCACAATCTTTCGGACGAAGAAGCAGCGGTCCTCGGCAAAGGCCTTTCATATGTACCCACCAACCCCACCAATTGGTTCACATTGGAAAATGAGCTCTACAGTTTCTTTAGGAAAATCCGCCTGAAAACATTCTTCCAAGGCTCCGAGCCTCCCAGCATGGAAGAAAGCACAGGACTGAAACCTAAATCCACTTTCTATCGCAGTGACAATGACACCAAACCAGCCCTCATCAGTTTTGAGAATGTGTCTTACAGGAGGTTAAGAAACTTCAGAAGAAACAAAGACCGCTCCGCCACAATCTCTCCAATGGAGAGCAACAAGCCCTGAGGCAATTGTCATCGAACAACAATATTGTCATCAAGACAGCTGATAAAGGCGGCGGTATAGTGATACAAAGTTTGAGTCAATACAAGGGGATGGTCGCTATACTTCTTGAAGACGGGAATAACTATAGAAAACTTAGTCAAGACCCCACCCAGGCCATCCAACAGGAAATTTCTACCAGTACCAGCTATGCTCGACAACAAAACTGGATTACAGAGGATGAAGAAACATTTCTCAACACCTCCGAGGGAAGAACCCCGACATTTTATGCACTTCCTAAGATTCACAAGGACGCCATCAACCCACCCGGGAGGCCCATCGTTTCAGGGTGTGGTTCCATCTTAGAACCCTTGTGTAAATTTATAGACTTCTTCCTCAAACCCCTCTGCCAACTGACACCGACGTATTTGAAAGAAACCATGTCCACTATTAACATCTTTGAAAATCTTCCATTTGACAATAGCCATGACATTCTTGTCACACTGGACATTCAAGCACTTTATAGGAGCATTCCCCAGACACCAGCCCTGGAGTGTATAAGACACCACCTCACTCACCATATGGAGCAAAGCCGAGTTCCTGTCAACTTCATTCTCGAGCTGTTAGAAATTGCATTAACAAATTTTTTTTTCACCTTTGAAGAAACATTCTACTTACAGATCAGTGGCACTGCCATGGGAGCAGCATTTGCCCCGAGTCTCACTATCATATTCATGGCAGAGTATGAAGCTTCCTTTGTGCTAAACCATCAGAACCCATTTTTTGACAAGATCCTAAACTGGTACAGATACATAGATGACATTCTGTTCATCTGGAAAGGAACCTTACCAGAGTTTACCACATCCCACACATGGTTGAACACTCAAGTAGCAGAAATTCAATTCACTTTGAACAACAGCCAAACAGCTATCAACTTCCTGGACTTAACAATCACCACAGACAATAACAGGCTCCAATGCACACTATACGGGAAAGAAACCGACCGCAGTACACTGCTTCATTTCAGCAGCAGCCACCCACAAAGTCTGAGAACTAATTTACCATTTGGTCTGTTTCTCAGAGTACGTAGGATCTGTACAGAAACTCAACAATATCGCCAGCATGCATCACACCTGGAATGCAAACTCATGGCACACGGCTACCCAAGGAAATTAGTCAAAAACACGCGCAAGAGAGTCTTATGCATTCCAAGGGAAACATTGCTCCAACCTAAGGATCATGGCACACCAGAAGATCGCATCACCTGTGTAACCACCTTCGGACCAGATACTACTACCATCAAAAAAATCATCAAAGAATTCTGGCCCCTTGTTCACCAAAACCTCCCAGATGAACCAATACCGAGGATGGCACTCAAAAGGTCGAAAAACCTTAGTGAATGGCTCACACATGCTCGCCTGCCCAAGAAATCTATCAGAACTGGCTTGTGGGATCTTAGAACACCAACAGGCCACCATCCTTGTGGCAATTGCTCAGTCTGCAAATACACGAGCAGGACTAAATCCTTCAAAATTGAAGGGAAGGAATGGTTCCTTAGACAATTCACCAACTGCAAGACACCAAATGTGATATATGCCATTGAGTGCCCATGTGGTCTACGGTATGTAGGTCAAACTACTAGACCGGTACACAAACGCATTGGGGAACACCGCTCCAAAATAAGATGCCATTCCACCACGGCACCATTGGTCACCCACTACGTGGCATTCAAACACACACAAGAACAGTTAAAGTTGTGGGTCCTTGACAAAATCCAATACACCTCAAACATCAAAAATGCCCTAAATTACAAAGAGGCCTGGTGGATGTTTAAATTGCAGACAATTGAACACGGACTTAACGAAGCCTCCCCTTCTGAAAATTACCACCATAACTGAAGCCTCTGCGATACCGCTTTTTCCTCACTATAGAAGGGCAGGCTTTACATGCTACTGCTTCTACCACAACTTTAGCCTAGGTATTCCATCCACTACATACTAGAATGATCATCCTTAGGGGTTCAAAATACCCACGGTATTTGTTTACAGGTCTGAACGAATCACCATCTGGCCTACCAGACATGGTCATTACATACTCCATTGTTGATGGTTTCCTCCCACTGTCCACACTCCACGGCTACACTAGCCATCAGTGCCGTCCCACTACAAGACGGGCAATACAGGTGGTCGCGCTATTCCCAGCACAAACACATTTCCCCATATGCACGCGCATTGGGAGTAGTGTCTCCGCACCAGGGACTACACTCTCCGTCCCGGAGCTGTAACGCTGACTCCCTGCGCATGCGCACAGCTGCACGCCTCTCCCTCTCTGCCGCGCACACTGCTCTACATGACATGCGCACAGCAGATTACTCTCTGTCGAGCCTGTTCGAGCCCGACACATACGCGCAGACGGCAGCAGCATTCGATTCGAGTCCTCTTCCTGACACTCAAGCAGGTAGGCTATAGGTCCCAGCAGGCCAGCCCCGGTCTGCACTGCTCATTTCACACAGTCTGGCTCCACAACAGAGCTCCCTCCTAACGGATGCCCTTTTCCTCGTTTCAGATGCACTATGTAACGAACGTGCACACGGCATCTGACCAGGAGAGTCAACTATCCTTACAGCTACACGTATTCTCCTCCGTTACAGCCACTCAGCAGCCCGCCCCCATGTCAGACTAATACTGGAGGTATGCCATTATTTATGACACTTTTAGCCTTATGTCTGCTGCCCACCAGACCACATACCCAGAGGTTCCTTCACAATTCTCCTCTCCCCTTTTTTTCCTGTTTTTCTTGTCTGGTGTGACAGTATTGCAGCCTCTCCAGCGGACATTACTGTAACCTACCGCCGCCATCCTGAATGCCTTAACAAGGTGTCACACACACCCAGTCACTGGATCCCACCCACCACGGTCCAGTCCAAGTCTATTCCGCACCTGTTCCTCCTCAGCCCGGACTTACCACAGGTCAGTTATTTTAATCCCCTTTACACCAGAACACACATTCTCATGTGTTTCTGAGCTTTGTATTTGAACTGTTGACCTAACACTACCTGCCGTGTATACAATTTCACGAGCATGTCCTATATCTAAAACAGGTTTTCTTTTCTTCTCTTCTCTTACACATTATTTTAGGCTACCGCAATCCTTTTGGCCCAGAAGAACGCTGGCAATTTAAAGCCGAAACGTCAATGCAGCAGGCCCCTGCCTGCCTTCAGTCAAACATCAGGGATTTCTTATTTTCCCGACGTAGACCAAGGATTGGCCATCACCTTACTAATGTGCAAGACTTTCCCACAAATAACAGAGCCTGGCTTCATTAACTTAACTCAGAAAATTAGGCTCTGTACTCTCATAGAAATGGGGCACTAGAGATGTGTGCTCCCTTCCGCTTAACTACAATGTTTTGTATACAGTTACCTATTGGCGCTTACAGAACATAATGTACTGAATTTTGGATATCATTTCTGCTTGATATAATTGCACTATACTCTACCGATTGCATTACAGACTAGTCCAGTTTTGTTAGAAGACTACAGCAGTAGCACATCTTCTTATAATTACTTGTGCATTTCCCGGTTCAAATATTAAGAACTAATTGTTTTCCAGACAGATTTCTGTAAAGGAAAGATCCTCTTTACTACTGTAACTCTGTGGTCTTCATTCTCTAATCCAGAACTTATGTCTGATTTTAAATGTGGTCGAATCTGGTTTTCAACAATGTTTACTTTCTTTGATTACACACTATGGCAATTAATTTTTTGTCTTGTTTAAATATGTTTATTTGACTTTCATCAATATTACATGTAAATAAATACATGTCCCCTGAATTAAGGGCGGTATAATAATTGTTATGATTTAATCAAATACCTTTTGCTTTTTCTTAAAAATGTGAGTTCATTTTTTAGCACTTACAAGTTGGGAAATGGGTGATTACTCTTAACACCATTACAGTTCCCTTGAAATAAAACATTCAGAAATTTGAGAATGCTTTAACTTTATCGGCGGTTACCACCCCCCCAGTTATACACGTGGTTGTGGCCAGGACCGAGAGTCTTGGGTGCATGGCCGAAGACCGAAGTTATAAGCACTGAAGTTATAAGCCAGGATGGGTGTGACATGCGCAGTGATTGTGGGTGTGATATGCTGCGGTGGTTGTGGCCAGGACCTAGAGTCTTGGGTGCATGGCTGCAGGCCATGCAACCAAGACCGAAGTTATAAGCACTGAAGTTATAAGCCAGGATGGGTGTGATATGCAGCAGTTGTGGGTGTGATATGCTGCGGTGGTTGTGGCCAGGCCCTAGAGTCTTGGGTGCATGACCGCGGGCCGTAGGCTGTAGGCCATACACCCAAGACTCTAGGCCCTACCCACAAAAACCGCAGTATATCACAGCCATAGATAACACCCATAGAATCGAATATCTATCAAATGTTTGAAATTATACTTACTGTTT
The DNA here is from genome assembly GCF_040938575.1 of Ambystoma mexicanum. Classification (NCBI taxonomy): domain Eukaryota; kingdom Metazoa; phylum Chordata; class Amphibia; order Caudata; family Ambystomatidae; genus Ambystoma; species Ambystoma mexicanum. Next base: position 507,348,275 of record NC_090936.1, on the reverse strand, counting down.
CCTATTGTTGAGATGCAATATATTTTTTAGATGAGTTTGGTAACTGAAGGAAATATTCTTTTTCAATTTCTGTGATTAAAGAAAAGAGCATGTTAGTGTATATATTTTATATAGACTTATTACATTGCATAATAGACATTTCAGCTTTTTTTTCGACCTTCATATTTAGTTTACAAACCAGTGTAATGTGCATTTTGCACAGTTTCTGTGTTTGTTTTTCAAATCATTGGGTCTGTGGAAAAAAAAATCCATGTCAGATTAAAAAAAACCTTTTTTTGTTATGCTACAGTCTATTCGTTTGTTTTCAGTGTTCACTTGTTCTTTCTGGCTAAAGTTCTATCTGTTGGCTTGTTGCAGATTTTTGAAGCAGTTAGATACCTGTTGGCATAGTCTAACTGTCTATTTTTTGTTATAATTTAGTGGTACTCATTTATCTGTTTGGTTGTTATAGAATCTTGGGCCAGTTAGATACCTGTTGGCGTATTCTAACCGTTTATAGTTTTTTAATTGAATTTTTGTTAATGTTGAGGTCCAGATAAGTTATTAAATTTTGGTTTTAAGAAGATTAAATAAGCATTTGTAAGATTTGCTGGTAATTTCTGCTTTAGAGTAATGGTACTATCATTACATTCGAACCATCCACATTTCTTTTTATATATGCAGTGTAGTGACCTGCATTGGTTGTGGCTCCTACGTGGTAGATTATACTTATTGTTGTGAAGGTTTTCTTACCAAGTAAAACTTGACCATGTGTAAATCCACTCAGCTCGCAGTTGTTTTTGGTACCATCTGCATTGTAACGTAGAAGCATTAGTATTACGTAGTTAATATGTGTTTGTATTATTAAGGTGGAGCGATTATCTGAATTGCAGGTAGTTCATAGTCTACCATGGTTTGCATTTTGTACAAGTTGCTGAAATGGAACAGATTCACAATTAGGTATGGCTACATACACAAAGCGCTCATTTGTTCCTGTGTCACATTGTTGCAGAGAGTGCATGTATGTTTCCACATGTATGAAATCTGCAAGATTTCATTTATAGGTATGTTTTTGTTTCCCAGTACTTGTAGTAAGTACATTAGACATTCTTTTGGATCTTCTTGTGAGTTTATAGTGAATTTCACCATTCCAGCACAGTAGTCCAATTCTGGTCTTATTCCATGAACACTATACGTGTTGTTAGGATTATTTGTTGAGTTTCTATTAAGGACTAACATTTGCAAACACAATTGGTCTGTACTGTGTAAGTAAATGTTGTCAACAATTGGTGGCAATTGAAATAGAATATTCATTGCTACATTTGCGTAGCAATTTACACCAGTTACATTTGAAAATTTGAATGGACCAGATAGTCCTGTGTCCAAGTCATTTTTTTGGAGTGTGTGTTGATTCTTTGAGGAAGTACCTGAGTTAGTTTGAGTAACAGGTTCTTCTTTGGTTGTGGTCATTGATGAAGTATTAGCTTCTTTTACTCTCTTTGGAGGATATGCAGTCAGATCCTGTTGCATTTTTGTTTGAATTAGTTTTCTTTTACAATGTTTTCCTTTTTGTGGAACAGGATATGTTTTGAGATGGGGGGTGTATAATGAACGTAGTCTATTGTACTCCAAAATCCAAGGAATATCAGCGTTTACGTTACTTGCATCAAAGTTGATTAGAAATAGACCCTCAAATGTACGTAAGCGTGATAGTGCTACGTAGCTCATGCCTTCTTTAAAGACTGTGTTACCTATATCTATCAATCCTTTGTCTACGATAACACCTTGGGATTTATGAATGGTGACTACATATGCAAGAGTTAGAGAAAATTGTTCTCTGCGTACATACATGTCTTTGAAGAAAAGGAATCGAGCTGTTGAGCACCCTATCCTTTTTACTTCTGAAATTTTGTCAAAGTGAATATTGACAAATTGAATGTTGTTGTCACGTGGGTATGTTTGTATCCAGTGCTTCATTTACTAGTCCCTGCTCGACGTCAAGCTTACGTTTAAGCATTACTCTACAGTTTAAGGATAATTTTAATATTTTCTCCAAACCTGCTGTGTTGGAGATAGAATTTTCTAAGGTATTTAGTCTTGTTGTGGCTTGTTGACACATGGGTAGGTTCATACCATGTACGTCCAGTTTGTCTGTGGAGCAAATTTCAATTATTGGTTGCATTTCTTTTCTCAACATTGTTTCATTGAATTTGGACCAGCTTGCAAGAGTTGGCATTAAGGACATACAATGGACATTTTTGTGCGCTAATTGCTCCATAACATCAGTAGCACATGAGTTATCGCCATTAAGTACAAGGATGTGCCGGGTTTTTAATATTGCTTGTGATTCTTGAGATAGTACACCAACTCTAATACTTTTTAAAATGCTGGCGGAAGTGAGGTCTGCAGATTGGCGCATGTTTTCTGTTAATTCTCTGTATTGGAAATGTTGCCAAAGGTTGACATTTCCTATGCTGCCAACAGTTTTACAGCAGAGTTTGTGTCCTAAGGTTTTAAAAATAGTTTCACCTTTCACTGGTGTCAATTGAAGATCTACTTGCAATCTGAGGTGAATCAAAGCCAACATTAGGTTGGAGACCATGCTCACTTAATCTATTAGTAGCATTTTAATTTGTTTTAATACTCTGCGTAGTTCCATTGCAGCTTCTGTAGAAAGTTTGTAATAGTCTAATTTGTTTTGGTGTTCTACTGGAAGGAGTAGTAATCGGTGTAAAGTGACAACACTTATGTTGTAGGCAGCTAAACCTGTGGGGGAATTTACAACAGCTGACAGTTTGTTGTTTGTCAATTGTTGAAGGAACGTGCTGATGATTTTGATTAAGAATGTTTTGTCTGAACCAGCTTCACCACTGATGTATAGCAGTATAGGTTTGTAATTTTGGCAGGTACATTCTTTATTTTCGTGTTGAACACCATGTGCAGTTTCTTTTGTTACTTCTTCATAAATGGTGCGCTGGTCTTTGTTAAGTTTTGATTGTAGTACAGTTATGTCTTCTGTATCTTCTTCATAGTGACACATGGTGTTTTCTGCTTCTGTCATAGCTAATTCTGCCTCATTTGCTACTAGTGGCTGTCCCAGTGGTTCTTGGCTTCCTGTTACAGAAGGTTGACTACTGTCGGAAGTGTCCTTATCTAGTTGGGCCTGGAGTTCTTCATGTTGCTGTTCATTGTGCAACATTGTTTTGTACTGCGTAAAGTTCACATCAGTGATAGTGCTTTCATTTGCTTTGAAAGTGTCTTCATAGCAGTCATAGTTATCTACTATCTCTTCTTCTTTTCTCCATGGTTTAAAAAGTTGTAGCAGGGACATGTAATATAGTTCTTTCTATTGAGGAGTTTTAATGACAATTTGATATGATTAATTAAGCTTCGTTTGGTAAGTTTCACTAAGCTGCCTTCACAATCTGTCACTCTATATCTACCTTTTTCTTCATTGGGTTTTATATTATTTTTGTATGCAAAGTTTTGGGCTATGTGGTATAGACACATGGTTTCCAAAGTGGTAATCCTGTTCGGGTAGTATGTGTCTAGTAAATTGTTTTCGAAAATGTCTTGGCTGTTGGGATCATTTTTGGCTATTGTTTCTATGTCCTCATATGATTTGAGGACTCTTTTTCTAGATTTAGCAGGACCAAGTCTTAGCCATACCGTATTTTCAGATTTTCCATTCAAAGCAGTACTGGTTAAACAATCTGCAGCTTCATAGGCGCACATTCTCTATGAGAGAGCATTTTTATGCCTAAACTGTACAATTTCTGAGATAGTGTTTTGTCTGATGATAGGTCCTTCCAGAGGTCTTGAAGCTCTGTTTTTTCTGCTTTTGTTAAGTAGGCTGTAACATATCGTGCAACTGCAGTGGAATTGTCTGCAATGTACTGCACATCTATGTTTGCATTCCATAAGAGGGCAATGTTTGCATTGTAATCATTGATATATTTTGATTCTTCTGTTCTTTTTATGTAATACGTGTTCTTAGGTGATTTACCTTTAACACTATCGGGGTCATTACGACCCAGGCGCTAATTGCGCCATCATTACCACCATGGTGTAACACCATGGTGGATGGCGGATTTACCGCCCCATTCCAAGGTGAGTGGGGCGGTAAATCCCCATTTCCCATTTTCCCTTCTCCATTCCCATTTTTGCCCCATAGGGCATAATGGGAGTGGGGAAGGCGCTAATTACGCCACCGTAAATTACGGTGGCGTAATTAGCATCATGGCAGGTTAGCGCCATGGATTTTAACGGCTGCTAAAAGCAGCCGTTAAAATCAGAATCAGGCGTTAAGGGTTAACGACGGCGTTAACCCTTAACGCCTGGGTTGTAATGAGGCCCAATGTCTAGCTGAAGACATGAAGTTATTCACTTCACCTGTTTCTGTAACTGGTCTAGGGAAACCAAAGCAGCATTTGGTGTAGTATATTCCTTAGTTATTGTATTTGCGACGACAATATTTGCCACATTTGTTTCTTTGAAATTGTACAATTTGTGCATGAAGGTCACTATGTCTCGTTTGTGAAGGGATTTCACAAGTGACATATTTTTGGATGAACTGCAAAACAGTGGCATCACTGCCCTGACCAAATTTAGGAGCATCTTTAATCCATAAAAGCATGTGGATATGTGGTGCTCCTCTGGCTTGGTATTCTTTTCTCCAAAGGAAGTGTTGCACTTCTCAGAGGGGAGGAACAGTTTTATTACAAATAAAGTGTAGCATAGCAATAAAACGATGGTGGAAATATCTTGAAACATTAACAGGATCTAGAGAGCAAAGTTCTGCAGGTGTTAGTATATCTATGTTTGTTTTGTTTTTGTTTGATATGCGTAGGAAATCATGTAAATCTTCCCATGCATAGTCTGCACAACTTAATGTAACAAGCCAAGTGGGTGGTCCAAGGTTTCTGATCATACAACGTACATCTCTGTGATGTCGGAACCAGTATTCTTTTGTACCACGCATGTTTGCAAACAGATTTGTAATGCTTGATTGCAAAACTTCATCTTTTTCTTGCACTTTTGTAATAATTGCGTAGCTGACATATTTAGAAATTGGGTTCCCGATTTCAATATGTGTGCAACTCCGTAACATAGAGTTTCTAGTTCACTTTCAAAAGTGTAGGTGGAATATGTATTCCACATTTTGTCTAAATCTGGGATCATCAGAATACATTCGCAATGAACAGTATTCTGATGCTGTTATCTGTGTGGGTCTATCATCGTACCTTCCTCCTTTGCCAGTAGGAAATAGTACTCGAAAAGCATGTGCTTCTATACTTTTTTCCAACATGCTCATTGGGGATCCTTTGGTTTGTCTCATTTGGTACGTTTCTAGTGCATCATCTATGCTCTCATTAGAGTGTAATGGATGAATTGTATAATGGTCTAAAATATTGGATACTGCAGCAGGATCTAGAAGTTCAAATTGACCAGTTTCTGATGACACTTGAATTATTTCAGTTGTTTCCCTTAAGTTTTCTTCAATATTTATTTCCTTGTAGTATTCATTATTGTCTTTTAGATATTGCAAGGTTTTTCTGACTTTATGTAAGTCCACGAGTTGTTGCCAATTCTTTTTGTCTTTTGTTGGTACACCATTTACTAAGACAATTAAAGATTGCTCTATTGGACGTTGCACTCCTAGAGTGTGCACATTTTCTGTCAGATCTAATGGTAAATTCACTATTTTGCCACAAATGCCTTTTACCAATTCAGCGGGAGGCAATTTTGCTGTTTTTGGTTGAAGGCGTATTATTGTTTGAAATGAGTGCACTGTTTGAATTATGATGCTCTCATATACATTGAGTTGTTGCAGGGATTTTGGTAGTGGGAATAACTCCAAGTTATTTGTAATAGCACGTGAAGGAGTTTGGTTGTTGTCAAGTTTTGTAGTGCAGTAACTGCAAAGCATTAAGGTGTCAGTTATTTTGTATTTGTTTTCTGCTATAAGGTAGAGAGCTAATTCAAACCATTTGGAATCTTCATTGTCTTCTATTTTGTATGTTACGTCTATAGTTTTTGTGTTACTTTCGTAAAATTTTCTGCGGCAACACACATTCAAATGCTTTGGTACTTCAGCGGATGTACTTTTACATTTTAGTATTTCTTTTTTGTATGTGTGTAGTAGAAGGTTGCCATGTGCATAATTGTTGCTAGTCTGTTGTAAAGCTATTGCATTTTGTAAGTGGCTTTCACTTCCAAAATATTTTCCCTGGATACGGTCTATTTCTTCTTGTGGGTCTTTGGGTGTACCATGTAGAAGAGTGTTATTTAAATTGGCTAGTTCTAAAGCAGGACTTTTAGCCTAGTACAGTTTATAGACTACATTTCTTATAGTTGAATGATGTGTTGCTATCATTTTGATATCATGGAAGGTGCTTTTGCAAATAGGTCCTGAAATGCAGGTTAATGAATGTCCTTGTAGTCCTGTGCATTTGCGCACTTGATAGGTATCCATATTTTGTAGCACTTTCATTTTAATTTTGTCCTTACCTTTCACATATTGATTGAGGAACTGGCGTAAAGATTTGAAAGATTTGTTGGGAATGTTACACATTGAGGTGCACGGCCATTTGTATACTGGACGTTCTGGTTCAGTCGAATGGAGAGGTAGTTCTGAGTTTTCTGGGGATATTTTTGTAAGCAGTGTTTCTTGTTCCAAGATGGTATTATTAATTTTTTCATAACCTCGTCCACTGCTATGTATGGCAATTGTGTTTGTTTTGTTTTGTTTGCATGCATCTTCATTAAAATATGGTTCTTTGGTCGTGGTGTGAGTCCATTCACCTCCACAGATATTTAAGAAGTTATTTTTGTTGACATTCCGTTTATTGAGAATCTATTTTGTAGTTTAGTACTTAGTTTTGTTAGTGGTTTCATCATGTTTAAAACTAAAATAAATAACTTCCTTTTGAGAAGGATTGCACTGTCTACGAGAGCTTCTAGGATGAATTTTCTACGGTAGGTTTTAAGGGTTGTGCATGATTTTGCTCCTTTTTTTTAAAGATTCTGAAGGACTCTTTTGCCAAAATACTTTTTTTGGTATGGTTACTTGCTAGTATATGAACATTTGTAGGAGCAGTTTTAGCAGTAGTGATAGCCGAATTCTTGTTAAGCATGTTCTGTTTTGTTTTATATTTTGATAGAAGAGGCAAAGTTTCTATACTAGAAGCTTGTTTTGTTTCGCTAAATGACTGCTAACTGCATTAGCTGTTTTGTTTGAACGTTTTGTACAAACTCTGGTAGAGATGGATGCTTATTTTGGACACTTTTATTTTTATTTGCTCTATTTCTGTGTTGCTTTCTATGGACTTGCTTTTTGGTAGGCATTATTTGGGGTCTGTTGAAAAAAAAGAAGGTATGGGTTGGTCTGTTTTGCAATGTATGTGTGCTTTGTGTGTGATTGTATGAGTTTGATGGGAAAGATTTATGTGGTGGTGTGTGATTGTGCATTGGGCAGTTACAATGAGTTGGGAAGGCTATTCTTCTGTTTTTGTGTTACTACACTGCGGTTCAGATGAGAGTAAAAAATGAGCTAGTGGTGAGGAGAAGCATTAATAGTAAACGTAATGGTATACATTTAAATCAATTCTTTGTTTTGTAGTACTAGCATTCTAAGGGTTGAGTATGTTATTTGTGTTCCAAAAAACAGGGATTTGTGTGCCATTCTTCCTGCTAATCTCTGTTTAATAAATGGGGATTTGTTGTCAGAATGGTTCAGAAATCGATTTTATTTTGGTGCGCAAATTACATGAATGAACCACACAGTGTCTTTGAGGAACAGTAAGAATATAAAAGTAGTATTGTACTTACTCTTTTTTTGTGGCATGAGCAGGTTTCTTCGGATATGTTGTTTATAGTTTAGATGCTGCTGATTTTCAGGAGAGTGGTGTTCACTTCAATTGTAAAAGGAAGAAGTTAGTAATTTTGTGTGTTTAAAGCACCTATGTTAATGTACATGTTGATTTTTATGTTTTTGTGGTAGTATTCTTGTTTGATATCTGAACATAGCGTACGCATGCATTTCATTTGACTATGTGCAGCCTTTATATGTTCTTTTACAGTATGTTAGTTCAAGATGCTTTGCAAATGAGTAGAAATTTAAATTCATGAAATTCAATTGTTTTTTTACAGCTGTGTTGTAGATAGCAGAGAGGTTTGGAAGTGATAATTCATTATAGTAGATGGGAAAAATGTGCATAATTTCATATTATAACTAGACATGCCAACAATCGGGAGCACCTGAGAGGGAGATTTCACCACAGCAATCGGGAACATTTATTTTTCTCATAGGATTGCATTGGGATTAGCATTAATTTAGGTCGGAGACAGTAAATTGGGAGCGTTGGCATGTATGTATTGGCTATGCAGATTTAGTGGCATTACTCTGTTTATATGGAATCATAAGAGTTGTACATTTACTTTGAATAAAATATGCATACCTGTACTTTGTAATCATGCATGTGGATACGCATGGAGATGTAAATAGAAATCTTCGAGACTTGTACAGTAGTTTTTGTAATAGGTGCTTTCCAATGATATGGGACTTGTATTCAGAGTGATCAACAGTACATTTGAAGTGTGGAACTCTGATGATGGAGTTAGATGTAGAGGTCTTGGATGTGATTGGTGGATGGTTGTGGGACTGCTTAGCTGTATCCAATGATGGAATAGAACCGAGAGTGATGTCGAAATTGTAGAAGGGTTGGCTAAGAGTTACGTGCCGCACGGGCACCGCGGCTGTCCGTGGGCAGGGCATGCCACATACAGGGTTTTCCAGCAAATCCAGCATAGAAAGGTGACTGTAGGGATCAGCCAATCAGATGTTGATGTTGTTGATTTGTGTAGAAAGAGAGTATGTGTAGTGAAGATGGCAGAGGTGGAGAAAGTCAGGGTGTTGGTGCTCGGAGATATGTTTGTCCATGGTTTACAGCAGTATTCTCAATGCAGGCATGTGGCAAACAATTTCGATGTTAGAGGAGTGGAGGTGGTGTGGAGCTCTGTGCCCGATTGCAATGTAGAGGCAATTCTCCAAGTTTGTAAAGATATGCGTAGGATGAACAGTCCCCATCTGGTAGTTTTGCACTATGGTGCTTTCCATTTGGGCTACGTGAGTTCCCCTACTTTGTTGACAGATTTGGAACAGTCTGTTCAAGCAGTAATCAACATCCTTCCAAATGCGAAAGTAATTTTTTCTGGATTACTACCTAGAGCAATATGGGACATGCTTTCATGCTAAGAGCTGGTATGTTTTTCTGTAACACTGAGAATATTGTTTCGAGTAATGCTGCTTATTTTGAAGCAGATGGTGTTTCTTTATCTTTTTTGGGAAATGCCATGCTGTTTTGGAATGTAAGGGTTGCTTTGGAACAGGTGAAGATTTTAGTTGTAAAATAAGAAGAATAAAAACAAAAAATACAAAATAACAGGTGTCTGTCAGGCATTTGCAAAAAAAACCCAAAAAGGCTCTTTTCAGACCCCACCTTATAGGGGAAATGGGGAACACTATTTAAATGTACATTCACCATGCTCAGATCTTCTATACGTCCGCGGACATGGCGGTAGTCTGCGGACAGCACGTATTACATACAGGGATTCTGGGGTAGAGAGGCATGCAAATGAGAATGAGCAGAGCTAGGGATTGGTCAGTAAAGTTTAGTGGGTGTGTTGTGTAAGGAGAGATTTAGTGAGAAAGTCTTTTTCCTGAGAGAAGAACAGATAGCTATGGCTGTGTGTTTTCGAAAACAGATTATCTGGATTTTGGGAGACTCATGGATACATTGGTTGGAGGTGCATGCAGAACAATGTGGTGTATCTGTAGATCTTGTATTCCCTCATGTGGAAGTGTACTGGCATGGAGTGTGTGGAATGAAGTGGCTGGACTTGGTACCTCTCTGTGCTACTTTACAGACAGAGCGTCATCCTGACATAATTATAATTCATTGTGGAGGGAACAGTTTAGGACATGTGTTTGGAATTTCTATACAATTTGCAATGAAAGGAGGACTTGCGAAGGTCATGGACATGTTTCCAAATTCCCAAGTAATTTTTTCTCATATTGCGCAAAGACAAATTTGGCTGCGCTCTTCTTCATTTGGTCCACAAATGGAGAAAGCGAGGCACAATGTCAATAAGGCTGTTTGTGCCTTTCTAAGATATGTTGGCATGTCCTCTTTTCCCAATGAAAATATTATGTTTTGTAGCACATTCATTTTTTGCAGAGATAGAGTCCATCTTACATATGCTGGCAATCAGATTTTTTCTTAGAAATGTACAAAATGCATTGCAACCTTTTTGGAATTACAGTCATCTATTTTGCATTAGATGTTGACGAATCCACGTTTTTCAAACACACAAAACACCACCAAAAGCTCTTTTCACAGCCACCACTTACTCCCAGAGAAAAGTGCATTGGTTTTGCTAGGGCAGCACCCCAAAATGTTATGTCTTAGGACTGTCCGCTGACTTTTAAAAAATGCGCTGGGACCTGCACTGTTTATTTGATACTTCTATTATTAAACTGTGAAAGGTGGCTCTGAAAAGAGCCTTTTTTGTTGATTTTTGTTGTTTTATTTATTTTGCCTTTTTTACACACGACACACTAGCAGAGGAGGCGAAAGGAGGGTAAGGAAGGGACACCAACCACAGGGATAAGAAAGGTCAGGTGGAGAGAGGAAGATGTAGGGTCAGCCTTATTTAGGTAGGTAGCAGGTCTTCTGGTGGTCCGTGACCGTAGTCTCGAAAGCACTTTGAAGACTCTCCCCACTGCAGAGTACTGCGTCGCAGTACATTCACAGCATTGTGACCCTGGAAAGGTAAGGGTTAACAACATTGCGAATGGCCTGTGAAGCAGCTGCAGGGACAGCCCCATTTTGTTAATTTCTGGACATCCCGGACAGCTGGTGTGTTCTAAGAACAGTTCCATCTTGGTTGTGAATGGTATGGACAGGTGTAGTGTCCTTAGGACATCCACATTTTGTTAATTACGGACAGGCCGGACAGGCATGCTGTCCACGGACATTTTAACTGCTTTTTTTAAATAAAAATAAGACACAAAGAATGTCATCACAAGAAACATAACATTTTTTTTATTATATAAATATATACAAATTATGAAAGAAAGGGGGAAGCAGAAACTGATACAAAAAACAGGGAATTAGGAGTTTGGAGAGGATGGATGGGAGGGGATGAAGGGATTGGAGTCTCATCAAAGCGTTTATCTTGTTGTTGATGGTTTGGGGATAGTTCACAGGGACATGGAGAGGGGGCACAGGTACAGGTGGGACAATGGTACTTAATTTTTTCTTTGATGTGGTCCTCCACTAACTGTTTCAAATTATTGAAATTGTCCTTCAACATGTCTACTTTCTGTTCAATGCGTTTGAGAGTCTTTTCCATTGTGTCCTTTGGAGTAACATTTTCAATGTTTCTCTGGTCTGTAAAAAATAAACATATATATTTTAAGTACAAATTAGGTAATGATTATTAATTTCCTTGTATAGACAAGGGTCTACCATTGTTATCACTGTCTTCAGACATGTCGTCATGTGGAAAATGTTCTTCCAACCACTCCAAAGAAATGCACATTTCTGTGTGAAAAACAAAAATATATTAATTATACTGTAACTCATACAAAAAGTAGATCAATATATTAAAATAATGAACTTTACTTACTAGTTTCTGGTAAGTTATATTCATTGTGTTGTGTAGGTCTACTGTTGCTTCTAGCTCTGCAGTTTGTGTGAGGTAATTATGTTGGAGGTATATTGTGGGGATGTTCATTAGTGAGCTCTGTCTCGTGGAGCTCTGTCTCATTCCTGCCTCGTCTCTCTCTGCCTCGCGCTGTGTTTACTTTCCTACGGGGATGGGCGCGAGGCAGAAGAGAGACGGTTGGCGAGCAGTGTGTTTGCCAGGCTCTCCTGTGCGGGCCTGACTGAATAAAGCGTATGCTTTAAAACTCACCTACCCGTGTCCGCCTCATCATTTCAATGGCAACAAGGTGAGCGCAGGCCCGGTGGAGAGAAGGACGTTGTGGTTCCCCGTCGGCTGTTTCCAGCACTGACCCACACGAACAGCCTGGGTGCTGAAAGAAATCCTCCCCATGCGAAGGATCGCGGGGACGTGCCGCTGGTGTGCAGAGGGCGCCAGCAGCCCACTCCGCCCCCCCTTGTATCATAAAATTAGAGCGAGGTATCGCCCCTGATTGCCTGACCAAGCCCATCTTCAACAAAGAGGTGAGGAGGCGGGGGGGGGAGGAGGGAGAGGAAGGAGAAAAGCGACGCATACGCCTTTGATAAGAAGAGTGAAAAGGAGGAAAACGACGCATGCACCTTTGAGAACTAGAGTGAAAGTGATTCCATGAAGTAGCTCATGTGCTACAAGCTACTCTGAACTCCACCTTTGTGACAGATTAACCCTTGAAGACCTCACATGCCAGTGAGAGGGGTTTCATTCATATCTGTGCATCAACAAACATTAATAAGGAGTCTTTCAGCACAGGGTACTTGCTGTCAAGGTTGTACTTCAATGAAAATAAAAGGCTAGCAGCATCTATACAGTGCATATATATGGACATATTTCTAGTCAAATCTGAAATTAAGTTCTTAAAGTAAGAACACAGAACCTGTGCAAATACAAGACTCTTGTCAAAGCAGTGGGAGAACTATAGCCCTTAAAAGCAGGCCAACCTAATTAAAGTACGTATAGCTGAAATCCAACATGGCTGCAGCAAACATGGCAGCGCCTCCACCATTCTTACCAGAAGCAGGCACACCTATTATTAGGTGGGATAGGTGGAAGAAACTGTTTGACATGTATCTTATTGCAATTGGAGGGGACAAGTTTGCTTCTGCTAGGAAAGAAGCTATACTCTTGCACAATTTAGGTGCCGAAGGCCGAAGTGTGTACGATGGTCTGCTTGAGCCACCACAAGAAGGTCAGGGTGAAACTGACTCATATAGCATAGCTGAAAAGAAACTGGAAATCCACTTTGAGCCTAAGAAAAATACTACATTTGAAAGACACAAGTTCTTCAAATGAGTGCAAGAAGCACAAGAGCCAGTTGAAAATGTCATAGCTGCACTGAGACACATTGAGTCATTCTTGTGACTTTGGTTTGCTCGCTGATTCACTGATAAGAGATCAGTTGGTTTGTTGCATGAATAGTTCCAAGATTCAAGGGAGGTTATTGTCTAGAGATCTTCCGCTAGAAGCTGCAGTTGAGATGGCACGAAGCATGGAGCTGACAAGCAAGTATATGATAAACATGAAGACAGACAAGTCAGGAGGTGAAGTTGCAGCAGTCAAGAATATAACCTCAAGAAGACCCAATGCATTCAGGGAAATGAAGTGTTTCAAGTGCGGCAGCAATCGTCACGTCGCCTCAAGCATGTTTTGCCCAGCAAGGAATATAAATTGCTTGAAGTGCAAGAAGAGGGGTCACTTTGTGAGAGTTTGCAAGGAGGCTGGACAAGTCAACAGTGTAGAAGTAGGAGTTCCCGAACAAGAAGAAAGTCATACATTCCCCTTTCAAGGCAAACATGTATTGGAAGTTGCTGAGCTGTATCCCAGAGGGAAGGGACTAACAGATGTTTTGTTAATCGAAGGAAGAGTTGTAACCATGAAGGTTGATAGTTGTTCACCATGGACTCTCATATCTAGGAAGACGTTTGAAGTATGTGTACAGGGAAAAGTGGAACAACTAGATGAACATATGATTGAACCATATGCCTATGGGAATGTGAAAATCAAGGTACTGGAGAAATTCAAAGCATCCATAAAATACAAAGGTCGCAGTTCTGAGGCTGATGTGTACATTACACATGAAGGATCATCCCTGTTAGGGTGGACAGAACAAAGGAATTTGGGAATAAAGATACAGGCAAATGCTGAAAGTCCCATATCTGTTGCTGAAGTAAAAGATAAATGGGAACAAGATTATTCCAGAGTATTTTCAAAAATTTGGGAATGTTGAAAGAATTCCAACATGAAATTGTTCTCAAGAAAGGGGCTGTGCCAAAGGTGCATAAAGTCAGGCCCATACCACATCACTTGTATGAAAAGGTGAAACAGGAAATACAAAAACTACTGCAAGGAGGTATTATTGAGAGAGTAGAAGGCTTTGAGTGGCTTTCACCGGTGGTGGTGGCGGCAAAGTCCAATGGTGAAATCAGATTATGTGTGGATTTAAGAGATATGAACAGAAATATTTTGGTTGAAAGGCACCCACTCCCCAACATCGGAGAGAAGCTGACGATACTCGAGGGTGCCAGTGTATTTTCGGTGATAGACCTATCCCAGGCATACCACCAAGTACCATTACTTGAAGAGAGCCAACAACTGACAGCTTTTATAACCCCGTTGGGAGCATTTAAGTACTGCAGAATGCCATTTGGACTAGCATCGGCTGCTGCTGTATTCCAGCGAGTAATGGAAACTGTGTTGGAGGGAATAAAAAAATGTAATAATATTCTAGGATGATATTTTGGTACATGCTAGTTCAGAGAAATAGTCTGATGAGATTCTTTCTAAAGTGTTGAAAAGGTTGGATGAAGCAGGGTTGACTGTGAGAAGAAGCAAATGCAGAATAAATGTAGAGAGTGTGGAGTTTTTGGGACATGTTGTGGATAAAAATGGTGTGAAGCCTAAAGAAAGTTTGGTGGAGGCGATTAGGAATGCACCCCAACCAGAAAATAAAGAACAAGTAAGATCATTCTTAGGGCTTGCACAATACTATCACAAATCTGTAAAGGATTTTGCTATTATATCGACACCTTTGAGAGTAAAAGCAGTGAAATATGATTGGAGTGCGGAATGTGAAGAAGCACTAAATAGAATCAAGGAAGCAATAATAAGTGTGCCTTCGATTGGAAAATGTATGAATTATGACAAGTGTGTGCTAGTGGCGGATGCCAGTGGTATTGGGTTAGGTGCAACCCTGGTAAAATACAACAAGGATAATGTTGAAAGAGTAATTGCATTCGCCTTACGTTCCCTAAGAGATGCTGAGACCAACTATTCCGTTATTGAGAGAGAAACACTGGCAATGTTTTGGGCTATTCATCACTTTAAATATTTCCTGTGGGGGAGAAAATGTGTAGTGAGATCTAACCACAAGCCCATGGTTCAGCTGTTTCAGAGTTCCAGGTGGGCAATGGGATCCCCAAGAATCAACAGGTGGGGATTAGGATTACAGATGTACAATTTTGAGATGAGCTACCTGCCTGGGAAAGAAGAATGTGGTGACAGATTATTTGTCCAGATTACCTGTAGAAAGTGAGGAAGAGGTTGAGGATGTCTTGGATGAAGAAGTAGTGGCAGAAGTTGAGTGTGCAGTAACACAGGAAGTGTGGTTACAAGAAGAGCAAAAAGATGAAGACATGAAATTGTTGAAAACGTGGACTGTGGAAGGGTGGCCAGAAAAGTAAAGTTTAGATAAAAACTTTCAGGTTGTCAGTCTAGAAATACGGATACTTCTACTTTGAGACCGCAAACACATTTTGGTGGCCGTGGACCAACCGTCTCATGCACGATACGACAGAATATAGGTTTTCGAGTTTGCCAATGAACGGCCATTTTGATGCAGCAAGAATCGCCATTTTGTTTTCTAACCATTGCTCATTGCTTTCTGTTCATATTGCTTCGCAGTATATTTTCTGCTTACACTGCTCGACTGTGGAACATTGTTTTCTGTATGTGAAAAGGACAAGGCCGCAGGGCCGTGAGGATAACAAGAGTTCGCTGAAACACAAACGTAGGCAGCGCCAGGAAGAATGCCCGGCTCCCTCCCGAATGTAGCCTTGAAGCAGAGCAGCAGGGCGTTTAATCATTTCACAGCTGCCAGCCAGACTCGTTATATGGTAGAATATGTTAGAATAATACTGCTAAAGGCTTGAATTATGCTGTTCTAACGGCCCCCCTTTGCTGAGCCCGCTACAGAATGTCGGCTCCCAGGTCGCAAATAGCACCTGATAGATAGCATGGTCCGGAATGCAACTCCCCCCGTATGTAGTTTGCTTCCAAGAACAGAAGCGCTGTGTTCTATTCAATAACCGAAAGAGGCCTTTGCACTTACAAATTACAAATTGTTACTAGAATAGATGTCTGAAGGTGTCATAGTGGTCGGAGAAGTCCATCATCACACCAAGTTCAAAGAAACCTAATAAAGGGGGGGTGTTAACCATGTCATAGCTGATTGTTTGATATGCATTTTTTATATATGTAACTGATGTACGTAATTCACTCTCTTGCGTCCCTCGAGGTCGAGAGATACACGTCGCGGGGCGTGAGACCAAGTTGGCCAACTGAGACTTTTGCTTTGCAATAAAACCCTAGCTTTGGGAATACAACCTCGTGTCTGGCGTCTCTATCGTGTGTGTGACCCGCCTTGTTTCCATAGACGTCAGGGTCTCCTAGGGGCCCCTTTCAATGTATGGTGCGAAGTTAAAGATGAACTGTATTGGTTGAATGATAAGTTTTGGAGAGGACAGTTTTGTGTTCCACAATGGGAATAAGGAACATGTTGGAAGACCTGGCTCACCAGGGTCATCCTGGTGAGGGAGCAATGAAAAGGAAGTTGAGGCAAAGCTTTTGGTGGCCAGGATTGGACAAAATGGCAGAAATGAAAGTAAAACATTGTGTGATGTGCCAATGCAGCGATAAGTGTAAAATAGTATGTGAAACACCAATGATTCCCAACACCATTCCAAATAAACCATGGGTGAAATTGGCTGTTGACATTATGGGGCCTATTGCAGGTTTGGGAGAAAATTGTAAATACCTGCTGGTGTTATTGGACTATCATTCTAAATGGATAGAGTGGGAATTGGTGAAGGAAGTGACTGCGAGTGATTTAATTCAATTTTTGGAGGGAGTTTTTATGAGAGAAGGTTTTCCAACTGAGTTGGTAACAGACAATGGAGTGCAGTTTGTGTCAGCAAGAATGAAAACATTTTTGTCAAGCTATGGAATAAGACACACAAAGACAGCCTTATACCATCCCAGGGCAAATGGCTTGGTAGAAAGAGTGAACAGGTACTTGAAAGGTGGTATTCAGATGGCGTTAAACAAAAGACAACCATGGAAAGAAGTTTTGAAACACGTAACATGGAGCTATGTGACTACTCCACATTCCATAACTGGTGTAGCTCTGTTTGTATCCCTTAAAGGAAGAGAACCTGGCACTAAGTTGTGTCCAGGTTGGCTTGGGTTAGCAAAGACAGTTAAAGTTAATAGGGAAGAGATAATGAGACTGATTGGAGAAGGACAAATGAGAAACAAAGAGCATTTTGATATTAGGAGGAAAGTGAAAGCACGTGAATGGAGTGTAGGAGAGGAGGTGTTTGTAAAGAATCCGAGGTTTGTGGAAAAGTGTACAGAGAGCAAATTTCTGGGACCAAAGAGGATATCTGCAGTTAGGGATGGAGTAGTTGTGATGGAGGGAGGTGAAGTATGGTCGAAAGGAAGGTTGGCAAAAGCAAATGAGGCACATCAACTTATGGATGATGATGGAAATGGCCACAATAATGTGAATGATCAGTCCAAGGTTGGAGACGGAGGCTGTCAGAATGACATATGTGTGAATACGAGTGGAGAGGCCAGTATGTGTAAAGAAAGTAAGAGTATCATCTCAAAAGGAAGAGTAAGTAAAAGAACAGGTTGGCTGGGAGACTATGTACATTGAATTTATCTCTAAGTTAATCTTCGTTAAAGAGTTTGGTAAAGGTTGAAAATATGAAATAGTATAACCTTTTGTTGTGTTGTTGTTCCTGCTATAACGAGGGGAGATATGTGGGGATGTTCTTTAGTGATCTCCGTCTCGCGGAGCTCTGTCTTGTGCCTGCCTCCTCTCTCTCTGCCTCGCGCTGTGTTTACTTTCCTATGGGGACGGGTGTGAGGCAGAAGAGAGACGGTTGGCGAGCAGTGTGTTTGCAGGCTCTCCTGTGTGGGCCTGCCTGAATAAAGCTTACACTTTAAAACTCACCTACCTGTGTCCACCTCATCTTTTCATATTTCTTTTTTGTTATGGTATAATCCATTTTATTACATATTGTACTTCAATGGATGGTTGATGTGTTAAATATGTACGTTCCACTGCTTATTTATTAATATATATAATGTGTATATGTGCTGCTTTTTGAACTTGCATAGTGCTTATATGGTATGATAGAACAATTTCAGATACCCCCTGCATGTTTGGGTAGTGTTGATGTCATCTGTGACCGTCTGCGGACATCAATATCATTAGTGGGGTGTTCGGTATGTTTTAAGTTAATTGTATATGAAGTAAGGGAATCCTAGCAAACATCTATCAAATTTACACTATGAAAATGTATATTCAGTAAAAAAAACTTTGTTAAAGAGATGTTATGGTTAAGTTGTGCTACTAAAAACCTACGAAATTCAGTAAAAAAAACTTTCTTAAAGGGACGTTATGGTTCAAAGTAAAACTGAAAAACCCCTGAAATTCGCCAGTTATGGTAAGGTAAGCAGCCATAACTCGCGCCACCACTGTGCACTGCTAAGACTAACACCCATGACATCAAAGATGACATCACCAATGTCATTGATGACATCACTGATGACATCACATGTGCATTTACTTTTCATGTACACTCTGTACAAGGGTTTATTATTATAATGTTGACCAAAAAGTGTCAAGGATCATTGGAATAAATATCATGCGCTAATTAGTGCATTAAGCAATGCATTGATATAAATAATATTCTATTATGAAGTTCTATACAGTATACTCAGCTTCTCATGCAGAAACATAGGCAGTGTGTGCAGCATACCTGGTGAAGGTCCAAAATTCATAATGTTGCCATGTTGAATACTGAAATGATAACTGTTTTCTTATTAGAGTTTTGCCTACTGTGAAACATGTAATAAGTAGCTAATAAAACCCACTTAATACATAATTGCATTATTACAGACAAAACACAAAGAGACAACAGCACATACAAATATGTGTATATACGGGGAAAGCGAAGTAAGCAAACAAGCAGAAGTAGTAGCAGAAAGAGTTCATAACCTAACTGATTATCTTTATGCAGAGAAATGATTGCTCTTTGTCAAAGCTGCTACTTACCCTATGTATGTGTATCACATGATGTGACTGGACCCTAAGGAAAGGAGTGTGAGTACAATGTATACAAATATGAGCATATACAGGGAAAGTACAGTAATAAAAAAACAACAGAACTATCAGAAAGGGCTGATAACCCTAAGGATTATCTTCATGCACAGAAAGGATTGCTGTCTTTCAAGCCTGTGTCTTCCCCTATGTATATGTTTCATATGATGTGACTGGACCTTAAGGGAATTACTGTAAGAACATCCTTGAAGGATAAGTCTACAAATATAGTACCTTTCAATGTTTAGTTCCTGACTGTTACTGAAGAAATCCATGTGGCCTAGATATGTCAGTAAAGGAAAAAAGGGGGAGCCAGACATGTGATGTCATCAGTGATGTCATCAATGACATTTGTGATGTCATCTTTGATGTCCCGGGTGATAGTCTTAGCAGTGCACGGAGGTGGCATGAGTTATGGCTGCCTACCTTACCATAACTGGCGAATTTCAGGGGTTGGCCGATTTTACTTTGAACCATAACGTCCCTTTAACAAAACTTTTTTACTGAATTTCATAGGTTTTTAGCAGCGCAACTTAACCATAACGTCCCTTTAACAAAGTATATATATATATATATATATATATATATATATATATATATATATATATATATATATATATATATATATATATATATATATATATATATTCAATGAAAAAACTCACACCCAGGGCAGAACTCTCGATTGAATCGTGCAGCATAACTGCCCACTCATCATCACTGGAAACACTCACACCCCATGGTCGGACCACCATATCATCACCTTCAGCATCCTTGCCACCAGCTCTTCCTCCCCCTCACCCCAACCACTGACACCCTGCCTCGCTAGAAGCTCCCGCCAGCTCACAAAGGAAAGGCTACTGCCCTTCCTCCAAGGCCCAACCTTCAGACCTCCTTTCTCCACAGACCCAGAAACACTCGCAACAGCCTACGATGTTGCCATCAAAGCAGCTATCAACTCCATTGCCCCCCTGAAACCCTGTAAGTCCAAACCCACCACCGACTCCAACTCCTGGTTCACCCCGGACCTCCTCGCACTCCGCAAGGAAAAAAAGGCTGCTCTTACACAGTGGTAAACGTCTCACTCTGACAAAGACAAGATGATATTTAAAGCATGCTCCACTAAATATAAAAAAGGCAATCACCCAAGCAAAGGCCAAATCTTTTGAATCGAGAATCTCTGAAGCCCAATCTAGCACAAAAGAAATCTTACCCATTTTCAGGGAGCTAGAGACACCTACTCCCGCCCCCCAGAACTTCACCAAAGACAACGCTTGGTGTGATGATATACAAACAGCCATGCAAACTAAATTGAGCCTTCTCCAAAACAAAATACTAGACACTAAACAAGCCTTGCCCAATATGCACATTCCTGTCTCACCTTCACCCCGGACACGCCCCAACCTTTTTCCTTCAAACCCATTCAAGAAAAAGACATCATCAACATAATGAAGAACATCAAACCCTCTAACTGCAAAGGTGATGCATGCCCAGCCACTATTGACAATGACTGCACTGAAGCGCTAGCTCCCTTCCTTACAGCCTTTGTAAATGCCTCCTTTGCCACAGGGAAAGTCCCCGCCTCCCTCAAGGAAGCCTGGGTCCGCCCTCTCTTAAAAAAAAAACTCTCGATCCCACCTCCCCCAACAACTATAGACTTATCACCACTGTCCCATTCCTCCTCAAAATACTGGACAAAGCAGCCTACCTGTAGGGTCAACACTTCAATGAAGAGAACAAACTCCTTGGACTCCGCCAGTCTGGTTTCTGCCCAAGACATAGCACTGAAACCACCCTACTTGACCTCAAAATCCAGATGGACGATGAAAGAGACATGGGCAAACCAGCACTTCTCTTACTTCTTGACCTATCCGCCGCTTTCGACCTCGTGGATCACAACGTCCTATGCCACCACCTCTCCTCAACTGCCAAATTCTCCCCTGATGCAACAGCATGGATCACCTCCTTCTTACAAGACAGAACCATGCAAGTATTCTCGGATCTAGCCTCCGCCTCACCAACCATCATACTCTGTGGTGTACCCCAAGGCTCCTGCCTCTCGCCCACCCTCTACAACATCTTCACACGACCCCTTTTCCTCATCCTCGATGCTATGGGCATTTCCTACACTAAATACGCTGTCGACACACAGATCCTCCTCAACCTCACCAGTAACTATGACACTGACTTCCTGACCCTCAACAACCTCTACAACACCATCCAAGCCTGGATGGCAGACAATGGACTATGCCTCAACTCTGACAAGACTGAACTCCTCCTGTTAGGTTCACCCGACACGCTAAACAATTTAGGCTCCCAATTGAGTAATTTCGCCATCGACTCCATCAAAACAGGAATGTACTTGGACTCCAACTTATCCATTAATTGACAAGTCAACGCAATGGCCTCCGCAGCGGCATATCATGCTAAACTAATCAACGCAGTCAGGCCCTTTCTCTCCAAAGAGAACTACACAAACATAGCCAGAGCCATCATTGGCTCTAGGCTTGACTACATCAATGCACTCTTTCTAGGCACCTCCAATAAAAACCTAGAGAGGTTACAAGTCATACAGAATAGTGCTGTCTGGGTAGCCCAAGGCATTGCCAAAAGAGAACACATCTCGGAAGCTAGAAAACTAGCCCACTGGCTCACAATAAAGGAAAGGATCGTCTTCAAAGCTCTGACACTGACCCACAAGTGCATTCAACTCACTGCTCTTGCTTACCTCTCTCAAAGGACCCATCCCGTCTCCTCTACAAGGCCAACCAGATCACCATATACCAACATGCTCTCTGTGCCAATAGTAAAAAGAGCCACAGCGGGGGCGGATCCAGCTTCCCATTTCTCGCACCCACTCACCGGAACGCCATACCTCCCACAATCCGAGGTGAGGCCTCCCTAAGCGCCTTCGGCAAAGCCATGAAAACCATCCTCTTCACATAAGGTGCGTCACATCAATTGAATACCCATCATATGACCCACTGCATAAGCTGTAATGTAATTACCAATTGTACCAGTCTGATAATCAGTACTATGCTTTGTAGTATTCATAATGTGCCATTGAATGCTACTTTTCCTGTGCCCTTGTAACTAAGCTCATGCAAGTAACAGCGCCTCAATGCCCTGGGGCTGCTTGCGCGCTATATAAATAAGTAAATAAATAAATAAATAAATACAGAGTATAATAATAATGTGTTATTTATATAGAGTTTTTATACAAAGTGCTTTACATACAATATATATATATATATATATGTATATATATATATATATATATATATATACATTATTATTACTCAATCGAAATTGGTACTCACTTTATCTACCTCGGAAGGATGTAAGACTAAGTCTACCTTGCAGGGATTTGCACCTGCGTTCTGCAGATCTAACACAGATCACAGGAGTGAGTGCTCAACCTGCTGAGATATCTTACCAGACCAAGGGACTTTAAGGGAGTCTATGCTATTGCAAGCTTTTTACAAATCTTTTATTTAGGCAATATTTCCCGACACTGTGGGCCATTACCGCATAGGATAATGGCCCCGGGGCCCATAGTTGCAGGCCCGAGCGTGGGTTGTTGGATCTGGGAAAAGCTGGGGGACTGGTTGCTTAATTGTAACTGGTTATTTATGTTGCGCTTAACACCCAGAGGTTTCTAAGCGCGACCGGGAATCGAACTCGTGTCTTGCTTCCAAGGCGAGTGTGTTGCCCCTGAGCTAACCTCACGAGACTTAATTCGAATATTTCTGGCATTATAGATATAATTAGAGAGCGCATGTACAATGGGCATAGATTGTGTCACTTTGCACAGTATCAGCTCTTAGCTCCAAAACCTCACGTGATAATTGTTGAGCACACGGATTAGCCATATATTTCTAACAGTAGCATAATGTGGCCAACAAAACAAAAACAAGAAAAGTTTTTCTGTTTGGTCAAGATGGCTAGCACAATATTCAGATGCACCATGCCATCATTTTACGGGGAAAGATGCTATTGGTAAAATATGAAGTTTAATCTTAATGTAAGATGCTCTCATCCCTTAGTGACTATTGTATGTTAAATAGTATTCAGCAGTCATCATTTCTTTAGAAGCCAAATATTCCCCAAATTCGGTCTTCCAAGGAGCAGTCCACATTTGTTCTCCCATACGCCACAATCTGGATGCTGCCTTAACTACAGCAATGTCTCGATCGGAGATGACTCTTTTCTTATTAATTAGATTCATTAGATGGGCATAACAAAAACGCTCCAGTATTCCTTTAATGGACTAAAGCCACTCCCAGAGGAACTCCAGCCAGTCTCTTTGACTTAAAGGAGGGCATCTCTAAACCTATTCAATGGGTGATCCTTGTGCAATAGTAACGCGAAGAGAAGTAGCCTCAGGCGGTCACATATAGAACTGGGTGAAGTACAGGTTCCATATGAAGAGGTAGCTTTTACAAACCTTTTTTTATAAAGGTGTGTTTAGCCCCTGTCAAATATGGTCTTTGGTAGTGGCACCATAGTTTGCTTCCATATAGAGCTACAGTACAAGGTGATGTATTACTTAATAGTAAAAAAAAAACACTAGTCCTTATCTTCAACATTAATTAACTTTCTCTTTCAGCTAAACCTGATTCCTGAACAATCGGATTGGTCTACTTGCATATTTGGACAAGTATTGAGTTTGAGAGTCACCCTTATCCTTCTCATGGCAGGATAAGCCATGACCAATGTTTCTGAGACATTAGACACAGGTTTCCCATTTTCACAATTGTGGAGGGCTACATCAAGTCGCTTCCTAATGCCCATCAGTATTTTTGAAATAATAGCACCACAATCTTCATAAAACACAATTCTAATATTTCTTCCATGCACTCGGGGCCATCATCCTCTAATTTCAGTATTTCGACTGCAAGATTGTTAATATTTAAGAGGGTTAGCGGGGGTGATATTATGTACCCCTGCCTTTCAACAGAGCTGGAAGGGAATGTACTGGAGGCTTCAGCCCTCAGGCCCCACTTTACAAAGTATACATTTCTGTGTAATGCCAGATCAAAACAGCCAGTAACGCATCTTTCCATAACATGTAGCTCTCTCCTCTATACATCTATACAAATCTTTTTTTAAATGTATAAAACATATTTATAATGCCTACTTTCTTTGAAAACAGTTTTATGGTGAAAGCCGGTTCAGATAAAATGTTTGCTCTTGAGTACCCAGTCCTTTTCCAAAACCCACACTAACAACATACATTATATTATTAGTAAGAATTCATAATAATATAGTACCATATGTCCTAGCCTGTCCACCAATAAGAAAAATGGCCTAGAATTCCCTGCCTTCAAAATGTGGACTATTTCATCCTGTTTCCAACTGCCCGGGATGTGTTTCGTAGTAGCAGTTGCATTAAAAAAAAGAAAGTTAAAAAGGGTACCCACACAACAGGCTCACATCAATCAGTGCCCGTCTCGACAAGGTGAGGGGACGAGACACGTGTCATCCGGCGACTCCTGGGAAGAGTAGTGGGAGAAACCAGGAATGGCTGAGGGCAGCTTGTGAGAGAGGCACACTGGCCAGATGTTGCAGGGAAGGAGTGGCAGAGATTCAGGGAGGGGAGTGGCCCACATTTGGACATATTTGAAACAATAGACAGGGGCATGATGAAATGGGTCACCTGTGCTCTTTTCAGTCCTGCAGCTTCACTGCTGTGTGCACTGGGAATGTCATAAGTGCATATGTTCAATTGAAGGTATCATTCAAATCATGTTCCACATCCCCTGCAACAAATCATGCTGGTGAACTATTGCTACTGCAAGAAAATGCACGGGTATTTGACATGACAAGGAATGTCCACTGAGACCGACAGAAGAGGTTGCGCTTTCAGTTCCTTCCACTTCTCTCATGAATAAAAGGGGGAGGTGTGCAGATCTCATCTAGTGTAGATCAGGGAAGCTCAACAGACAGAGTTCTTGTGCAGCAGGAGGAGATTGCCAAGTCTCAATCGCTGCCTCTACAATCCACTGTGTCAGACATTACAAATGATGAGATGGATGCTGAGCAAGGCAAAGATTATGTTATATCATAGTCCAGATTTTATCAAGCATTGCTATTGGAAATCAGCGATAGTGAGGCATAGGCGAATGCCAACACAGGGGCAGAATCTGTAGTATTAATTGAAGAGCATGTATCCCCACCTTTCTAAAGTCTCTCTGAGAAGCGCCCTTCCTGTCGCAAATTAGAAAGCACATCACACCATTACATGGCATCATTATGTGACATCCGGAAAACCACCCGCACTACCACTGCAAGCACCAACAAACCCACATGAACTCAGCCTGTGTGCTGTCAGCCCAATACATAATTGGAAGGGGTGTCAGTACTTGCAGAGAATAAACAGAAACCAAATCTGGCCCCTTGCATACTGATATGATATGATAGGTTATTTATAGCACGCTTAATAACCACAGGTTTCTAAGCGCAGACCCGGGAATCAAACCTATGTTGCTCCGTGTCATCTTGACATGATATGATATGGCATTTGTAACGCGCCTATACACAAGTGTTTCAAGGCACGACTAGGCGGGGGGACTTAAGGGCGGACAGATAACGATCCTACTAGGCCAGGTGTCATTCAGATGGTGCAAGTGCAAGTGTAGAGGGGAAGGGAAAAGTGCAAGGGGGAAAGGGAGAGGGGAAAGTGCAGTACAGGGTTAGTAGAATATAAGTTACATAATAAGTGCCAGCTGGTAGCAAGTGCAAGGTAAGTGCAGACAAGTGCTGGGAGGAGGGGCTGTGGGATACAGAGACAGTCCCGCAGTGCTGGGGTTGCCAGGGAGGCAGTGCAGGGAAGAGTGGCTGGGCCAGGGACCGAGATCGGTGAGTGGCCCAGTTGCAGGTTCAGTGATTTTAGCAGGGGAGAGAGGGAGAGAAATTGGAGGCAAAGAGGAAGGTTTTGAGGTGCTCCCGGAACCGGAGTGGTTCTCCTCAAGTTTCAGGGAGGCAGGAAGGCTGTTCCAGAGGGAGGCCCCTGCTGTGGAGAGAGATCTACCCCAAATCCTTGCTTGTAGAAGCGGCTGACCCTGAGGGAGTTGGAGGCAGATGAGCGAAGAGCTCAAGAAGGAAGATATTTAGGAAGAGAGAGTTGAAGGTATTTTGGCCCAAGGCCCCAGAAGGCCTTGTGGACAATGCAGAGGGTTTTGAACTTAATCCTCGCAGCCACTGGGCGCCAGTGTAATGATTTCAGTCCTGGAGAGATACGCTCCCTGGGCTTCGCAGTCCTGTTCTGGATGAGTTGCAAAGGGCGGAGAGTAGAGGCAGGCAGGTTTAGATAGAGGCTCTTTTAGTAGTCCAGCTTCAAGAGAACCAGGGCTCTAGAGACAGTGAGCTTCTGGGGAAGGAGAGGAAAGGAAGGATACCTCTGAGGAGGTGTAGCTGGTAGTGTGACTTCTTAGAAACATCAGATATGTGAGGAGAGAAAGAGAGTGTGGAGTCAAAGATGACCCCGAGGTTTTTTGCCTTGCAGGTAGGAGCAGGAAGAGGGCCAAGAGAGGCCAGCCAGAGAGCTGCAGGGAAGGAGGGAGTGCCGATGAGTAGAATCTCAGTCTTGCTTCCAAGGCGAGCACATTGCACCTGAGTGATCCTCCCGATACACTGTCAGAAAATGGTGTGTAGGTGGAAGGCAGAGGCCAATAGGGATACCACCTCTAGCGTCTCCTACATCCAGCAACAGCCTGCACAGCCATGGGAAGAAGTCATACGATTTAAAGTTTACTCCTCCCTGCACTATCAGACAAGCAGAATACCTCCTCCATGTTGCAAAAATACACCTGAAAAAACTTTTTTCATCAGTACTTGGGAGTAGGACACCAACCTCTTCCCCGTGTAAACTGGTGGCACATACAAGTGATATCCTATTGGGTAAGGGTAGTATTATGGAAACATTTGAGATCAGCCCAAAATAACAAAAGTCCCTTGACAGACAGCAGCTGCTCGATGTTAACCTCGATATAATAGCGCCACCAGATGATTTTGGCACCTTATGGGAAAAGCTGCCCATTACTGTGAAGTTACCGGCCAACATTTGCTTTCTCACATAGCCTTACCGGAATTGAAACTACACACCAATCAGTCAGCCATACAATTCATCCCTTTATCCCTTACAATAGCAAATCAGTCATTAAAGGGCACAAGGAGCGTAATTAATATTTTGATGCAGAATTTTGATAACTGAAGTCCAGAATCACTTCTGCTATCAGAGATAGAAGTCCTGGTGATGTAGATGGTATCACACACGTACGTACCCTTAATAAGAGTGCTATCAAGCCCAAGAAGTTAGCAGCAACCTCAGAGGTCTGGATGATACGCCTAGAGGCCTCTCAGAAGAAATATAATTCGCTCCCCTGGCAGACAATTTCAAGAGGCATGTATGAACCTAGTCCTTGTGAGACCTTGATAGTGTGGCTCCTATTTGCAGAGAAACGATAGCAGAACCCACTTTAGCATTCAATGGGCCACTCTTGGAGTTCCAGGCGGCGAGGTCCGAAAAGCATTATCGGCCCAACATAGTGGAAAGGCCCAGGTGTTGTTGCTTCGTGTCGACTTGCTTACAAGACGCGCAAGCTGCTGCTGAGCTATTCTCCCGGGTCATAAATATATCATCACACTCAGTCGTTTAGGCCACTCTGTTCTGTGCATGAATCAGTGCTGAGGCTTGCAAGCTGTGCCACGCGCGCCCTCACACTAGAGGCAGTGGGAGAGCTTAGCAGGAGGCTCTTGAATTACACAGCAGGCCACTTTTACCAAATTGCCTAGCAACCAACGATTATTCTAATGAAGATAATGACACCCCTGAAGCATCACATTGGAGATCGAAGTCTATCAATACAGCAACTGCCCAATCAGGAAAACTGAACTTGACATGCTAGCAGCGCCCTGCTTCTCAATAGAGGTGTGCCTAAGCCCTTTAAAAGCAAAGGAGGCCTTACTTAATTGTAAGCCAACTCTAAAACAATATTGTAAAAGCAGTTGAGAAAAGGATAGAACACATTAATTGGTAAATGTCGAACAATTGCTATCGTTTCACGCCGCATGGTGCTTTATTAAACATTATTCTGCACTGGCGCCGGAATACTGATAGATAAAGCGAATCAGTGGATTTGCTATCTGCAATTAGTGGAAAACCTCACAATGGTGAGCAATTGTGTTGTCATTCATGATGATCTAAAGTAGAATACTGCCTCTGCCATGCTTTGTGACCCCCCAAAAAAGAAAGGACACTCTATCCTTTATGGGCACATAAGAAACTGGAGTTATGGGAGCATTCCCTCTGCCAAGGATACGGTGTCCAGTTAAAGTTTCGAAAACAAAAGGATCGAATGCAAAAGGTGAAGAGTGCATTCGACCGAAAACCAAAGGACCGGAAAAAAATTAAAATGTTTTTTTTTGCTCTAGTTTAGCTTTAAAAGGGTGTTTTAACACCAAAAACGGTGGTTTTTGCTCTAGTTTAGCTTTAAAATTGTGTTTTTACACCAAAAACGGTGGTTTGAGGGGGGAACCCCCCCCCCCAAAAAAAAAAATCTTTCAGTCCTTTTTTTCGGTCGAATTGACTCGACCCTTTTTCATTCGATCCTTTTGATTCGGTACTATGACCTATAACCCAAGGATACATCGCCCACTTGCATAACCTTAGAGCCAGGCCAGACCCCTCACGCAGTAGCTGCATAAGACGACTTTGCATCTTACTTCCACGTATTGCGTTGCTATACACTTGACTTCTCATAAATGTACACATCTAGGAGCATGTGAATTATATCTCTCTAATTCCTACTGCTCGGTTCCCCCTTTACCAGCTATGCACCCAGGTTTTTTCCCGTTTGCCTCCCAATTTACCCTTGAGCGTGCTCAGTTGAGTCGTTTTGCACGATGGCACTGTATTTATTTATTTTTACATGTATAAAGCACACTCAACCCAAGGGCATCTAGGCGCTGGTTACAAAGATACATCAAGAAAAGTGCGAGTCTAGGTGCTGGTTTCAGAACCGCATCACAAAACAGATTACAGGAGGAGGGCGAAATTGGCTAGTGAGGACAGCCGGCTAGATAAAAAGCCAAGTCTTGAATTGTTTCCTGAAAGTCCATTAGGATGGTTCTGATCCAAGGGAGAGTGTTAGGGAGTTCCAAAGTTTTGGGGTGGTGACGGGGTAACTAGTACGTTTGACTCTTGGGATGGTGAGTTTGTGGATGTGGGATGAATGAGTGGGTCTAACATGTGTAGCCTTGGAGAACCTCCATTATAGGTAAGGAGGTGCAGAGTTAGAGAGGCAATGACGAGTGATGGCAAGGACTTTGAATTTGATGCAATCACGGACTGGAAGCCACTGAACATTTCTTCTGGAAGAATGATTTGATCTCGCTTAGGGAGATCGAGAGGGGTTGTTAAGGTTCCGCCCTGAGGTGCCAGCACAGAGAGTGTTACAATGGTCAGGTCAGGCGTGGAGCCGAAAATGGTAAGTGCAATAGTGAGGCGGTTGCTAGTGTAGAGGAAAGGTTTGAAGGTATTCAGGAGTTTTATGATGTAAACGGCTGAAAAGGCAATGCCATTGACATATATAGGCATGTTGAGTGTGGTATCAAGGTAGGCCCCTAGTGTTTTCATGATGGGGGATACTGGATTTGTAATGCCATCTATCATGAAGGCATCTTACCTGCTCTGCTCTCTCTCCCGTTCTGTTTAATGCCTACATGCAACCGCTTATTGAGCTCATATTCTCCCATGGTTTCAGTTGTTACTCATACACTGATGATACCCTAAGTCTGGTGCGCTTGGATCTGTCTGCCCAGGATACTGATACCAGATTTCGAGGGAGTCTTGAAGCTGTGGGGAAATGGATGTTGGCCAACTGTCTTAAATTCAACAGGGAGAAAACTGAGTTACTGGTGGTGGGTCCTCCTGCAGCTATGTTCTGGTCATCTGCCTATTGGCCCTCCAGTCTTGGCCCCTGCCATATCCCTGTTTCTTCTGTAAAGGACCTGGGCATTAAAATATCATCATCCTCATCTGCTGACCTTCAGATTGGTGCCATTTACCAGAAAGGATACTTTCAGCTAAAGTCTATGCGTAAAGTCCTGCCTTACCGTTCCTCCCAATTCCACACTTCAGTGGTATCCTCCTCCCTTATCCTATTGACAATAGACTACTGTAACGTCCTACTATGGGCCCAGCCTGCATATATCTTGCAGTGCCTCCAGGTGCTGCAGAACTCTGCCTCAAGAGTGGCCACGTCCACACCCAGACATGCCCACATCTACCCAATCACTCTGCCTAGTCCATCACACTTTTCAAGGTTGTGGGGCGGAATATCTACAGACAATTTACGTCCATATGTCCTTGGCCTGGCTCTTCGTTCCACCTTGTTTCTCCTTTCTTTCCACCTCTTTCTCTCTTTCTCGCAGGTCAAGCCGACTGCAGCACTGCCACTCCACTTCTCGGCCATCCGACCCATGAGCTTGTGTCAGTTGAGGCTTTTGTTGCTAATTTCTCTCCTCCACCTGCACCTTTCACCTGACACAGCCCTCTCTAATCTTCATCTCTCTATCTTTAACACTCTGGATGTCCTTGCCCTGTCATGAGGATCCACTTGAAGCCCAAATCCAAGTGCAACTCTTGGTACGATTCTGACCTTGCCACCCTTAAACGCAAGTATAGGGATGGCGGAGAGGAAGTGGAGGGCCTCGGCCACACTGCCTGACAAACTGGCCTGCCGCCTGCTCCAAAGGCAGTACAGACTCTCTGTCCTCTCTAAGAAGAAAGCCTACATCCAAGCCCGCATCTCTGCGGCATCTAACAACTCAGCCAAACTTTTCAAAATCTGCAAGGAGCTGGCCAATCCTGCTGCATTCTCTACTTCGCCTGTTCCTTCCCAGGCCCTCTGCACCGCCTTGGCCTCTAATTCCACTACTAAACCTCACGACATCCTCTCCACCCTCTCTTCCTCTACCTTCTCTTCCTCCTCCTATAACTCTCCTGGCCTGTCTGAGGCCGTCTTTCCTCCTCCTTTCTTTCTCCTCCTTTCTCCTGTTCACGCCTGATAATGTTTCTAGACAAGTCCAATCTTTGAAAGTCTCTTCGAAGCAGGTCCTTCCCTGCTCATCCAGAACTATCAATGACCACATCAACACCCTTGCTCTAGCCTTGGCCCATTTCTGCAATCACTCCTTTGCCACTGGAACTTTACCCTCCCCCCTTAAGCACTCTCTTGTGCACCCCTTCTAAAGAAGCCATCGGCCGATCCTTCCTCTCCGGCTATTGCCCGATCTCTATCACTCCTTTCCTGGGCAAACTCTTGGAAAAACTGGCCATCTCCAAGCTTAATCTACATACTGAATCTGTTGGTTGCCTCAATGACCAATAGTCTGGCTTCAGAGCTGCCAGAAGCATGGAAACTGCTCTCCTGAACACCTGTGAAGATTTGCTCTCCAATCTTGACTGTAATCTCTCTTCTGTCCTCATTGTCCTTGATCTGTCCTCTGCTTTTGACACGGTCAACCATGCCATCCTGCTCAATTGTCTCTGGGACCACCTTGGTATTACTGATCATGCCCTGGCCTGGTTGACCTCCTTTCTCACCAACCGACCCTCTCAGGTTCAGCTGGTGTCTTTTCCCTCTTCTAACCCTCTCTCTACTTGTGGTGTTCCCCAGAGATCTAACCTCTTTCCCTGGCTCTTCAACCACTACCTGGCACCTCTTGCCCACCACATCGCTACTTTCTGCTTCAATTTTCAATGTTATGCGGATGACACTCAGCTCTCTTTCAGGCTCCCCTCAGCCACCTCTGCTTCTTCTCTCATAACAGACCCTCCCATCTCTACTTTCTCAATCCTGCCTGATTCATTTGAAATGCATGCTATGGAGTCCAATTTAAATAAGATGGATATGTTTTGCTGTAGCATTTCTATGTTAATTAAATATATATCCATGTGTTATTAATGTTGTACGCAAATGTATGCATTTCTTTATAGATTGTTTTCCTAAATGAATGAGTGCAGTGTAATATTTTTCATGTCTAGGGGTATTCTTTTAACTCAGCGTTCATGTCGCTTCATGATGGATGTCATTTACTTCATGTCTATTGAATGTGTACATATACCCCTATCAATTATTCTTTCTGCTTTTAATTTACATTGTATCTATTTCCGAATGTACCGACCTGTGATAAGAGCGGTGTGGCTCTCCTTCTAATCTTCAAATCTTCACACAGGCTATGCTCCAACCAAGCTAATTCCATTTCTTGGTACTCACCCCCTTTTACTCTGCAATCTCAAGCTGCCCTCTGTTTCCAGTCCTCTCTCTGATACCTCTATTGTTTATTTCCTTTAGCCTATTAAACCTCCACTACTTGAACTCCAACTCTCCTGACATTGAAACCATCCCCACGGTTTGAAGATTCCAAACTTCATTCCAGACCCACACCATATACGTCGGAAATTAAGCTGCATCATTCTGGAGACACAAACTGTGGGGTGGACAAATGTATCCACCCAGCAATGCTGTTGGAGGATATATTGGTAATAGTTTGCGGGACCTACACGGCATCTTGCAGTTCATGGGATCCCCAATTAATAAATTGTTGATCATCATGAATGGATTAAAAAGAAAGAAACCAATCTGTGTCTCTTCTAAGAAGGTCACAATAAACAGGCATTGCTTGCCCGATTTAGCAAGAGCCCCAGGCAATACAATGTTCACAAACACTTGTTTATCCAAATACACTCTTTCCCAAGATTCCCATAGGGTTTTCTGACTACTGATGGAAAGGCTTAAGGTCCAGAGGGACTACAATGAAAGCAGACAACCTCTGGGGGAGTGGGAGAGAACACCTATACATCCCAGGGGCCACATAGGAATCCAACATGTTAGCTGGCCTTCATACAACCTCATGCCTTAATGCCTACCAGACTACATGACCTGAGGCCCATGACACTATCATAGGCCAGCCCCTCATATCCATCCCAGCTACAAACAATGGAATTAGTTACCATCCAAGGGCAGGCGAGATCAGCCTTTAAATGGCAGTCAGCCCAGTTAGTCCGTGTGAAGCCTTGGGAGGTCTGGCAGGAACAGAGTAGCAGATTCTGGGAGACACCAGTACTGGAGTCCCTGTGCCATAGGAGGATGGTGATGAAGATCAATCAAACAGGAGGAGATATAGGTGCATGGCAAGGAAAAATAAACAGGCATAGAGAGGAGAGATATATTGGGTTGGATGAAGTGTTACTAATTATAGAGGAGGGGTGTAATAGTTGTGAGGAGCAGGAGGGTGGTCCCAGCTTGTTAGAAAGTGAGAGAGAGACAGACAGAGAGACAGACAAAAAGAGAAAAAGAGAGAGAGAGAGAGAGAGAGAGAGAGAGAGAGAGAGGAATTACTTGAGAGCAGAGACAGAAGGGTATTTCTCTGGTGACTGAAGTAGGGGGTTACCCCCTGAAGAAAGAGGTGAGAGATGAATATTGTGCTGCAGAGGAAACATATTTGGAAAGTGACCGTGGAGAAAAGTGGTGTGTTAAAGGAGACCCAATTGGGCATTTGTCATGACAAGCTGGAGGATAGTCAAGTTGAGGAGAAGATGCTTGGCGTGGAGAATATAAAGAAGAAGTACCCACAGAGGAGGGAGTGCTGTTGGTAGTAGGAAAAAAGTAATAACATCAGAAGGGATAACAAGGGGCTGAACAGTTAGAGTGGTGGTTTAGAGCTGGATAATTTCAGGCAGTAGAGAGAACACTAAATGCCCTCTTCGGTAGTAATGGTACAGAGAATCCAGATAACCACATTGGTCTAGCGGAAAGTACAGACACAACTGGAAAAAAGAGATTGCTCAGATGTGCCGTTGTACAGAAAGGGCAGCCCAGGAGTTTCCAAGGCTGAAAAGGGGTCCAAGGAGAATGGCAGAAGACGCTGTGCTTGGAAGGTGAGAATAGGTCTATTGTCTACAAACCCTGGGAGACCCATCTAGAAGAACAAACCTTTGACCCAGCCTGGCAGGAAGTCTTTTCTAGCCCACAAGGTGAGCGCCCCAAAGAATCCTCCTAGGCGGCAAAGAGTAGGAGAGCCCTGAACACATCTCGCTGCACAGTATCACTGGACCCATGGCTCAGGAACATCAACGCCCTGTGCAAGGATCAGAGGACCAGACGACCCCCAATCTTTCTACACAGGAGGAAGAGTGACACTCCCCTTTAGGATGGAACCACATGATGTATCCCTTTATATTTTGTTGGACTTGGAGGAACCTTTGCAACATCGTGCCTTGCGTCCATCATCTGGTTGGAATTGTTTAGCTTCCTTTCTGGAACTTGAGAATACTGACCCTTTCCCCAACGACCCGCTTGGGAGCAAGAGTTGAAACCCCATTATGAAAGCAGCTCACAGGGTGCTTGAAGCACGGTGGTAGCTGTTTCCCCTGATATTTTCTCCTGCCGGAGATCAACGCTTACACTGAGTTTCTAAGCATCGTCTACACTTATGCTGAAAGGTTACTTGTACCCCCTTCCCAATGCGGGCAGCTCTGCATTAAAGAAGACCCTAGTGGGGCGTGAGGTACGGAAATACAGAAAAGGAAAATGCAATCCCTTTTCCTCTGCTTGCTATCCTTTTCTGACAGCAAGGGCTGTCTCCTTGCATTTAGCGCCACTCCATATGCACTCCCTCTTTCCACACTGTGGTTTATAAATATTGCCGTGCTGGGAGGGACCTTTATGCCGCACAATAAACCCTTTACTCGATTTGTTTAGCCATTTCAATGCATTTAGGCGTCTGTGTGTCACTGTGAGTTGGATGCACATGTATACAGTTGGGGTGCCTTATTGATGCTTTCCTCTGTTTTAGTCAGAGCCGGCCACCTTCGCGAAATAAAGAGTTCTGGTTGTAAATTGTGCTGCCTACCCCGTCTGCGTGCATGAATAGATTGTTTATACACATATTTGAGGCGCTTGCCTACCTCGTCACACTGTGGCAGGTGGAGGCAGCATCATAAGCGATTATAGGCCGAATTCACAGAAGAGCTTTGCAATGGCAAAACACCATTGGAAAACTCTCCGTGAATCAGGACCTGTATGTTTTCTTTACAATGCACTACGGGGCACCTTCGTATTTGACACATTCCAGTGTGGTATTAGTTGCCTAAAATTGTACCCCGTTTCCTGTTTGGCAGGTAAGACAACGCCCAGACACCACTCTCTTGCAAGTGGGAGCTTTTAATCATGAGAATATTTTTTTTTAAAAAGAAGTTAAAAAGAAATGAAAAACCCTGCTATTTTGCTAGATCACTCCCCCTTCTGTTGCCTCCATTGAAGTTCTTAGAATGCAACTTCTTTTCCCTTACTTTTTGGGATGTTTTTGTGTTGTGTGGTGGGCATCCGTAAGCCTTCGGGTCATTGGTGCGCGGTATAAATACAAATACAAAATACAAATACAAAATACAAATGCAAAAGCTCTTGAATAAACCCCAGTATCCAGAAACGTGTTAGCCAAAAGGTATTACGCTTCACAAAATGTAATATATAACTGCTTTACAAGATAAGGTGAGAGAAGGGCTCCAAGAAGAGGAAGAACTGCCCAAATGTGCTGCTAACTTCCAAAACATAAAATAGTAAACATAAAAATAAGACACAATTAGTAGGATTCTGTAGTGAGTTTAGCAGTAGTGAAGTTCCTTTGAAATGTACAGACTTGAAGATCTGACGTGTGTCTAATTAGAATAGGCCAATACTTACCCAGCGCCCTACCCTTTATATACGCATACATACATCCCTAGTCTGTCTTGTAGTATTTCATTTGCTTTGCCCATTCTTCATACAACACCTGCTTAAAAGCTCTGTGCACCCTTCCCTCTTTCCAGCATCCAATTAATTGTGGGGGACCTGCTGACGCGTTCTGGCCCCCAGGTCATTTCATTCAACGCCCCGCCATTCAATGGGCAGCGCCATCTTGATTTCAGGGCCAGCGTCTTCTGCTCATGGCTCACCCCACCTGCAGCAGAAGCAGCAGGGGGGGCGGGGCGGAGAGGGGCCTTTCTCAACAGCTGCATGCGGACCTACAGCTGAAGACGCAGCACAGTCTATCCGCGAATACCTCCAACGTGAGCATATTCCATGAATTGTCAGTGATTAAGAGGCTCGCTGTTCGCAGATTTTCTCCCAGTTGTTGAATAATGAGCCTAAAACGCTGCTATGCCAGTACATAATAAGCACAGGCAAAGAGTCCACATGCAGAGAGTATACCATTATTTTATCATGAGGGATTGGGCCTGTAGCTCCGGCGCTAGGCTAGATCCATCACGGCCTAAATTCATCATAAAAACAGCATTTGAGCGAGACACGTTTAATCAGTTCGGTTCGCTCAATTGGAATCGGCGCCCCGCCATCACAAATACATTTGTGTAAACAATATGAAAAGGCCGCTTTTTCATAAAACCATTTGCAAATACGGCAATGCAATAAAAATCAACACATTAGGGGAGTCGATGAAGGCTAATGGCATCTTGTCTCTGATAAAGCAAGATGTGTTTTGTGTCATCCAAGAGGCCGGGCTGCGCCTAACTGGCGCACTGAAGAAACCAGGGCCAAGGCCGCCAATTGCCTAGTGCAATTGCAGCCTTTTTTGAAACGGCAAATAGGGAAATCCACCATTTGTAAAAACGGCGCGTGGATACATTTCCCTGCTTTTATGTTCTATGTGTGGGCTCGTTTATAGGACAGTGGTAAGGATATCATGGTGATGGTCAATGCGGTAGGTGGAGAGATGCCATGGTGGTACAGGGCCGGCACAAGGCATGGGCAGCATGTGCTGTTGCCCAGGGCCCCAC
The DNA here is from genome assembly GCF_040938575.1 of Ambystoma mexicanum. NCBI lineage: Eukaryota > Metazoa > Chordata > Amphibia > Caudata > Ambystomatidae > Ambystoma > Ambystoma mexicanum. The sequence goes on along the minus strand of NC_090936.1, from coordinate 507,311,304 downwards.
GATTTTAGGGGCCCCGTAGCCAGCAGCTGGCAAGACAATGCAAAGTAATACACATTACTTTTAACAGGGGCTGAATGCTTCTATTTTAGGCCTGTCTGAGTGCAGCAGCGCTTTCTGCTTCAAACCCCCTGAAATTCTCTTCTGGACACAAATACCCCACTCTGCCACCTTCCCAGCAGCCCATAAGTCCCCGCGGGGCTTCCCAGGACTTATAACGCTCTTTGTTTTAGAAGAGCATTTAAAATGGTCCATTTAAGAGCCATTGTTTTGGGCATGGCATTCAAAAGGGGGATTTTATTCTGAAAGCGCATTCAAAAAAACTACTTTGCAGGCCAAATCTGACGACTTTGAAAACAGTTAAAATATGTTAACAAAAAAGAGTTCTGAACCATTTCTCTAGTTTTCATGCTTTCGCTTTTGGTGTGTCAAAGACATTTAATTTTTTTGTAGAAAGCCACATTTCACTCGCATCAGACAATGCATGCCTTTGTCAAATGATAAAAATCACATGGATACTTTTTAATTTATAAAAACTTTTTCAATGAGTTATCCCTTTCAAAAATATTTTTGTAAATCAGGCCCAAAGTCTTGAAAGACAGGCTACAAGTAATTTTTATAATTTTGTGGAACTGCACTCCGGGATGTGAATTCTTCAAGATGGGGTGACAATAACGCAACTGAGCTTATGGCCCTTTGGAACGTGCATATGGTAATGGATGGGATTACACCACAATAATTCTGAGTCCAAATAACCGGACAAACTCAAGAATATGGCAAATTCTGTTTTGTTAACAAGTATCTAAAGCAGGGAGGTCACACAAACATCAACGTCCGTACACGCAGTCTCTCAATGATCTTCACACAAATAGGGTCTTTACACACAATAATGCGTCAGACTGATGTCATACTACGAAACAATAGTGAAAAACCTATAAAGGTATAAAGGGTCGAGATTGGTTAAGGGAAACATCTAGGTACACATTTCTTTAGGAGCTAGGATTGTTATTGGCTGCCCGTTATCAGGTGGACAACTTATGCCTACCTCTAAAAACATGTCATTTCAGATATATTAGATACACAGTTTCTCATTGGTCTTCAAACTATAAGGTCCTTCGTTTTATATGGACTAATACAATTGGTTGGCAGGATTGTGCCATGTCTGGAACCTTTGGTTCATTTAGCAGCACATAAGCCCAGACCCAGGTGCAGGGACATAGGGCATGAAGCTACCTCACCAACAAATTAATCCACCATCCCTCATCACCCATGCCTTTTGCCATGAAATTGCCTTTGTATTTAGCCTTGGATACTGTCCTTGTCTTTGAGAATGCAAGGGATTGAGGGCACTCACCATCTTGTCTGGAACTCCAAGTTCAAACTCTATCTCCATCCTTCGCTCACGTGACAAGAGACAACAATCTGGTCCACTTTGCGGCTATTAACTGCTCTAAATGAATTAGAACGTGGCATCCTTTGTGTTCTTTCTTGCACCTTAACGCGAGAAGGTTCATCCTCTGCACACTCGTTCTTCAGAGTAAATAGCTGAGCTTGATTTCTAGAATCTTGACTTCAGGACAGAGAGCATCGCCATGCAGCTCCATGAGCCTGCTATTCTGCTGCAATACAACTTTTCCATTCCCGCTTTTTGGTTTCTGGCTTACCTAATTCATGATACCAATGTCCAGTTTCTGTACAGTGGCGGCTTCCCCTGCATTCTATTTGTTACTCATAGCTAGATTCTATGATGACTTAATCTACCTTGCATTTCAGCGTCTGTACTTTTATTGAACGTTTGTTTTCTGTAGCACTTTGTGCACGTGTAATCTTCTTTTACACTTGAGAGTTCACCCAATCCTTACTGTCACTCTGTGACACCACTAAAGATATCTTCCGAACCATCGGAAAAAAAATTCAAAGAATCTTTATTCAAAGCCAAATCAGAATCCTACAACAATAGAATCTCATCAGCCAACTCACACTCAAAAGAGCTATTTACCATCTTTAAAGAATTAACTGTACCGCCCACCTGCACGGACAAAATCGTTAAAGATGCAGCCTGGTGCTCCAGCATACAAGCTGCCATGCTAAAAAAATAGACCTCCTGCAGAACAAAATCTCTGACCATTACAAAGCATTACCTAAACAGAAGCACCAGAAGCAAACCCACCACAAGCAGTCAGGCAACATCCATCCCAACTTCTCCTCTGAAATATCTGAGACAGATGTCTTAGACATCTTAAAACATCTCAAACCATCGCTATGCAAGGGCGATGTATGCCCCCCAAAAATTAACAAAGAATGCGCGGAGCAGCTCGCTCCACTAATCACCGTCTTCATAAACGCCTCATTCAAAACAGGTATAGTCCCCAACTGCCTCAAAGAGGCATGGGTACGTCCACTCCTAAAAAAACCTACACTAGATCCCTCCCAACCCAATAATTATAGACCAATTACAACCATCCCATTTCTTCTTAAAATATTAGACAAGGCTGCCCACAGGCAAATCCAACTGCACCTCGAAACCAACTCCATCCTTGGTAAGAGACAATCCGGGTTCCGTAAAGGACATGGAACGGAAACCGCCTTACTAGATCTGAAAAACCAAATCACCTCCATCCTTGACATGGGTAAGCCTGCCTTACTCCTGCTCCTAGACCTCTCAGCAGAGTTTGATCTCGTTGACCATAACACCCTCACCAACCACCTCACGAATGCTGCGCATTTCTCCAATCACGCAGCAACATGGATCACATCCTTCCTACAAGGCAGAGCCATGAAAGTGTTCTCCAATATAGCAAACGCGGAACCCACTATCATACACTGTGGTGTTCCCCAGGGAAACTGCACTGCCCCTACGCTTTACAATCTATTTACTAAGTCTCTCTTTGATAAACTGGATGCACTTGGGATCATATACACAAACTATGCTGATGATACCCAGGTGCTCCTTCCCCTCACTGGGAGTTATATCAAAGACGCTTCTACCCTTCAACAAATTTACTCCACAATCCAAGCTTGGATGGCCACCAATGGATTATGCTTCAACGGGGATAAAACTGAAATCCTCATTCTCGGATAAAAATCCACGCTAGCCAAACTGAGTCCAACCTATCAAAACTTCTACATTGACAACTGTATCATCCCAGTCCTTTCGTCAGTTAAAACGCTCAGAGTCCACATTGATGCCACACTATCTAAGGATAAGCAAGTTAGCGCCATTGTATCAGCCTCCGCTCTGAGTATCAAACTAATCAACGCCATAAAGCCGTTTCTAACGAAAGATAATTGCCTCTCCATTGCGAGAGCCACAATAGGAGCAAAACTGGATTACTGCAATTCCCTCCTAGAGGGGACATCAAAAAAAAAAACTTAGCCAGACTCCAAACCACTCAAAACAACTCTCTCAGAGCAGCTCTAAGTATTCCCAAAAGAGAGCACATCTCCCAAGCAAGAAAACACGCTCACTGGCTACCAGTTAAAGGCCGAATCGCCTTCAAGATTCTTTCCAACGCACACAAATGCATCAACCTAACGGCACCCTCTTACTTATCGGACTCTCTAGTCAGATCACATTCCACTAGACCCACTAGACTCGAGTACACCAACCAACTCACACTGCCACGAATCACCAGGTCTAAGGCAGGAGGTCTAGGATTCCCATACCTGGCACCTAAACTCTGGAACACGCTACCCACACCCCTCGTACCGGAAACCTCGCATCAAGCCTTCCGAAAAAATCTAAAAACTACACTCTTCAACTAACTTCTAGCTCACTGTACATACCTGCGCACTGTTATGCTCCCTGCACCTATGCGCTACAAGCCACAATGCCATCTCATGCTGTATGTATTTACGTGACTACTGTAACTAAGATATGAACCTCTACTGTAACCAGCGCCACAATGCCCACGGGTTGCTGTGTGCTTAACAAATGTGAATAAATAAATAAATCATTGGTGTTCAGGATCTATACATCATCTTTAGCTAGTATCTTGAGATGTCATGCACACTTTCTTACAACATCACTAGCTCTTTGTTTTAGCTCTTTCTCATATTCCTTCAGGGAGCTCCCGCTGCAGGGTATCATTACTTCAGGGGTAGATTCGATAAGGTTCTCTTAATGAGTATCTTCTTCCAAACACTTGCTGCAGTATTGGCTCACGGCACAGTCTTGTGTCTGCAATACAGGGGAGGTAGAGGGGCGGGATCTACTGCAGATGTATACAGCTGCTCCTCTACACAACAGTTGTACTATTTTTGTTAAAAATATTTCTATAAAGATTCCTATATTGCTGGAGTACTTTTCAAGTCCTCTTTATAAAATAGGGTATTTTTGGGAGCCAAACGTTGGCCTGAGGAACTGAAAGCATCAGAAGGTAAATTGGTTGTGATGATTTACCAGCTCCATGGAAGTTGAATGCGATAGCTGGATTGAAGATGTTCTCCCTGGCCCTGTGCTGATATTTACAGTACAAGTTGAGGGTGCATGTGTTTGACAGCATCCACCCACTTTTTACACAGTATAAACGCAATCCTCCTTGGGTGTTTTTGAGGCCAGCATGCAGAAAACAGCTTGTTTGCTCAAGTGTTTGCCCACCAGGATTTGAATCAGGTCCTCAAGTACTCAGGGCATGCACCCACAACACCACATGAAAGTTTCTTCAAAGCATATATCTTGTATTGGTATTTTGCTGTCCATGGAATATTTCAATATACATTTTTGGGTTTAAAAGGTGGTACCTTTTATATTTTTCCAGCAGCGTTGAAAGAAAATCTCCTCTGGCTGGGTATTTTTTAGGTATTGATGATTACGTTTTTTGAAAGACAATTCACATTTGTGTTCTTCATTTTCTGAATAGAGGTCACGAAATTCAACCCAAAAGGCTTGCAAATGGAGTCGCTGAGGGAGACTGGCAAAAACATTTCCAAAAGGTATTCTCGATGACACAAACGCAGGAATTGATTAAGACAGTGTCCGATGAAATTCGCTGGGATATACGAGAGCCAAAGGAAGACATCGAAAATGCCACTGCGAAGCTAAAAAATGTGAGAGCCGCAGGGCCTGACGGCATGATGAATGTGATGCTAAAAGCAAATAAACATGACTGGTCCTCCGTATTCATGGAGAATCTGTATTCAGTAATTGCTGACCAACAGTCTCTGCCTCCTTCGTGGTCAGAGGCGATAATTGTGCCGATCTTTAAAAAAAGCAATCGGGCTGATCCAGCCAACTATTGTCCGATTGCCCTTTTAGACATGATTGGCAAAGTGTTCGCCACGTTTCTCCAGAAAAAATTATCAGCATGGGCAATTAATTCTGAAATGGCTGACGAACGGCAGACCGGCTTCACCAAGGGTGTTGGGACCGAGTTAAATCTGGTAATAGTAAACATGTTGAAAATGGAGGCTATAAAGAAGAAGTCAAACATGTTTCTGGCATTTATTGATATGCAACAAGCATTTGATACCATAAACCGCGAAAAACTATGGATGAACTAGCTAAACGGAACTGTCCGAAAACCCTGCTTCACCCAATAAAAGCACTACATGCAAAAACTCTGATTCGGACCAGGATAAATGAACAAGGTGACCTTTCTGATCCTATTGTAACAAATAAAGGGGTGAAACAGGGTTGCCCCTTGGCGGCAACACTATTTAAGTTATTTATTGCAGATGTGCCGAATGCCCTAGCAAAAGCAAAGTGTTTTTCACCGAAAGTCAATGGAAATCACTTAAGATGTGCAACATACGCTGATGTACTGGTCCTGGTTGACCTAACACAGATAGGGTTACAGCGACTCCTTCATGAATTACAAAGCTATATGGATGAAAATGGTTTTATGATAAACATGGAAAAAACCAAAATCATGAAGTTTGGCCCTGCCAAAGGAACCAAAAACAAGAATTTCAAGTGGCAAATATATAACAAAATGATTGAGGAAGTGGCCGAAATTCGATATTTGGGGATACAGATTAATGCTTGGATACGAGAATGGAGTTGGGTTCAGGAGTTATTCCAACAAATGCGGACATTTGCCTTGCAAGGAGCAAGAATTCAGACCCTATTTGGCAAATTCTCCTTGATCCCAATACGCATGTTCTACTTGCAGAAAGTAGTACCTTCAATAACGATCGGGGTAGAAGCAGGATGAAACATCGATCATAAGATCTGGTCTCAGCTTGAAGGCATCTTTTGGCGGCGTGTTTTGAGGCTGCCAACTTATATATCCATGACCATAATAAGACATGAGCTGCCATTGGATAGACTACATGGTGTGGTTTTGTGGAAATCAATGGCGTTGTTGCGGAAGATGAATATGCCAAATCCTGAACCAGCATATAGAATATTCTCTCCATTGGACAATTATTTGTACACTAGGTGAAATCGATCATGTATGGAGTGAATATCACAATGGACACATTGTTGGCGCTCCCACAAATTGTAAAAAAAAAACAGAAACATTGGTCATGGATTCAAAATGTGTCCAAGTACGAAAGTTTACCGACAGCTTTAGATCTCAGAGTCACGATAAATAAATTGGAGAAAATGCCTAATTACCTGCAACAATTTCCTTCACAACATCACCGGGATGGTTTTCTTCTCCTCCGCTTAAATGCATATAAATCTACACAAATGTTGTTCATGCGACATATGGAGGACACAAAGGATGATGTCTGTAGATATTGTGTAGCAAATAGGGAAACCATAAAACATTTATTAATGGAATGTCCATCTCTCAGAGTTCAGAGATCATTACATCTGAGCAAATATGCACCTAAAACTGAGAATATGGAGGACTTGTGGATCTGTATTTTGAGTGGGAGCTCGGTGCACTTAACTTGCTCAGTAGTACATTTTTTAGACAGAATAATGGCATAAAAAGAGTAGAGCTGAGTAATCAATTAATTGAAGTTACTCCACTGATGTGTTGTAATTAAAAAGTTTGTAATAAACTATATGTTACAATATAAAAAAAGAAAAAGAAAAATCTTATATTAGGAAAGACCTGTTCAGTTAAATTTGTGTATTGCACTTTGAGATACTTTCAGTCCCTGTGTGTATGTTAATGAGCTCCACCAATGTTTTGGGGACTTGAGCCCCATTGTTAACATATGAAGACCTGTGGAATTGGTTACTCTGACTGCATGTGTACCTTTCACATAAATAGGTTATGACAATTGCACTTTAAGGCAACGCTGCAGCAAAGGTACCTTGCCAATTCTGGTGCAGGGCACATCCCTGCTCTTAAATCTTTGAAACAGCAGGCGCATTTGGTAGGCTTTGATTACTTACCAGTGATCTTCATTACTCTTTGTCGTGTTCTTTCTCATCACAGCACTTTCTTTTGAGGTATCCGTTTCTACAAATGATTCAGCTCACTCTGTCAGCTACTCCAAAATAAGCCTCACTCCTGATATTGCCATATGCATAACAATAACAGTTAAAATTCAAATACTGAAAGTTTATTTGATCCCACAGATATTGACTATTTGTGACATCAGTTTCTGCGATGCAAATAAAGAAGCCACACACATCATTTGCCACAAGTGCCCTGCAAAGGCTTGGGCCGGCTCTGGGTAGGCACCTATCTCTCCCACTGCAGGCACAGCACAGGAGAGTGAAGAAACCTCACACTGATCCCTTTCGATGCTCAGAAGCTCCCCAACCCATTGCATACTATACCTGCCGATTGGTTGACCATTGGCCATTACATGATCAGACTGTTTGCCACTTGGCTCTAGTGGTTATGTGTCCACAAGAGATACTAACGGTCCTTAATGCGACCCCCGTTTCCCAGATCACAAACCACTTCAGACACAGCACACGAGGGAGAAGAAACATCAAAACTCTTCCATCTGAAGCCCACAAGTAGGGCTGGCCTCAGCTCTGGCAGTGGCCCGAGCAAAACCACATTTGGAGCTCCCTGGCCTCCGTGAAGGTGCGGACATTGCCTTTACCAGAGCTGGTAGCTTTTCACTTAAATAAGGTGGGCCAGTCCCTGGCTTTTGAAGGCTTATGCCTCCCACGTTGAGGAGATTGCAGGAAGACGGCCACAGTATGCCTTGATTTCCGTGTCCAAGGCCTGGGCTCTGATGGTAAAGTGGTGCTACCAATATCCTGTCTGACTTCTCACCTGGGAGAGCAAACTAATTACATTTAAACATTCATAAAATTGGCAGCAGCAGCAAACATACAGTGGCAGGGGACAAAAGCTGCCCCAGCCATATCAATATATCCTATGATGACAAGTTTCCATATCTGTCATTCAGCCACACCTGACCCCAAAAATAATTTGAGCCAGGCTCAATCACGCACCAGGTTAGTGAAGCTCTTCAAGGCTCCCCTGTGCTGGCTGGCAACCTTTGTAAAATAAAAGCAGATGGCATCAACACAGGAAGCTTTTCTGTCTTGAGGACCAGGGCTGATGCATAAAAAACCCAGATCTGCTTCAGGAGACGTGGAATTAGTTTGAACGCAGAAACAGAATCTCTCGCATCTGTGCAATTACACCTGAAACGTTCCAAGTGCCAGATGGGATTACCAAATGAATGATCACAGGCCCAAATAACTGTACAGACTCAAAAAATATAGCAAAATATTAATTTATTATCAGTTCAATAAAGTAGGGAAACCTTGCGAACATACAAATTGTAGCTCAAACACTCTCATTGCATTTCCATTACACAAAAGACTTTATACCTTGGTGTACGTCAGCTATGACGTCATCGTACATGGCAAACAGTAAAACCTATTAGGTTGAGAGATTGGTTAAGGGAACATATATACCTAAGGTTAATGTAAGTGTAAGCGTTAGTATCATTATTGGCTGCCCCTTATCTGGTAGGCACGCTTTAAACAACCTCTCACTACGTATAATACAGATAATAATGCAATACCAGCAGCGGATAGGCTTCTGCAAAAATGTATAGTTCACCATCACTTAGGCCCTCATGATTGGTTGGCACTCTCTTCCAACCTTGAACATCCAACTCGTTAGTAGCATGTAAGCAACGAAACTCAGGTGTGGGGGAACAACGTCAGACAACTTCCTTTCTCAGCTAATTAGCCTACCATCTCTAATTGGTTAAGCCCTAAACCAAGGCTTCTTCTTTGTAGTTGACCTTGCTGGCTGTTCCATTGCTCAGAACATTAAAGGGAATGAAGGTATATTGCTATCTTTGTCTGGAGCTTTATGAATAGGCCTTTTTTTCTGGTCTTACACCAGTTGTGAGGAGACCGTTGCTTTATCCATTATGTCCTTCCATTAAATGCTATTTGATTCAATTATATTGGGTACTATTACTCTTATTGGACTCTGGAGACTTAGTTGCTCCATCCTGCATGTGCTTTCAGCATCTTTTATTGTTCAACACTTGGCACTGATATCACTGCTTTGCTTAATCTGAGAGAAATATATCTTATGTACATGGATTATCCTCTTCGACTCCTTTCATTCCTTGCAGTTGCTTCTTGCTGTGGCATTCTTGATCCTGAGCCAAAGAAATACCCTTTGTTCTCACACAAAGTTTTATTCCAGCGCCTGTCAGCTCTGCAGCCTTGGTCTCTCTCTCCTCGAAACTTCTCGCTTACTATCATACTACGATACCGACATCAGTTTTCTCAACATGGCTGGTTTACTTGCGTTATATTACCTACTTTAGCAAGCTTGTCTTATATATATTACGTTTCTGCATATATACATTGATTACATATCTTATCACTTATCTTCTTAGTATATATAGTTTTTGTTATAATGTATGTCTCCCTCTTATCCCTGAGTGTGGTGATGTCAGTGTAGAAGGCAAGCTATTCTGTGATGTCACTATGTAGTGAAAGTTTTGTGATCTAAATGTGTGTTCCAAGGGGGACAGTTGGCGAAGGAGAGCAGGCTATGAAGGACGTGCCAGTGTTGCTGTTACTATCTTGACCAATAAACCCACTGTAACTTACTTGCTGGTCCAGGTTGTCAGTTTGTGGGACCACGATACTTCACTGGCGACGAGGATGTGATCTTGTCATGGAAGGGGCAGCAGTTGAGCAGAACACCGCCCTCCAAGTACCCACATCCGGGGTGTTAGCGAGCGTTTGCAACTATGGGTGTCCGGACCAGAGTTGTTGTCCAGCAGGCCGGGTGGTGCTGAAGACTTGTGGCTCTCAAGAGGGATTGAGCTGGGGGCCCGGAAGACGTAGGGTCCTGAGCTCTGTTATTGGAGTCGTAAGGGAAGTGGCTCCAATTCGCAGCAGCGGTTGTTCTCCTACACTTAGCCTGTTCAGCAGGATGCAGAGGAGCTTTCTGTCAGGAGGTGTGGGCGGGGTTAGTTGTGTCTCTCCAATCGGCTTGGCTGGTGGCCGGGTGGTCCAGCCAGCAAGGAGGCACACCATTGTTAGTGGCGGATATATGGTGGATGGGGGTGAGGCCAAGCGGCCGGCACACTGTGGCTGTTGGACATCTGCAGCCATGGGGGGCGCTGGCGGGAAGGATCCCAGCACCGTCGTCTCCGAGCAGGTCACCTGGATAGAAGGCGTCAGAGATGTGAACTCTGCGGTGATGTTGGTATAATGATGACGTTGCTAAGTCATCACGTTGGGTCCCGGTGTGAGTGGCTGGAACGTGGAAGGCAACTGGAATGCCAGAGAGCCAAGGATTGTGCCCCGTAAGTGGCGCGTAATGGACAAGGGGACACTGATTTCCTGTTCTGCATGTGGAGAGGAACAACGTTGGGCTGCGCTACAAGAAGGAACTTCGTTGCCTGCACTGGTGACAGGTTTGGGAAAGTGTGTGATCAAGTAGAGGCGTATTGTGGAAATGCGGAAGCGCCACTATGCAGTCCAGTAGTGGTTTGCGGTCCTGTGTGCGTCAGGTGGAAGGAAGTAAGGACAATGTGTTCACTTGGAGTGGCGGACATTTGTTCCTGCCTGGATGTCTTTTGGGGATGCCGTTTCCTTTCGGATTCCAGGAGGCGTCGGAAGTCGGTTGCGTGCAGTTCCACGTGAGGAGGACAGCCTGATTTGTTGCGGGACGTTATAAAGGAAGATTGTAAGGCCGGACTGAGAGGTGTCACATGTGCGTGTTGTGGTCTTATATGTTAGGTGGCGTTTGTATTTTAGGCCGGTACGGTGTGTTTGTTCATGTCGTGGCCTGTAAATGTTAAAGTAAACCGTTATTATGTTTAACCTGTTTTTCTTTCAGAAGGGGTTTGGACTGGGGCGTTGGAGGAGACCTCCTTTTTATGTAATGGAGACATTATTATTATTTTCCATGGAATTGAGGGTGGTTGCAGTTCCGGGACTTGTGGGAGGAGAAGTTAATTGGTCAACATGGAACTTGTGTTCAGGTTCTGCCAAATTGCAGTTTTCAGTGACAATTTTCAAACGTCATCAGTGAGAGCACGCAGCAGTGTTTGAAGGAGTCTACTGATATTTTGCTGTGTTGTTCTCACGTTCTACAGTAATATTTTTCTGTCTGTGTGTCTAAGGTGTGTGTGTGCGTGATTGGGCGGATGTTGAGAGTGTTTGTTCCATAGCGTGTGAGGGTATGACAATGACAATTATGGCAGCCTGGTAGGCACTAGGGGTCCTATAGTATGATGATGGTGATGTACTGTGAGGGTTGTAGAGGCAGTGTAGAGACTGTCAGTGTGAGGTGTTGGTTCTGTACTGTGTGCCTGGTTGTGTTAGAATTGGCAGCCTAGTTTTGTTCTGGGGGTCTCATATTTTCAGAATGGTGTGCCACGATGGCAGTTTGGCTGGGGCCAGGGGTCCCGTTGGGGTTGATGTAGTGTTATAGTGCAGTATAAGAGTATTGTTGTGGTCGTGATATCGGTGGTGTACTGCGGTTGTGCTGTAATGCAGTTGGCAGGGACTAGGGGTCCTGGTTGTGAGGAGTTGTATTGTGTGGAGGTGTACTGTAGGCGAAGTTAGGGGTGCTGCGATGCATTTTGGCAGGGATTAAGGGTCTTGTGGTGTGTGGTGGTTTAAGGGCGTGTGGTTTGGCGCGTCAGGTTAGGTGTTGGGTGTGTTGTGTTCTCTGTGTCGAAAGCAGTTTAGGGACTGGTGTCTGTTAGTTGTGCATGTTGTTGCTCTGTTGAGCTGGGTTAGTGACCGGGGGTGGCAGCCCCGGTGCCCTGGGGTGCAGACCAGGGTGGAAGGTTGTTGGTGCACGAATGGATGTTGACAGTTAGTGTAATGTACTTTTGTGGAATGCTGGGGCGTGGCAGACCCTAGGTTTCAAGGGGCAGCTTGAAACAAGTGGAGTGCGTTGTTTATTGTTTTTGTTCCTGAAGTGTTTTTCCAGTTCAGTTGAGGGGAGGTGTTAGCCCTTAATCCATTTCGTTGGGTTCCTCTTTTGGGTTGTGATTTTTGTGGGAACGGAGTGGAGTTGATTGTATTGTTTGGCATGGTTTGAGGTTTAGATCCATTGTATGGGTTAGATTCATTGGGTTTAGATCCATTTGTGTGCCGCATGGGGTTTTATTGTTGTAGCTCAGTGTCTTCAGTGCGCTATTATACGTTGTGTAGGGCATTCTATATTGGTACTCATTGGAGGTATTTGGGGTATGAATGGGCTCCATGTAGAAAGTTTCCTAGGGTTGGGTCATGTGTCCATTTGGAGTTCTTCTGTGGTTGGTGCAGGTACGTGGTGGCCACACATATTTGTAGGGCTATAAGTGTGTAGGATTGTACTAAGTGCGGAAGTAGGAATGTACTAATTGATTAAAATTCTCTATGTTTTCAGAAATGTAGGGAGGGAGAGGTGCTATAATGTATGTCTCCCTCTTATCACTGAGTGTGGTGGTGTCAGTGTAGAGGGCATGCTATTCTGTGATGTCACTATCGAGTGTCAGTGTTGTGATCTGAATGTATGTTCCAAGGGGGACAGTTGGAGAAGGAGAGCTGACTATGAAGGACGTGCCGGTGTTGATGTTACTATCTTGACCAATAAACCCACTGTAACTTACCTGCTGGTCCAGGTTGTCAGTTTGTGGGACCACGATACTTCAGTTTTCTTCATATTCGCATTTTGATCATCTATACATCATATTCAGTGTGTCTATGTATCTTCTTTTTTTGTGACATCACTTCTCTTTAGTCTGATTTTACTTATAGTTCTTCTATACCCAGTGGCGCCTGCAAACTCATGTCTACTGCAACAGTTGGAGGGTATATTCGATACGGTTGTCTGAGCACATAATGTCTTTCATACCTTCGATGTGGAATTGGGATGATACCAGGTGACATGAACAGTGCTCTCTTGCTGTTCTTCCGGTATGATGGAGATGAAGGGGTGGGTTCTATAGATGGCCTGTACATCTGCCTCTCTACACATTCTGTTCAAAGATATCTGACTTGGTATATATGTCTTGCAATTTACAGAGTATTCTGACCAATGAAAACAGCAAAGTTTCAAATTTAAAAAGGTGGGAGTTCTAACAGAAATGTGCACAATTTTAAATTTGAAACATGCTTTTTGCATAAAAGCAAAGTAAAAACATTAGTATGGTTTATGTTCCCAAAATGCTCTTTGCTTTTTTGCAAAATGCCTGCTTTAATCACCCACTCTTCCACCAAGGAGGAAGGCGAGCCACAATATTTATTTTTTGGCCAGCGGCACCCTATTTCAGTGAAAAGCTCCCCTGTCCAACACAGAAGCCAGCACTACGCCTGTCCGGGGAAGCCGTTAGCTGCATTTAGCTTGGGGGAGTGTGTTTGGTGCCAGTGAAGGTGGGGTAGAGGCTTATGGTTGTGGCTCAGTTTGGGGCATGCGCTTGCCAAAGATAGCATGAACCCTAATGCTGCTAGAAGTCGCTTTCTGCCTGTAAGTCGGTGTCTGTGTGCTGCAAAGGATGTCATACATAGATCAAAGGACTTTCTCATTTTCCCCAATCCACTAAGAGGACTCCATCAGTTCTCAGTCCTCCTCCTGATTTGGAGATAGTGGCCCTTATTAGGACTCCGGCGGAAAACCATGGTCGATGCCGGAGTCCGCCATGGCGGAAATGGGAATTACCACCCCATTCCAAAGTTGGCGGGTGGTAATTCCCCATGCCACCATGGCCCTTCCCCATTCCCATTTTTGCACCATAGGGCATAATGGGAATGGGGAAGGCGGTAAGTACGGTACCGCAAATTGCGGTACCGTACTTACCTCAAGAGTCTCTTTGCAGGCCCCTACTTAAACGGCAGGTCTAGACAAGCCGTTAAGGTCGGGTCCCGCAAAGGGACCTCGTAGTAAGGCGTTAAGGGTTTAATGGCATCGACACCTTTTACGGCGCCATTAACCCCTTAACGCCAGGGTCCTAATGAGGGCCAGTGTGTGTGACAAGTCCCATTGCTGTGTTTTCAGTAGGCACACTCAGCGGACATCACTTTCCTGTGGTCCACTTTTTAATTGCCAATGGCTACCACCGTGACACACCTTATGATGCCCCACAGGAGTCCACTGCACCACCTGGGTTGATGATGTTGGTAAAAGCAAGTGTGGTGGACATACAGAGCCTGGTTGAGGCCAGCATATTTGCTCATGTTCTGTGGAAAAGAAACATGCAAAGAATGTTATTAGCACATGAGCGACCTTAACCATATTGTGAAACAAATATTCAACTGGACACTGGCCTTGTCTAACCCACGGCCTAGTTGAGGTGACTATTACATGAACCTGTAAATACCACAAGCAGGAGGGATGACAAATTCAGTACATTATCACGCATGAGATACAACAATACATGCTGGTCCCATTCCCCCCACACCTCCACATGGATTTTTTTTTCCTCAGGTAATACAAGTGTGAGAGTTTCAATTCTGCCTACCATCTCCAACGAGGCAGTATCTCATTATATTCACTTTTACTTTACTGTATGACTAACTCAAAAGCAAAACACAAGAAATGTACCTTACAGGCTTAGAATTGCAACAATAATGCCAGTGGTTGTAGATCTTCTAAGAAAATGCACGGTCATTGATATTTTCAACCTTTCACATAACAGTCAATCAATTGAAAATTCCAATCCATTAATCACAAGGTTAAATATTATTTACACATGTAATATGTATCTGTTTTTTCATACATATCAGAGAGTGACTTGATAGAAACCAAGATGGTATGGAATTATTCCTATCTTCTCAACATGGTTCAAGCCTTTTTTTAGACTCTTCTTCAGGACAAGACACGGGGCCTCATTCTGAGTTTGATTGCGGGGTAAACAAGTGGTGGTAATTACATTACCTCCATTTTATGAGTGGTAACGGAATTACTGCAATTTGTACTGCTCTGCCAAATTTCGATTGTGGCCTTGAAGTGGAAGATATATCTCCAACATCATGCTGGAGCTAAATCCTCCACTTTAAATCCAAAACCAGGTGGAATTGCAGTGTCAGAATTACCAGTGCTGTAAGTCTGCCCAAGTCCTATGGACTCCAAAAACGGGGACTAATATCATCCTATCAACACTTGTGGTAAACCCACGGGACTGCATGGCAGTAACATTAACCAATTTTGGTAGTAACTTGGTGGAATTACCACCAAAATCGGAATGAGGCCCACAGTGTCTTACTGCAAATAATAAAAAACAAATAAGTAAGAATCTACTTTTGACAGTACCATAACAAATGAATATTTTCTGGCAACGTTCTCTGGGCCACTTCTCTGCTCCTTCTTTGCTCCTGGGTTGCAATGGACATGGACGAGGGGCTCCACATGGAGCCCCACCTTCGATATCAATGGCAGCCATTTGAGTGAGTATTTGGTCCTCCAAAATCATACATTGCATTTGTGTTACATTATGGCTATGTTGCAAAATATGTAATGTTATTGATAATTTCATATTCTGCATCCTCACATTGGGCTTATGTTCTGTCCATCTCATTTTAGATCTTTGTGTGGTGTGACAAATCCAGGAAATTCATCCCTTATCCCCAAGATGGATACACCCCCTATGGGCCTACGAACCCATAGAGGTCAGGGAAAGCTGTATCCCACTAGGGCAGACTCCCCCTGGTGGACAAAGAATCCAAAGAAAGGGATTTTGTGTATTCTCCCTCATGTGAAAAGTCCCATGTCTTTATTTGCTATATGGGGATTGACACATATAACTGTACATATAACCCTTTAGAAATGGCTGGTGTGGTTTCTGACCTTATTATCAGATGCCCGTTATGAGAACCGCAGAATCAATGTATCAATGAATCACAATTCAGTTTGGGACATGAAGAAGCCACAGGAGAAACACCAGAGGAGAAGGAAGAGGAATTCCGGTGGAGCAAGCTGCAAGTGTGAACCTCCTCGTGGAGGAGAGAGCCATGAGAGAGCTCAACACAGCTGGCGTCTGGTTCAGAGGAAACAAGGAGCACAAGGAATGCTGTTTGCAGAAAACGGTCTGTAGTCGGTCTGACTCGACCAAGCGCACAGAGGAACACCACCCGGAGCAGAGGTGGTTAACTGGCACCTGAGCCCATGGTGCCAACAAACTGATGAGCCTTTGGCCAATGAGGATGCTGATGCAAGGAACCCATGCAGAGAACACTGAAAGAAGCTGTAACACGGTCCTGCAGTCGCAGAAGAGACTGACTCTCTGACGAAAGCCAACACAACACTGAAGGTACACAACTGTTCGTGGGAGCAGGGAGCAGGAACCAAGAGACCATTTGCAGGTTGAAAACACCACAACCACAAAACTGAGTAAGAGGTACAAATCCCCACTGTGGGATAGGAAACAAAAAGACCCTCAGCATGGTGAAAGCCATACAACCTAAAAAAGTGGTAAGAGAACGAAAACTCCACTGTGAGGTGACAAACCCAGAAACATTTGGCAGAGAGAAAGCCAAACAACCGAAAGCATGGATAAGAGACCAAATTCCCCATGGTGGGGTGATAAACTGAAAGTCTCTCATCAGGATGAAAGTCAAATGATCACAAGAAGGGATGGAATAAGAGTGACAAAAAGGTGTCGAGAGAGACCAGATGACCACTAGGTTGACAGAGAGCCACCATAGTCCAGAGTAGAGAAATCCACATTTACTTCACATGGTCAAATACTGTTCTACATGGACAAGAGAAAGACTTAATAAGACATTTGGAGTGGAAATCTGAACTGTTTTGCAGGCACAATGGTGGGGGTCAGATGCCAACCACCATTTTAAATACTAAGGAAGAACTCCTTTAGAGACCTGTTCTGGTCAACTTGTTGTTAGGTCTTTGTATTAGTGGCAGGGTTACTTCTCAGATTAGATTAGGCTTTTGGGACAGAGGGCTCTGTTGGGTTTGTAAAACACACTGATGAGCACCGCTTATTCTTCTTTATTTTTAGGTAGGGCCAAGATGCATCTTAGAGCTAGGGTTAGAATAGTCCTTCTTCTTAAGTTCAATAAAATACAAGTTTCTAACCATGACCTCTTGACCACCTTTTATGTCTGACTTACCATAATTGGTGTCAGTAGTGGGATGTGAACAACCATATAGACCGTTCGGACCTATGTTAGTGAGATGCCTTAATCCAACAGCTTCACCACCAGAATGAACCACACGCCTATTCAATATTTTTAGTTTGGATGAAGTTGAAATATAAAGTCGAGAAAGAAGGCTGATCCCTGCAAACCTCTGCCTATTCCCTCCTCCAAGTAGCTATCTCAGGCTCACTGCCAAGTCAGGGCTAGCCTGGAAGTATTCTCTGGATTTCACAGCCGGCATCATAGATCCAGACCACCAAGGAGAAATTCAAGTGGTTTTGCATAATGCCTGGATAGAGAGCTATAGAATAAAGAAATGGGACCTATTGCACAGGGAATCCTGGATCTACATGAAGTAAACAATATTTCTAGGACTTCCAGGGGTTCCCTAGGATTTGGGGAAGCTGATAAAATCAACCTGTCATTCCTAGTGCCACCGGAGAGTGGTCATGGTACTGGCTCATTCCCATCTAACTGCTGGCCACCAGGGCATAATAAAACCACAGCACCAAGTACTCAGAAAATGTTATTGACCTTATGTTTCTGCAAGGGTAAGAGACCAAATACCGCAGGGTGGGCGTGAGAAATCAGAAGACCCTCGGTAGGGTGAAAGCCAAATGATCCCAAGAAGGAGTAAGAGACCGAATGCATCATAGAGGTTTAAGAAACCAGGAGACACTGAGCAGGGTGAAAGCCAAACAGTCCCAAGTTGGGTCAGGATTTTAGAACCCACATTTATAAATATTGATGGGTGGTGCGCTCATGAAATATATTATTCATGTTGAAAATAAGCCCAAAAGGATGGCCAGGGCATGTAGGGTGCAGGGAGGGCCATTACGTGAAATGTGTCAAAATGAACATACTCAGGCTTTGTGGTTTCTATATTAAATTCTAAATATCAATGATGATTCTTTAATATGCAATGGAATGTACACACACTGAACACAAAACCCTCCAAATACATAGTGTTGCTCAAAAGCACAAACCTGCACTATAATCGTCTCATCTTTTCTCACTCGTCTCACTTCTGATTGCTTTCTTCCAAATGTTCTGGTTTACAATCCTTTGAAAGACATTCTGTGTACTAGCGCTCAGGGGGCAACGTTCTGTTATTGAATTTTTCTTCTAACTTTTCTTTTCCTTGTTTTAAAGTTTGCTCATAGACTAAATCATCCTGCTGCTCAGTCATTCTCATGATTTGGTGAAGCCAGTCCTATTTTGGGGTGAGTGCACACCGAAAGGAGTGCAAAGGCAAAAACAGGGGGCTTTGCAAGAGGTGACAGCTGAACTCTGACTGCAGTCCCGGCATTATCATAATTGCCTGGTGTAGAATGGGGAATTCTGGATATCTGCCACTTTAACAAACTGAGCTGACTTATCTGTATTGTGAACTGACTGGGTTATGTACAGCACAGTTTCTGCAGACGGCGCATTAACCTCTTGATCTTTCCCACTTTCATCTAATTTTGTGCTTGCTATGTCTGAGGGAATCCTACTAGTTGTTTAACCCGATCACTTCCTAAACAGTCTTGAGGATGTGGACTAAATGTAGTATTATCAAAAGTATCTCTTCAATGTTCTCTTGCTTCTTGTCTTCTCTTTTACATCACTATCTATTGTTAATGCCCTCCAAAGATGACTGTAATTATTTTTGTCTATTCATACTTGATACATTAATTCTCATATACAGTGATGTGCTGATTTATGTAATTGCTATAATTTCCCAACTCTTACATGGTTAAGTTTTTTTTACATCGAGAGAATATTTATTCAAGAAAGCCCTCCAATATTTTAATAACTCCATGGGTGATCTTAACATAATGATGGCCGTCGTTGTATTTTCCGTCCACAAGGTTTCCTTTGCACTTTTTGACACTTTGCTAAAGTCGAGGTATGCGGATTATATGGTTCATTCCTCGATATATTCATTTTTCGAATTGATAAGTCATTGTTTTCTCTTTTCTCAGTTGATGATCATTCCTTTTCCGTGAACTTTATCAGTCCAATATACGAGGAGCATCCTAATCCGAGGAACCTAATGTCTCTTCAGTACAACCTGTCTATACATCTATTTTTGAAAAAAAGACACGATCAATCAAGAATGTGCATGTGTGTCAATCCCCCCGAGCTCCCCACAAGGTCTTGTGGACTCTACACACACCACAAGTGGCACTAGGGCTTACACGTAGTACATGCACATACATGAAATATCACAATACAAGCTGGCCTATTTACCCGCTAATAACATTGCATGTGTAAACATGAAATATGACAAGTTGGCTCCATTTCCCCACCCACAAACACACTTCGATGTATTGTCCAGGTAATACCTGTGCAAGCACCCAGGTGGTTCACTTATGCCACCCAAATGCTTAGGCATATTAATATTTTCTAACAAAATGACAGAACACACAGCAACTAAATGTGCATTGACAGCACCATACCATTCCACAGTCTGAAGAATAACCGAGATATAAAGCAAATAACAATAACCCCGGCTACACCACGGGCCGTAATTTGAGACAGGCAGCCGGAGACAAGATAGTATCTTAGGCTGGGAGTAAGGTGCTGCAGGGTTACCAGACAATTCATCGAAAAAAATTGGTCGACTGGACAAATGGTCGAACCAATTTCGTCGAAAACCAAATGGTCGAATTTTTTTTATTTTTTTATTTTTACCCTTTTTTATTTTTTTTGGGGGGGTCCCCCTCTCAACCCCCTTTTTTACTAAATAACCCTTTTTTTCCTAAACTACAACCTTAAAAATAAATATATAAATTTAAAAAAAAATCGACCATTTGGTTTTCGACGAAATTACGTCGACCAAATGTCCTGTCAACCAATTGCTGTCGATGAAATGTCCGGACACCGTGCTGCAGCAGTGTCAGCATAGCAAGCATTAGCAGTGCTAATCAGAGTAGGCGTCAGCCACTGAGGCAGTCAACTGTGACTAAAAATAAGGGGACCTGCAAATATTTATAGTATGATACGATAAGTCATTCATAACGCGCCTGTACACAAGTGTCCCGGGGCGCGACAAGACAAGGAGGGAGAAACAGAAGGAGGGCAAACAATGATCTTACTAGGCCTTGTGTCATTCAGATCGTGCAAGTGCAGGGAAGAGGGGAATGGAGAAGTTACAAGGGGGCGTGGGGATGAGGAGAAGTGCAAGTGACTCAATAAGTGATGCTACAGGGGGGCTCTTAAGTGCAAAGAGAAGGGACTGTAGGGTTATAGATACAGACCCTTATGTGCTGAGGGAGCCCGGGGGCAGTTCAAGGGCAACTGGACATGCAGGAGCCCGGGCCCGAGTTCAGGGGTGGCAAGGCATCCAGTGTGTGGAGCTATGGGGGTACCCCATGTTAGGGAAGAATTGTGTGTCTCTCAAAGATTGTGGCCAAAGGTAAGTGGTTAAGTGAAATCCCCGAAAATAGACCATCCCCCAATGTTTTTTAATTGTTCTTAATACATTTTTAATTAAGAACCATTATGGCCTGAGAAAACAGAAATAAAATGACAAACATTTGTTTTTTGCTTCATTGAAGTCAACCCGAAATGAGCAAATTGTGAAGCATTTGCCGGATTCTTATACAAATGATCTGCACATAATTCAGGAATATAGGCGTGCAAGACAAGCACGCAAAGTTCCAGACTAGGGGAAGGGCCACCAGACGTGTGAAACAGGTGAAAGAGGCGCGCAAAATAAACGTGTGCGTGAAAAGTGCAACAGTGAAATCATGTGCAAATTTCACTTATTTTGTTCCACTTGCAAACATTTTGTCCACCCCTTTTCCTAAATACCGCCGAACGAGTGGTCCCTACACGATCAGCAATCAGGCCTATTGGTCCCAGCTGTCAAGTGATAGTGAGGAATAGTAACACTCCCAGCACTCCCCTCCCTTGCCAGATCACTCCCACTTCCGACGCACTCCAGGAGGGCGATGAAGACGAACACTGCTCCCTCAGGCCGTGTCATTCTTTGACTGACTACAGGTGGATCTTGTCTGGTCAGGCTGCTTGGCCATTGGGTCCAGTAGTGATGTGCCAATAAATTTGGCAAGACCAATAGGTCTCCCGCTGACAATTACATCAACTGTGTTGCTCTGTTTGGGCCTAAAATGGCATACAACTCCTCCCCCCATTCTTCTTGTTCAACTTCACTTTAACCACTTATCCATCCCCATCACAAGGCCAATCACCATCCAGGACTACAACTGGCATCGCCATGAATGGCCACTACTGGTCAATTGCACACTACATTTTGTTTCTGTTGTTGCTACTAACCTATTGTACAGTAAGGTTTTACTTTTGGGTTCATTATCGTTACCAAGTCAATGTAACCCTCCATTTCAATGTCACCCTCCCCTTGACCCTTCAGTCCAATTTGCCTTTCCCGAGTTTGAAACTGCACTGGCTACCCTTTCCGATTATCACTATCCTGCCCATTCCTTCTTCCCCTCCCATCCATACACTCAGCCAGGAATCTCCTTAAAAACCGAAGCCATTGACAGCCATACACCAATACCTACTTTATTGGCTCAAACATAGCATCATATTCTTATTGCCAACAAAGATCAATTGCCGTCTGCAGGCTGCACGGCTGAAGCCTGACGCACAAAATAGCGCTGGATGTAACCAACTGCACAGTGCGTGGTGCTGCAGCCATGTGGACTGTAGGCCATATGTAGCAATGAGGGAGGGCCGCAGAAAGCTAGGTGGGACAGCAGGGAAGAGTAGATGGAGATGGGTGTGAGGTGGCAGTTTGGGGTCCATGGAGATCTCCCAAAAAGTAGCAAGAGGAGAAAGAGAAAACAAAGAGCAACTTTGTGGGGTGGCCTTCACCAGATGGGCGTCTGCAGTGTCACTCTCATGTTCACTGTCTTCGGACCTAGAACCACAAAGATTTCCCACTTTCCCTCATACCCACTCTTACTACACACATCTATGATCATCTCAAAGCTCATACACTTGCACATTATCCATGACCCTCAAAGCCATGTTGTACCTCCAAATGCCACTCTCTATCCTCTGCTGAGCATTTCATTCCTACTTTCCCTCTAAAATCAACAAAATACACATCTTGTCTACCCATTTTTCTCTCCTACCCTCTCTCCTTCCTGAATCCTCTGTTACCACAACTTCTCTTCACTATCCCAACTCCCCCACCTCACCTACTGAACACATATCCATCCTGCTATGTCAACCCTTCCCGAACTCCTGTTTACCCTTTGACACTCAAATGATCAAATAACTTGCACTAGTCACTTCTTACAGCACTTTGCTCTTCAATATTGCTTTCAACAGGAATCTTCCTGCCTGCTACAAAATAGCCACAGTCAAACCCATACTAAAGAAATGACCTGTGGACCCCAATATCTTTTCATTTGACACACTTGTCTCATTCCTCCTCCAACACTCAAAAATCCTTGAGAAGATTGTCTTTAACTGTATCATCGAATACCACGAGATACATGAACTATGAGACCCCTCTAATATGGCTTTTGGAACAAACACTGCACTTAAACTGCTCCCGCCCATGTCACAACATTCTAACCACATCTCACAACTCTCACTTTCTCCTGTCCTCACCTTTGACACTGTGTATCATCCCTCTCTCTTATAAATTCTTTCTACCCTTGACTTCAAGGAAACTGTACTTAACTGGTTGCCTCCTATCTCTCTGACTGCTCCATAGCCCTCTCTTGGAACTACAACAGCTCCCACCCCACACTCCTTCCATTGGGCATCCCTCAAGGATCATTCTTGGGCCCATACCTATGCTCTCTCTACACGTTCTCATTGGGTAAAATAATGTCATCCTTTGACTTTCATCGTCATCTCTGTGCTGATGATACCTACATCTCTTGCTCATTTCCATCCTTCACCTCTGCTGTCTCAGAATGTGCTTCTACCTTCCTCACTGCCATGCACCACTGGATGACTCTATGCTGCCTGATGCTAAACTCCTCCAAGACAGAAGTAATTTTTCTTTCAGCCTCCATCCTAACCCCAGTCTGCATTATCCCATCCCTCCCCCCTCCTCATTCCATCAAACATGGATTGCATCCATGGAGTTCTATTTGACAGTGATATTAAACTCCATCTGTGCATTGTAGTCACTGTTATGACAATCAATAATAAAATCCCGCCACTCCTCCTTCTGCCACCCCACTGGCCCCTATGCCACCACCGACAGGTGTACCACATTCTTGTACCCCTCCTCAAAAGACGTTCAATGGTGGCAACTAGCTCCATTTAGCTACCCTCAATTCTCACTCTGCTGTTAAACACCCCTCTGACATCTGCCACCTCCTTGAAGACTTCAACCTTGACAACCTCGCTCTCACAAAGACATGTTTCACTGCCAGCTCTGTCACTATTTTTGACACACCTCTCCCAGAGGGCTACAAGTTCCTCTTTAAGCCCTGGTCCAACTGTCTTGAGGGCAGAATGGCACTGCTCCTCCCTGAATGGGTCCCTACTACTATCATATCCACCCGGCCCTACTCTTCCTTCGAATGCCTCGTCTGCAGGCTTGGTGTCTCTCCAATCCTCTCGCTGACTCTTGCCACCATCTGCAGGACCGCTCCTTCTTCCTTTCAAAGTGGTCTGACCTCACCTCTTCTCTTCTGGCCCCCACCTCCAAGCTTCTCTTCCTCTGAGACTTCAATATTCACCCTGACTCTCCTGATGTGGCCTCTGGACTCTTCCGCAGCCTTTGTGACTCTCTTTCCCTCACCATTCTTCCCTATGGTCCAATGCACTCAGCCAGACACACCTTGGATGCTCTCATCTTAGCAGACATCCCCATCTCCAACCCTCTCACTACACCCCTCTCCTGGTCTCACCATGCCCTCCTGTCTTCTCACCTGGACATTTTGGGTCCCCCAGCTAAGCCTCTGCCCACACAGCCAGTCTCCTTCTCCATCATTCAACCAATGAAGCGAGTGCCAGTTGCTCCTTTTGGTGCCACTTTCATTACCCCTCACGCTCCTGCCACTGACTCCCGCATTGACACTGCTCATGCAAACGTTCACCTCTCCATCTCCAACACTCTGGACATCCTTGCCCCTGTCATGAGGATTTGCATGAAGCCTGCCTCCAAGCACAGCACCTCGTATGATTCCGAACTAGCCTCTCTGAAACGCAAGTGCAGAGTTGTTGAGAGGAAGTGGCAGGCCCCGAGCACATCCACTGACTGACTGGCCTGCTGCCTGCTCCAAAGGCAATACAGATTCTGCATCTGATCGAAGAAGGCCTGTATCCAAGCCTGCATCTCTGGGGCCACTAACAACACAGCTGAACTGTTCAAAATCTGCAAGGAACACGGCAATCCTACTGCAGTCTCCACCCTTCCTCTGCCATCCCTGACCCTGTGCACTGCACTGGCCTCTCACTTCATAACCAAAACTCAGGCCTACCTTGGTTCCCCTCTCCTCTTCCCTCCTAATCTCCTCTTTCTTGACCATACAACCGGATGAGATCTCTAGACAAGTACTCTCTATGAAAGTCTCCTTCAAACATATGCTCCCCTGCTCCTACAGATCTATCAAGGACAACAGTGCATCCCTTGCTCCAGCCTTGGATGATTGATCCAATCACTCCTTTGCCACTGGCTCCTTCTCGCTGCCCCTCAAGTACTCCTGTAGAGGAGGTCCCAGACAGGGCCTGCACCCCAGCCCCCCATTTCGAGGTACCAGGGACATACTCGCTGAGATATGTGACGTATGAGGAACCAATGAACCAACAGAGAGCAATTCTAGGTCTCTGCCCAGTGCCCATCAGAAATGCAATACCTGTCGAAGTGCCTATAACCAGACAACCATGGGCAGCTCGGTACCCACTGAGACAACCGTACCAGCAGCTGGCACGAAATGAAGACTACTTACAAACTGTCCCCGAAGAGACCCAAAGAGTCCTAATGGAGGGTAAATGGTGACGACATAAGAGCCTGGAAAGTCGTACCGATGCACATAAACGACAAACGAAAAGGACAACATGATCATGAACAACAATCGAAAGATGACGCACAAGGACGAAATGGAAAGAATAATGATGTAATGGACGTGTAAGAGAAAAGATGGTAATATAAAGAAACGTAACCATGAAGTGAAATGAACACACGTAACTGACTAAAATGCCTGTAAATAGGCTTGGAACACAAGAAGCTAAGAGAACGGTACTGCTTGCAATGCTTACTAGAAGAATAGAGCGGCAAGCGCCAATTATATTTCTACCTCAACGTAGCACATTATATAAGTGCAACTCCATTTTGTGAAGCAGAATCAAGCCCAGGCCGCAAGGGGTAAAATAGGCTGAGATTCATATTCCAGCTAAAGCCAGAAGGGAAGAGCGGAATCGAAACCCAGCGAGAAGTAGCCCATGCCTGGCAATTCAAGGTCAACCTAAGGAAGGGGGGAGAGTAGAAACCTCGGAGAATCAAAACTTCAGAGCATAGCAGCAAGCCAGTGAAGGTCGAGATAAGGAGGCCCCAGGCAGGTGGCGAGGCTATGGAAGAAACAAATACACGAAAAGAAGGAGAATGAAGCAGATTCATGGTGGACAAACACATGACCAGCCAAGGGCGAAGAGGTACCAACGTCTGATGTCACCCAGAACCTGACGATGCCATAATCTTTCCTGATAAGAAGCTACAGTTTCGAGGCCATCCTCAGCCAACTAATTGACACATAGCCCTAAATTACTGATTGATGGAAGGGAGGCAGGGTGAATCTTGGGGCACAAGGCACCTGGGTGTCTATTCTGCTTGCTGCTAATTAAAGTGGAGATTTATGTCTAGGGGTGTAACCCACCCAATCACAATGGACTAACTAATCTTGGGTCCTATAGCTAGTATAACCAATAAGACGTCGTAATTATAGTGACGTCTATCACGAGTGATGTAGAGGGATGGGCGTAGACGCCCACCCGATAAGAGTTATCCAATCCTTACGCTCTGTTACCATATACAGATATAGCACCTTTACTTAAGTTACCTTTTCCAACTAATAGAATTGCATGACAAACTTATGAGTGTTACACGTCAATGATGATGAATTTTGGGTATGACTATTGCTGTCTGAATGAAGAATTTGGAAGTTGAAGCGAGACAGGCGATCGCAACACTGCTGATTCCCATTTGTTTCCCCGTTTTTTGTACCTGTCATTAAGCGGACTTCCCTTTGCCAAACCATTGAGGGTCCTTATTGATTGGTGTCGGAGTAAGAGAATCCTGCACCCCAGCCTCCTCAAGGTGCAGCTATCTCGTTTTAAGGTGCCGGAGGACGAGCTCTGAATCTCAATGGGCTCGTTCAGAGGTCGCTCAGCCCTCCAGTACACTTGGTATCGACGAGGATGGTTTTGACCATCGAGTATTGATTAACAATTGACAAGACGCCTATTGACCGACAGCACAAAGTAACTCTAGGTTTTCGTGGACAATGATAGTGTAAGTCCATAAAATCTGCAGTGGGTCTGAAGGAACTTGCCTTACAGAGCATAACCCTTCACATTCCTACTGGCAGCCGATTAGACAATAAGACCGAAGAGGCGGTAACGGAGAGGCAGGTGATCCCGAAGATCCTGAGAGGAACCATGCGAGCGGTGAGTGAACGAAAAAGATTCAATATTTTGGGAAATGTTTTGAGGCATTAGAACAAGTAAGTGAAAAGGTAATGGAGGGTGGCGGAAAATAAAATAATCAGAAGTAGAGAAGACATATATATATATATATATATATATATATATATGTATATATATATAGGGATAATGACTCTAGTATAATAGAGAAAAACAGTGGTTACCGGGATAGATACCCGAGAGAAAAACAGTGGTTACCGGGAGAGATACCAGAGAGAAAAACAGTGGTTACCGGGAGGGCACCCAAGAGAAAACTGTGGTTACCGGGAGGGGCACCCGAGAGAAAAACAGAGGATACCAGGAAGTACACCTGAGATGAAAAAGTAAGAGGATTCTCCTTGTTCCTGCGCTTTAATATAGCAGTCAGAAGAAACGTGAACTCAGAGCCCATATAATAGGGGACGATTAGGCTACTGTGATGATTAAAGACGTCACAAAAGGGGTTTGTTTAAACTCCATGTCGGGGTATTGATTAGAAGGCAGAGATATATGTGTCCAGCTGCTGTCTGTCTTGTCTGTCAAGTGTCTATTGTACGTGTTCTGTTATATGTCACATGAAAAGAATTGTGTATCATTGATTCTTTGATACAAAGTTTGGGTTTTACGCGATTCTGTAACTGAGAGGGAATCACATAAAGGATTGATGTTCTTGAATAAATTGATGATATTAAATTTTGGAGGGAAAAGATTGGATTGGAGCTTGCGGTATTTGGTGCTCGATATTGTTGGGAGTATTGAAAGTGCATGAAAATATTGTTGAAAACAGACTTCAAGCATGGAGGATATTACACCACTCGCCCACTTATGTAAGCAATTGCCTAAACATGCACCCAAGCTAAAGAAATATAGTGCTGAGTGGGTTAAGGGTACCGCCTATAAGATGTTTATGCTGCAGCTGCAGAATGGGTCCTTATTGAAAGCCGTCTTTCAACATATGATGACTTATTTGCATGGCACATATACCGGCAAGAAACTAGAAAAATGTCTTGCTGTTCTGTAACTTTAGAAAATGTTCGAACAGCCAAAGGAGGAAGAGCCTCCCGCAGACTGGATATTAACTCTATGCACGGAGGGGGGTGAGACGCCTACCGCGCCACCAGTCCCGCCTGAGCGAGAGATCGAGGGAAGTAAGTCAGAGGGACTCTACCCATTAAGAGAGCTTAAGGCAACCACGGGGTATAGTAAACCCACATATGCGTCACCTACGTACAGTAGTGACAAAATCAAGGGGAAGGATCAGGAATTTGATCTTATCTCCGCAGTCCCGAGGGACAAGGAGAGACGCGATGATGAGAGGAAGGTCCAGGCACAGATTAGTGCACCTCTCCATAAGGAGAAGAAAGTGAAGACAGAACTGATGAGATAGCATTCGCAAAAGAAGAATGGATGGGAGGACAGATATTATTGAAACTCGATGGGAAAGGAAGTGATGATGTGAGACCAAGAGAGAGGTCTGATGAGGCACAGCGAAGGGAAAAGGAAAAGGAAATAAGGGACGAGAGAATAAGAAGGAAAGATAGGCTGAGGTGAGAACAGCTTTATTGCGAAGAGCAAGAAAAACAGCTCGTTCGAAACAGAAGGCAGCCTATGACCAGCACAGAAAGAATCAGCAAGGTTTAGAAGAAGAGCAAAGAGTATGTGAAAAGAGAATAAGGAGTCGGGAAGATGAGGAAGTTAAAAGGGCAAACAAATGTAGGAATGAAAGGAGAAGAGAAGGCAAGACTAGAGAAGAAGCAAGGAAGAGCAAGGGAGTTGGCGATGATGTAGAACGTAAGCGTAGACAGAGGGCATGCAATCTTGAATGTTTGGAGCAGGAAGTTAAAAATCCCAATCCTGGTGTAGAATGGGAAGATATCGAAGAATTCTATCCTGCGTACGACTCAGTAACAGGCACACGTGGGAAAAATATTGAAGAGGACTTTGACACCAGAAGCATCAGGGAAACGATAGATAAAATATATGATGAAATGGGGTTGGAGCCAACATCCCATGGGGAAAGGGAAGACAAGCGCTTGAAGAGCACTCAGTTATATGGTACAGAGGAGGTCACCCGAAGTAGTGGAAGCAGGATACTGTCCCTGGACAGGCTAGAAATGAGTAAGAACAATGAAGATGCAAGGAGTTGTGTGAATTCGGAACAATCAATGTCCGACTCCAGTGGGAAGACGAGGATGAGGCATACGAAGAAGAGAGACGGCGCGAGAAGCGGCTCCCAAGGGACAAAGAGGTACGATGTCAGATGTCAGTGAGTTTGCATCTAGGGCATCAGAGTCTGTCGCGCAGCCTGGCCGACATGAAGGAACACCCCACGGTCAGAGGGGGGTGTCAGCACCTGCCTATGTAGACAGATTGAGGACATTGCTGGGTAGACGGCGATGCTACTCCAGCGATAGACAGGAGAGCCATGGGCAAGGAGAAGGAAGACTGCGCATTCCAATTCCCGCTGCTAGAAAAAGGGGTAATAAGACCACAATATATTCCATGGCCACACATGGATCAGAGAACCTGAAAAACAAGTTT
Organism: Ambystoma mexicanum; assembly: GCF_040938575.1. Taxonomy (NCBI): domain Eukaryota; kingdom Metazoa; phylum Chordata; class Amphibia; order Caudata; family Ambystomatidae; genus Ambystoma; species Ambystoma mexicanum. Next base: position 507,281,702 of record NC_090936.1, on the reverse strand, counting down.
CCAATGCTAACATCGGGAGCCCGGAAGTGGATACACGAGTCAGAAAAAATGACAGGGGGTGTCACGTTGGCTATATGGGACATTAAGTGTCTCCTAATCGCTATACTTGGTGAGAGAGCAGACGATGTGTGGAAAAGAGCAGGGTACCCTGGTGTAAGCATAATTAACACTACCTATGACAGAGCACCATTTAATAACTGCAGAGCAGCAGTGTGGAAAATGCTACGAGTATTGTACCCAGACACTTCCAATATAGGAGCTATAATGACTCGAAAAATGAAAGAGTCAGAGGATCCGTTGATTTATATCCAGAAGTTTTAAGACGCATGGGTGCTCGAAACACATGAATCTTGGACAAAATCTATCCCTGTATTCTACCATAGATTGTGCCAAGGGTTGCCAGAACTGGTGCAAAACAGCTCAAGAAATTGGTAGGAGTAGAGGCTAAACCATGGGCCAAAATACAGTTGACAATTGCACATTACTGTAGATTGTTGCAAGAAAAGAATTGAAAAAAGGAGGCAACTCGTAAGGGTGAGGAAGCGAAGCTGGTGCAAAAGAAACTCTCAAAGTATGCTCTCGAAGGAGCTATGCTGACCAGCCCAGCTGAATTGAACGTACAACAGGCGACTAACCCATCACAGAATAACCAGGGTAATGTGGGATTTTACCCGAGGGGAAGGGGATTCAGAGGAAGAGGATGGCAGAGTAATCAGGGAGGTTTCCAGAATAATCAAGGAGGCTTTCAAAACGTGCAGATGTGCAATCCAGATATGTCATATAGACAGATAGCCCGTCCACCGCCAGTATGTTGGCTGTGTGGTATGACAAGGCATGTGACACGCGTGTGCAGAAGTCAAGGCATGTGGCAAAATGGACAAGGGATGGGAGCAGGTACGGTGAATCCGCCTGCTATCCCACTACAGAGCGGTGCACAAAATCACACAGTACAGCAGCAAGCACCAGGCTTGCAGCAAGGTGCGCAACAAGGGCTTCAACCCTCGAAAATGGGCAACCTGCCACAAGGGCAAGCCCAACAAGGACCACTGCAAATGTCTCAGGGCACAAACTCAGGTAGGGGAGGCAACCCTGGGAATGGAGAAAATACACAAGCATACAGTGGACCGAACTTATACATGAAATAGGACAGCTCACTGGGAACTCTGATGTGCTCTACCCTTTCAGTGACACCAGACCCTAACAGGGAACCAAGGGTGAATGTCGTCATATGGGGGAAAGAAAATTCCTTCTTAGTTGACATGGGTGCAACCCGCTCGTGCATACCAGAAGGCAACTTTTCCTTGTCCGGCCAGGCCATAGATACTCAGAGTTTTACAGGAGCTCACAGCAGAGTTCCCTTTACAGACAATCTCCCCGTCTCAGTAGGAGAATGTGAGATGAATGTGCCGTTATTGTATTCGCGTCAGACCCCAGTAAACATCTTGGGCCGAGACTTAATGACAAAATTAAATATGACAATCTTGTTCACGGAGGAGGGCATAGTATGCTCCACTCCAGGAATGCATTATTCAAACGTATGCAAAATGATCAGAGCATACTCTGGACATATGGCCATGAGAGCTATACCATTAGAACCAAAAGTCTTCGCATATGGCATACGTGTGCTTATGGCGGGGTTGCCGGGTCTTGCAGACAGGACCATGAAAACCCCTGACAAGTTTCTATTCAGACCAAGAATACCCATGCTTGATGAAGGGGGACAAGTATTTCCCTTAACGATACACATTGCAGTAGTACGAGGGAAAGTAGCAATGGTCGAAAGGTTCGACGACGAAGGCAGACAATGGTGTGCAAAAATCGCCATTGAAGAAGGGTATCGAATGACCGATGTCACCGATGACGATCTGTTCAAAGAACACCCTGACTTAGAAGAGACGAGGGTAGAAGTAAGTCTCATATTCTGGGTCAAAATGATCAAACGAGAAGTGCTACAGAGAATGATGTTATCATTGATCCGTCCCTCATACTTGGATGACGATGTGGCCCAGGTGCCTGTCTCAGTATGGACCACAGCGCCCTGTGATGTAGGCCTTCTGAAAGGGGCAGGGGAAGTGAAAATTAAACTAAAACCAGGAGCAATTTTACCAAGAGCACGACAACATCCCATGTCCAGAGAAGCAGATGAAGGGATTGCGAAGACTATTGCCGCCATGATGGACCAGGGCATTATAGTGACGTCAGAATCACCTTGTAATACGGTGATTTAATTCGTCAAGAAATCAAAAGGAGGATCGTCACGTTTAATCCAAGATTTAAGAGCATTAAAAGATATTGTTGAAGCTGAGTTCCCTATAGTCCCTAATCCATCTACGATCCTGTGTAACATAACCATCGAGGCAAAATACTTCACGGTGATTGATTTGAAAAATGTTTTTTTCTCAATCCCGTTACACTGTGACTTGCAAGATCTGACATCATTTACATTCAGAAAAATGCATCTGAAGAGCACGAGATTGCCACAGGGGTATTGGGAGTCCCCGTCCATTTTCAACAGAGTCCTACAAATTGACCTAAGCAATATTGCAGTAGACAATGTTGTTTTGCAGTATTTGGATGACATTCTGATCTTCAGCACCACTGAAGAGCAATGCAGACGCGATTCTATCCAGTTACTGACTATACTGGCTGAGAAAGGATATAAGGTTACCAAGGAAAAGCTACAATACTGTCAACAAGAGGTGCTGCACATAGGCCAGTTAATTTTGCATGAAGGGAAAAAAGTGACCCCAGAAAGGGCTGAAGCCATCATGAACACGGCTAAGCCACTCACGATAAAGCAAATGCAGAGCTTCTTAGGCCTGTTCAATTATGTTAGAGCATGGGTCTTCGACTACAGCTCATATACCAAGCCTTTACTCCAGGCCCTAAAGAAGACCCAAGCAACAAAGGAATAGATTGAAAGGACTGAGGCAATGGACAAAGGGTTCACAGAACTCAAGAGAGCGATTTGCACAGCTCCAGTTCTCGGGATTCCTAATTATGCAGAGGAATTCTACCTGTTCTCGCACACAGATGGCGAGTTATGACGGCAGTGCTCGCTCAGAAAACCTTGTTGGGGTACAAGCCCCAGGCATATTATAGTGGAAAACTAGACCCAGTGATGAGAGGCCAGTTCCCATGCGAACAAAGCTTAGCTGCCGCAGCGTTCGCCATGGAGACGGCGACAACCATTGTAATGGGATGCTCCATGACGTTATACTTCGAGCACTCATTATTCGCCATCTTGGAGAAACCAAAAGGCACATTGACATCACATAGGGCTTCTGCCTATGAAGTGATTATATCTAATCCATTGATCAAAATAGTTCGATGTAAAACTGTAAACCTAGCTACGTTCATAACTGAGCCAGTCACTGAAGGAGAGCCGATACATGATTGCGCAAACTATGAAGAATTCTATGATGAAATCCCCAGGATGAAGGAAAATGCCCTGGCGGGTGGTGAGATCGTTTTCATTGACGGTTCTTCGAGAATTGACCAAGAAGACGGGCAAAGATACACAGGCATTGCCGTAATGAAACACATAACAAACAGAGAATTGCAAATACTCGTCAGTGCACGAATACCATCTCATTATTCAGCACAGGCGGCAGAACTATTGGCGTTGATACTCGCCATTGAGAATCACGCAGATCAGGAAGTAACGGTGTAAATTGACTCTGCCTATGTAATGTCAACAGTGCATGCAGGTTTAGTGCGCTGGAAAAGGAGGGGTTACCTCCGAGCGCACGGCATGCCAGTGCAGCATGCAGCCTTATTGGACAGGCTGATAAAAGCACTGCTTCTCCCAGTGGGCATAGCGGTCGTGAAATGCGCCACCCATACTCACGGGACAGATTTTGTGTCACACGGAAATCACACAGCAGACACAGAAGCCAAGCATGTGGCATCCAGTGTGAAAAGATCATGGAAGTAGAAGAGGCACGCACCCATGAACGAATGATGGTAGCACGAGCCACACCAGAAGCCTATAGTAATATGGGGCAGACTCAAATGATGGAGATTCAAGGGGAGGTACCACAGGACAAAAAGAACCTGTGGAAGCGTTGAGGGTGTTCCTTGAACCCCTCTGACGGATTGTGGTGGCAAGTCAGCACTGGTAAACCAGTCATGCCGGTAGCCCTATTAAAAATAGCATTGGAACAGCTGCACTACCCATTTCATATGACAAAAGAAAATCTTCCTGCAACGCTCGCAGAAGACTGGTTTTTACTGAATTTAGTGGAGCATGTTGGATTCTACATGGTGAACTGCATAATCTGCCAGCAATTCACCACTGGGCACACATTAAAAGTAATGAGAGGAGTTATCCCCCGGCCAAATGGGCCTTTTCAGCACTTACATATCGATTATGTCGACATGATTCAAGTGTGTAACGGGTACAGGTACTTAATCGTAGTGGTGTGTCCATTCTCCAGATGGATAGAAACAGGTCCCTGTACACACCCAGACTCAACCTGTGCTGCCAAATTCCTGGTGAGGGAAGTGTTCCCTAGATGGGGAGTATGTGAGGTGATGAGGTCAGACAATGGCCCTCATTTTGTAAACTCAGTCTTTGAACACATTAGCTTGCTGCTTGGTATAAAGCACACTTTCTTGTCGGCGTATCATCAGGAAGGTAATGGGATTTTGTGAGAGGCTCAACGGCTTGTTAAAGGAAAGGATAGCCAAGTTGAAGCTTACTCTAAAAAGGGATGGCAGCACTGTCTACCAATGGCATTGTATGCTCTTCGGAACCAACCAGGCTCCGACCAGCATCTCACACCTCACGAGATAGTTACGGGAAGGAGAATGAACACTCCCCTCTTACCCCACGAAATAGAACTAGATGTGATGCCCAGTCAACCTGAGAGGTCCTGGGAACCGAATTGTCAGAATACCTGAACTGCATGACATCAAGCCTTCTTATCGAAAAGGGTGCAGCACAACACAAGACACAGCAGGAGGTGCTGAAACAGACGCAGTTCAAGGTCTATGTGCGCCAATTATCTTCCCTGGTGATGTAGTGTTGGTAAAAAACCACATGAGAAAAAGGTGGGACGAGCCAAGATTCAATGGCCCGTTCATCGCAGAGGACTGCACTCCCTCAGCAGTCAAATTGCAGGGCAGGCGAGCATGGATCTTCCTTAATGACATTAAACCATATATCGGTGAGATCCCTCTAGCTGCACCCCACCGCGAAGAAACCACAGACAACGGGGAAGAACCTCAGCACGTGCAGACGAGATCCATGATGAGGAAGAAGCACTCATGAGCAGCAAAGCCAAGACAAAATAACTCTTTTTGAAAATTGTGGCTTTAAACTGGACATTTCCTCTAAGCAAAAAGGGGATAAGGACATAATAGACACTCTGTGCATCTTAGTTTCAGGGTGAAGAAGGGAATTACGAATCTAAGCCACAACGCATTGACAATACAAACTTTTGAACCAAGCCACACTTAGGCATTGTTGAAGAAAGAAGACTGTGATAGACTGTACACAAGGACTTTTCATTAAGAACTTAACACAGTAAACTGAAGCAACCAGCACTAAGGGCCTCATCACGACTTCGGCGGTAACCCTTAAATCTGGCGATAGCGCTATTACCGCCGGATTTAAGGGTCCGCCGAATCAGGGCTTCGGCAGATTTTGCCCCAGCTCTGAGCCGGGGGGAAATCCGCCGAAAATTTGCGCTATTACCGCCGGCGGGAAATCTGCCAGCGGTATTAGCGCGAAGATTCCCCATTGAGCCCAATGGGGAATGGGGCATTCCCGAATGGGCTCAGTGGGGAATGGGGACTTACATTACCGCCAAACTTGTGATCCGGCGCTATTAGCGCCGGGGAGTTCGGCGGTAGGGCTAATACCGCCCGTGCTAATAGTGTTACCGTTACCGCCCAAGTCGTGATGAGGCTATAAGACTTTGTTTCGCAGAACGTATGGTAACCCCCAGCAGAAATCTCACATGGGATGTACTCACCTACTTGCAGTTAGTGCTAATATCATACCCATCAATTTTAGGAAGAGTCACCAGTGTCACAGACTTTATTCAAGATCCTGCCAACAAGAAAGTAATCTGGCAGCTACTGACTGTCATCGCGGAAGCCCTCGCAGAATTACATGAATACAGCGATAAAGACACAAATGCTTCCACCACAAGTGATCATAGATGAACTCACGTACATGCTTATCTTTCGTATCATAGAGGAGTGCCTGGGACTAGTCGGGAGAACCACAGACACACTCACCTACATTAGAGACCCAAGAACACTGAACATTTGAACCAACTGTGGATCAAGCTCAACTATGTAGCGGCAATCCACGCAGCAGGAAAGTGTAAAGACTGTTCACGTCAAAAGAAAGGCCTATGATCTAGAAACCAGAAAAGCAGGACAATGTCCCTGTCACCCGAGGACAGCCGGCTGGCTCACAATGTCCTATTCCGTCTGGTTACTGACTATCCAGAAATGGTGGGGAGACCTGCCAAGGTTGACGTCATCACCTTCATCAGAGATCCAGCTAATGTTGCACACAGGTGAACACTCCTCCATGGGATCATGCTCCATGTGGAGCTATCCAATTTTCAACGAGAATATCTAGGGAGATTCCAGTGAAACCTTCCGCCGAGGGACAGATCGAAACCGAGACATAGCTCTTCATCTTTCTGCCGAGGGACAGATCCAGGAGGCAGAGACACAACTCTTCATCTTTCCGCCGAGGGACAGATCGAGAGAGCAGAGACAAGAACTCCACCGGTTTATATGTATTCTTATTTTTATTTTTATTTTGACTCTGATTTTGACTGATTGCCTTTTTTCCACTTTTACATTAAACAGGATCCAGCATGTCTTCAGGACTGAAGCAAATTCGGGGGGTGGACTGGGAATTGACTTATTTTGAATATGCATAACGAATGTGCCTCACCGAAGGTGTTATTGTAACCTTTTTCCAGAGTCTAGCAAGGGAACTGTATCCCTTAACCAGACACAATCGTCACCCGCAAGAGGGTGGACACCAACGAAGCACAAGACGCTTTATGTTACAAACTTTCTGAGAAACAATAATGGAGTAAATGAAAGGAATTAAACAACTGACATTGTCATGATTGAGATGGGGGCCCAGAATAGTAACCTGGTCCTGCCACAAACACAGGGGCGCCCCCATTTTCCTGGAAGAAAATGCTGCAAATTGTCATATCGCACAGTTATGTGTATATGCATAGTGATTATTATTGTTTTTCTGTCACTAACTATCAGAACTGCATTTTTTATTGGTGCACGAAGCATTCCAATTTCAGTGCACCCACCAGATAATACACATATAAATCCCACAAAAGCACCCATTCCCCATATAGTCATTCCGGTTCCAAGAAAATCTGATGGTAAGGTAAACAAACTAAAATTGAATGTAATTAGCAGTGATTCATACACACTTGAGGTAACACATGAAGAGAAAAGCTGGAGACAAGGTCAGCACGGAATGAATGAAAATACAGCACTGACACTCACACACACACTGAATGCACACAAACAGGGGCAAGTGTCAATGGCTGTAGAGCCTCGAACAAGGACAACAGAAAGCACGAGACTGCCTACCAAACAGCCAGTCCCTGAAATAATAAAGGCGACCAGAAAGAAGCAAATGAAAGACCAACTAAAAAAGATATAGCAAAAGCCCTAGAGAAGACAGAAACGGCTATGAGAGAATTCACTCCAAAGACACAAATGCTGATAGATCATTTATTCCCGTTTATAGCTAAAGCAAAGAAACTACACGAGGAGGTGAAAAATAAAACTACAGAGACTAGAGTGACAAGCATTCCAGTTCCAACAAAAATGGCAAACACCAGGCCCACGATACGACCTTGCGCTGGGCAAATGCCAAACAGATGGTGGATAAAGGCACTCTATGAAAGAACACAAGAGGAGAGGAAGAGAAATGCAAAACCACCTCCTGTCATAGTGATACAGGCAATAAAACCTGCTTCACCGACAAGCATGCCTGAGAGTCCTCTAGCAAGGAAAAGTCACACCAACGCATTTACAAGAATCAAGAGAAGCCCGCATGAAGATAACATTGAACTGAACGATTACCTGGACAGCACAGCACATCTAGGAAATAACATTTGGTACCAACACATGAAAGAGGTCGGAAGAAGAGAAGCTGAAGGAGAATTCTACGTCTGTTCACTCCTACCGTACAGGATGGGAAAATCCAAGATCTTCGTAGCTGTAGAAATTGATGTCCCGACAGCACACTGTTTGTCACACGCAGCAATGTGCAACACCACAGGACAGTTTATGGGAAGAGATGCCTCACTGATATGGGCAACAGAAACAGCATATCCCAATGAAGATGACTATGTCCAGGACATTAAGACAAGAAACAGAGCCCATACCAGGAATCACGTGATCAGGTATGCAAAGCCAGAAGAGCAAGTAGTAGGAACAAGATGGGAGATAAACCCGAGACTAAACATCCAAGGAAAAACTCCAGAAGAAGCCCAAATTTGGAAGAGTAGAGGCCAGATGCAGATTTGGGGAACAGTGCTTTCACCAAATGGATGTGAAGAAGGAGTAGTGGGTTGCTGAGCATGAATGGTCCTTGGAGCCTGCAAGGAAGCAATAGAAAACTCACAAAAACTGTGCAAACCTCGATGGCCAAAGTTGGTAAAGTTGCTAACATGGGTCAAAGACAGAGGAGGACCCCTGCAGATAGTGCTACTGGAAAGCCCAAAATTGTGCTTCAGGAACAATGGCACAAGGAAGATGGGAGCGAATCAGAACTGCAGACGCATCTTTGAAGCTCCAGGGATGACTCACGGAACTGCAGTAATTATGGACCATTACTGGGCGTGTGGATCCAAAGCATACATAAGGCTGCCGAAAAACTGGGGAGGCATATGCACGACAGTGAACGTCCACGTTCCTGCACAAGTGATCCCGAAAAGTGACCTGAGTATGGACAGTTTCCCAAAAGCAGATGCTCACTCACATAAGGAAGAGGAGGTCTGAGGAACTGGTATCCCAAATGAACAGAGGGAGAATTACTTTTCTGCAAAATCAGAAAAAGCATTTTATGCGATACCTTAAGAACACAGGGGCCCTCATTACGACCTTGGCGGAGAACCATGGTGCTATTAGCACCATGGTCCATGGCGCTAAGTTGCCAACTCCGCCATGGTGGTTGGCGGACTTACCGCCCCATTCCGACCTTGGTGGGGCGGTAAGTCCCCAATCCCCATTTACCCTTCCCATTCCCATTTTTGCCCCATAGGGCATAATGGGAGTGGGGAAGGCGTTAATTACGCCACCGTAAATTACGGTGGCGTAATTAACAACGAGGTCCCTTAGCGCCATGGATTTTAACACCTGCTAAAAGCAGGTGTTAAATCCGCCATGGCGCTAAGGGAACTCGTACTCAGGCGGTAAGGGTCGGCGAAGTTTACGCCAGCGTAAACCCCTTACCGCCTGGGTCGTAATGAGGGCCAGGGTGTTTAGCCTCATCTCATCAGTATTCACAACAATACTCTTGCCACACATCCAATTTGGAGTAAATACAAATAGGTTGCAGATAACCAAATGAGAGTTATTGCAGACCATCAACATCACCATAACAGGATATAATGCAATCAAAGAAGAATTGAGAGCAATCAGATTGATGACCCTCCAGAACAGATATGTACTTGACATGATCACTGCGATGGATGGAGGTGTTTGCGCAAAAATCAGAGAATCATGTGGCACGTTTATACCTTCGCATGATGAAGGAAATGGAACCTTAACAGAAGCCATAAGTATGCTGACAAACCTGCAGAACCAGATGATCAATGAAACCGACAAGGTTGATGACGACAGTTGGTTTGGAACACTATTTCTATGGGTCCCACAATGGATGGCAGACATATTAAAAATTCTGGGAGCCCTGCTAGTAATGATACTACTAGGATTTTGTGTTATCAAGTTAATCATCACACAATGCCAGAAAACTGCAAAGAAAGCCATTGGGATGAAGATCATGGTCGATGTCAAACCAGGATGGAAGCCCAGAGACAGTCTGTGTGAGGGCTAGCAAATTTGCACCAGAAGGAACAAAGTTTGTGTATCCCAGAAAACAAAGGTACAAAGGAAAGTGGATCTATTGCAGCCCAAATGGACAATGTCAGCTCATGACCTGGAACAAAGACGAACATGTAAAGACAGCAGGAAGTCTGAAAGGAGTGATACAAATATGGACACCAAATATACATACATTCACACCATCATGTACAACCCCAGAAGATGATGAACGAGAAGCAGAAGAGCCAAATAAGACAAACCCAAAGGAGGATGCAGAAGTGGTTGTTGAACCGACCAGAGGGGGGAGTGTACAGGAGGTCTCAGACATGGCCTGCACCCCAGACCCCCATTCCGAGGTACCAGGGACATACTCACCGAGATATGTGATGTATGAGGAACAAATGAACCAACAGAGAGCAATTCTAGGCCTCTGCCCAGTGCCCATCAGAAATGCAATACCTGTCGAGGTGCCTATAACCAGACAACCATGGGCAACTCGGTACCCACTGAGACAACCCTACCAGCAGCTGACACGAAATGAAGACTACTTACAAATTGTCCCCGAAGAGACCCAAAGAGTCCTAATGGAGGGTAATGGTGACGACATTAGAGCCTGGACAGTCATACAGATGCACATAAACGACAAACGAAAAGGATAACATGATCATGAACAACAATTGAAAGATGACGCACAAGGACGAAATGGAAAGAATAATGATGTAATGGACGTGTAAGAGAAAAGATGTTAATATAAAGAAACATAACCATGAAGTGAGATGAACACACATAACTGACTAAAATGCCTGTAAATAGGCTTGGAACACAAGAAGCTAAGAGAACGGTACTGCTTGCAATGCCTACTAGAAGAATAGAGCAGCAAGCGACAACTATATATGTACCTCAACGTAGCACATTATATAAGTGCGACTCCATTTTGTAAAGCAGAATCAAGGCCAGGCCGCAAGGGGTAAAATAGGCTGAGATTCATATTCCAGCTATAGCCAGAAGGGAAGAGCGGAATCGAAACCCAGCGAGAAGTAGCCCATGCCTGGGAATTCGAGGTCAACCTAAGGAAGGGAGGAGAGCGGCAACCTCGGAGAATCAAAACTTCAGGGCATAGCAGCCAGCCAGTGAAGGTCGAGATAAGGAGGCCCCAGGCAGGTGGCGAGGCTACGGAAGAAACAAATACACGAAAAGAAGGAGAATGAAGCAGATTCATGGTGGACAGACACGTGACCAGCCAAGGGCGAAGAGGTACCAACGTCTGATGTCACCCAGAACCCGAGGATGCCATAACTCTTCCTGATAAGAAGCTACAGTTTTGAGGCCATCCTTAGCCAACTAATTAACACATAGCCCTAAATTATTGCTTGATGGAAGGGAGGCAGGGTGAATCTTGGGGCACAAGGCACCTGGGTGTCTATTCTGCATGCTGCTAATTAAAGTGGAGATTTATGTCTAGGGGTGTAACCCACCCAATCACAATGGACCAAATAATCTTGGGTCATATAGCTAGTATAACCAATAAGACGTCGTGATTGTAGTGACGTCTATCACGAGTGATGTAGAGGGATGGGCGTAGACGTGCACCCGATAAGAGTTATCTAATCCTTATATGCTGTTACCATATACAGATATAGCACCTATACTTAAGTTACCTTTTCCAACCAATAGAATTGCATGACAAACTTATGAGTGTTACACGTCAATGATGACGAATTTTGGGTATAACTATTGCTGTCTGAATGAAGAATTTGGAAGTTGAAGCGAGATAGGCGATCGCAACACTGCTGATTCCCATTTGTTTCCCGTTTTTTGTACTTGTCATTAAACTGACTTCCCTTTGCCAAACCATTAAGTTGTCCTTATTGATTGGAGTCGGAGTAAGAGAATCCTGCACCCCATCCTCTTCAAGGTGCAGCTATCTCATTTTAAGGTGCCGGAGGGCGAGCTCTGAATCTCAATGGGCCCGTTCAGAGGTCGGTCCGCCCTCCAGTACACTCCCTTGTGCATCCTTTCTCAAAAAGCCGTCTGCCGTCCCCTCCTTCCCGGCTAACTACCGCCCTATCTCATTACACTCTTCCTGGACAAACTCTTGGAGAAGCTGGTTATCTACCAGCTGATCCACCACACTAAATCTGTTGGTTATCTCCATGACCACCAGTCTGGCTTCAGAGCAGCCAAAGGCATTGAAACTGCACTCCTGAACACCTGTGAAGACCTGCTCTCAGATCTCAATTCCAACTTTCCATCCGTTCTCATCCTTCTTGACCTTTCCTCTGCCTTTGATAACGGTCAACTATGCTACCCTTACAAATCGGCTGTGTCATACCCTTGGCATCATGGACCTGGCACTGGACTGGTTGACCTCCTTCCTTTCTGACTGACCTTCATAGGTTCAACTGGGCCCTTTTCTCTCTCCCATCACACTCGCCACCTTCGGCATCCCTCAGGGCTCTATCCTCTCGTCGTGGCTCTTCAACATCTACCTTGCCCCTCTAGTCCATTTGATCCCTGCCTTCTTTCCGCACTTCCAGTGCTATGCAGACAACATGCAGCTCTCCTTCAAGCTTCCCTCCACTTCATCCTCTTCTTCCCCTCTGATTCCTGACTGTTTGACTCCTATTCAGGCATGGTGTGCAGCTAACGATCTTTGTCTTAATGCCAGTAAGACTGAGATCCTTCTCATTGGGTTCCCTGCTCCCTCCTTCTCTCCTACTCTCTGGCTGCCCTCTATGGCCCCCTCCCCTCACCCTCTTTTGAGGCAAAAACCTTGGTGTTATCTTCGACTCCTCTCTCTCCTTCTCTCCCATTTTCAGCTGCACCTCCTCAGAGGCATTCTCCCTTTACTCACCTTCCCCCAGAAACTCATGGTCTCTAGAGCTCTCGTCCTCTCTAGACAGGACTACTGCAACAGCCTCTTCCTCAATCTGCCTACATCCTCCCTTCACCCCATGCAACTAATCCAGAATAAGAGTACAAGACTTATCCTTGGCCTCAAGCCCAGGGACCACATTTCTCCAGCCCTAAAATCTCTCCACTGGTTCCTGGTTCTTGCATGGATCACGTTCAAGTCCCTCTGTATCATCCACAAGGCTTTCTGGGGCCTGGGACCACCCTACCTCCAACTTTCTCTCCCTAAATACCTCCATGCTAGAGCCCTTTGGTTTTCTAGATCCAACTCTCTGCAGATCAGACGCTTTTCCAAGCAGAGTGTAGGGGATAGATCTCTCTCTCTCTCTTCTGCAGAAGCCTCCCTCTGGAACGGCCTCCCTGCCCCTTTCAGGCTTTAGCCAGATCCCCTTAAGTTATGAAAGCTTCTCAAGACCCTCCTTTTCTCTTCTTCCGTCCCCCTCCACCTCCTCTGCTAATGTCCCCCTCTGCCACCTTCTGACTAACTGTCTGGTTCCTTCTGAGTCCTATAGGGCACCAGCCCCGCACGTCCTTTCTACCCAAGCACTTTATTCTCCACTGACCCCCCACAAAAAAACATGCACAATTGCCCTACTGGGCTCCCCCCTCCCCCCTGTACTAGCCTGGCAGGGCCTACACTCCTACTTAGCCCTATCTAGCCCTGTCCTCACACTTAGCCTGTGCACCCTCATTCCCTGCACTCCCTACTTTCCCCTGGCACGTGTCCACCTGTGTGCAGAAGGGCTACTCATTGATCACTAAGGGTGCAGTGACAGATGTCTTGTAATGGTAGGTTGCTGTGGTCATTGCGGACATGCTCTGATTTGTGAGGTAGGTTTGCTTGTGCTGGTGTTTCATGGAGTTTCAGGTATGGTGATGTGTTGAACTGTGCTTGCTGGGCTTAAGTGAAGTAGGGGCATGTTGTAGCATGCATTCATTATGCACAGCTCCTGCCATGATAGAGCTGGTGCAACTGTGTAGGGTGGTGTGGCTGTGGAGGACAGTGCAGTTGAGTTAAGGATGTGAATTTGATGTTGATACCACTATATATTTCGGCGTGTCGGATTCCTACTTCAGAATGCTATACTAAACATTATTACCCAATTAAATGATAATGATTTTCTGGGAAGCATCAGTACCGTTATCAATGGTGCCGGTGCTTCCGTCATCCCCATTCCCATTGAGTCCTATAGGACTCAATGGGAATGGGGATTAACATTTTTCCAGAGACCGACTTCCAAGAACACCGGGGTCATAATATCCTGGTGTTTCTGTGGAGCCAGGCACCGGAAAAAAAAAATGCACGTGTCCGACGGCAGCTTGTCGGTTTTACCAGCACGGCTACCGCCGGACTATTAATGAGGCCGAATGAGTTTCTGGGGGAAGGTGAGTAAAGGGAGAAGGCCTCTGAGAAGGTGCAGTTGAAAATGGGCCTTCTTGGCAAGCTTTGTGTTTTGAGGAAAGAAGGAGAGAGAGAGAGGAGTCGAAAAGGGTGAGGGTAGGGTGGCATGGAGGGTGGCCAGAGAGTAGGAAGGAAGGAGGGAGCAGGGAACCCAATGAAAAGGATCTCAGTCTTACTGGCATTAAGACAAAGGTCGTTAGCAGTACATCATGCCCGAATAGCAGTCAGATAATTTCTATGTGTCACCAGGTTTGTTTGCTGATGTGCGACTGGTGGGCAATAAGCTGACTGCAGAGGATAATGTGATTGATAACCATGGGGGATGATGGGTGGCCGTGAAAGGCGCTGGGCAGCTGTGGAGAGTGTTTTCTGTCTATGGGCATCATGTGTGGCCATATGAGATCTTGTAATGCTTTGTAGAGTAATGCATGGCTGGCAAGGGTGATATGTGACTGATGGGCAGGCAGTAATGATGTTTGGAAACCATATTTTGAATCATATGGCACTACTAAGCAGCTTTTCTTTCCTTTTTATTGCATAACAGCGTAATACCACCAAAGTGTAGGTCAGTGAGTATGTTGTACATTAAGAATTAACATTCTAAGCTACGGTGGGAAGTCCCTACTTTAAGGCTGCTTCAGATCCATGCACCCTCCACCAGAGAACTGCATTGCGGGTCTTGAATGCTAGATGACAGTCCAGTGAGGCCTTGAGTGGGTGTGGCTGGCCTTGAAAGCAACACATAGGCAAATATTGTGGTAAATGCCAGCCACGATGGAGAGTGAGCGTTTTTACTAAGGCAGTAATAGACAGTGGGTGGCAACAGCCTGGCGAACATTGCATGTGGAAGTAAAAATATAAGGTGACAGAGAAGAAGGACTATGGTCTAGTCAGCAGGAGAGGGAATAATCCACAATGCAGCCCAGAGAAAGAAGGGCATTGAAAAACGTGAGCATGTCAGAGGAAAAGCATGGCGGCAGCCCACAGGCAGTGTACTAGTGTACTACGAAGAGGAAGCTGCATTGGCCCAGGCCAGAGCCATGGTAAGTGCAGAGGCTGGTCCAGGGCAGCGTGTAGGGGTTGGTGGACAGGACACAGGAAGACATCTCATTACGCAAGCTTGTACTGGCTGGTAAAGTCCATGAATCTAGCAACCTGATTTGTTGCCTGCACCCTGCTAAGGACATTTTAGTTCAGATGCTCAGATTCAGAGAGTTTCTGACAGAAGCATGGTCCAGATATGTTGCAATTGCTTTTTGTGTTGGCAGCCTGGAGGTTTGGGAAGAGTGATTTTGCATAAAACTCTGCACGTATTGCTCCTCATTTGAATAGAGCCCTGAGGTATAACTAGAGTGCTCAGAACAAAAGCCCGCTCTCTCAGCAGAGAGCTGAGCACAGGACTCACTTGAAATGTAAGCAAGCTTGCAAGAGAATTGCCGAGCCTTCAATGGGTAGATATTAGTCACTGACATGATCTGGGTTCCACAGGTCAGAGGGACTGATTGAGAGAGTATAGGGTTGACAGAATAATTCTGTAACCAGTAAATTAAGGAATGTAGGCAATACATACTGTGCTAACCGGAGAAGAAGAAAAAGACACTACAGAGCCTCATAGGTCCCTGTAATTCATTTTCTGCTGACTCAGGTAATATTCCTCCCAAAGGAGGGCTATGCATGGGCTATGTAGTTCATGATTCCAGTCCCTCCCAACAGATGGCTGTAGCTGTTCTTCAGAAAGTAATGGGACTTAATCTGCCAAATGAGGATCCTGAAAATATTCTCCTTGACTGAGTGCTATTCTAATTCACTCAAAAAAGCTCACAGAGATACCTGGTCTTATAAGGGCATCTATGTGTGCTATGTGGTCGAAGTGATGTTCAACAAGAGACCAGAGACGGCTTTCAAAGTGTGGTCATGAGGCAACCATGTAAAGGCACACACCTAGAAGCCCACCATGTGTGTGTACCATTAACTCTGAGGCTGAATGAACGGCATGCATTCAGAGAAAAAAAAGAAGTACAGCATGGAAAGTTGAAGACTCTGGAAAATACCAAATATTTGGTGGTGTTTGGGTGAGGTCTTGTTGAACCCACCAATAAGACAGTAACACGCATGCTGGGTGCTTTAGATCATCTTCTGTAGGGAATTATCATTGCTTTTTGCCTACATGGAAGTGCCACAAAATGCAATGGTCTCAGTCACTTTTGTTACCTTGTTGGCGCCCTCTTAGATAGTGAGTGATAATAGGAAGGAAACCCGTTCAGTCCTACCCATGATGGGGACAATGCGTGACACTTCTGCATGAAGATGGATCAACTCGTGACTAAACTCAAAAGACAGCATGGCAGCAAGTCTGGCCCCGATCAAAGATTGGTATGATCAGAAGGTGGCTCAGGTTTGCTAACGGCAGGCCCTTGAGATAAATAGATCCTTGGAAGACACGCGGCCACTACTCTCCTGAAGCAGATAGGATTGTCACCTACTTGTCTGACGTTGATACTCCTAAGAATCGCCAGAGTTCTCTGTGTCAATAGGTCTACGCCATTCTTTAGCTTTATTCTCAAACACGGAAGGGGGTAATGCTAGGCTCTCCCTGCTCTGATGCAAAGCAGTCTGAAAGCTGTTTCAGTGGATGGAACTCAAACCCTTTCCAGAACTGACAGAAAGGCAACAGGGACAATTAGAACTTTGTTCAGGCACTTTGCCTCCATGTTCTCACTGATCTCACGTTTTACATCCTCATCCAAGCTGGCACAAACTTTAGAGACAACATGCCTGCGAAACGCAAGTGCTGCAGGTTGTGAGTTAAGGTCTGCGATACTATTATGGCAGAGGTTTACGAAATGTTTAACCTAGGGGTGGTTTACTCACCCCAGTGTTCATGGTTAGGCAATGACATGCTGGGTGGAAGGTCAGAGATGACAAATCTGCTCAGGAGCTCAGAGCTACCCTATCAGATGCTTAATGTACACCTCAAACTCAATAGCTTGTGGTTAAATGAGGGGCTGCTCAGTACCTGACTGCCTTCAATTTGATCTCAAGGCTATGGTGGATGATCTTAATGCCACATTCCGAGGAAACCACTGCACTCTGCATGCCTAAAGGTTTGCACACATTGACACTGTCATGTCATTTGGACTACAGAATGCAGCTGTCACTTTCCAGAGGCTGGTGAATCGTTCTTTCACCGGGTCAGAATAATTTTGCGTTGCCTATCATGATGATATAGCTACGTTAAAAAATAGCTCAGAGGAGCATTTGGACCACCTTTAAACAGTGTTGCAGGTGCTTCAAAAGAGCCAAGATGACAATCTACAGGTCAGGTGGGGCAGTGATCGCCAAGTGTTTTTTTTTTGGAAACTTTATTTACAAAACTATAAAATCACATACATTACAATACACTCCATAAGACATTTAAAGTACTTGAAACCATCAAAACACATTTATTTTAAAAATAACTAATTACATTGAAGCATATGACCACACATAGCCCCCAGCCTAATTCACCACATCCCCAGTCACCTCCCCCCAGCCCCTATTTACATAAGTACAACACCAAGTCTAGCATAGCTGAAGAAATTTACCCCAAATTTTCTCAAATAAAACCAATTTCCCTTCCCTTCTGTAAACTGTCCTCTCCATAGCCGCCAAGTCATGAATTTCAGTCGCCAAGTGTTACCAGCATGGTGTGGCCAACAGTGGCTTCATTTCAGCCAGCCCAAGTGACTGCACGGACATCATGCACATTTCTGAAGAAGGTGATTTAGACACAACCGTGTTAGCCGGCCTTCCAAGGGCTGAACGCGCCAGATCACAGGCATCCCTTTTGATGTTCAAAACAGTGCTCATGACCTCAGAGAGGCCACCATTTTGGCACATCTACATTTGAAAGGCAGTAAGCACACTTAAACATGTATCAGGTGTAGGTTGTTGTTAAGTTGTACTGCTGTTGAGAAATAAACACATGTGATTGTCTGGGCTTTAAAGGAAAGGACGAGCATACTCGTCCTTGGCACTTAAGGGGTTAAGAATCTTTCCACATGATGCAACAGGGATTACCTTTAAAATAAGAGGGATCATGCACCGTAAATTTGCCTTGTGACAACAAAGTGGGTGAACCCTACGTTTCTTAGGAGGTCAGTATTCCCAAAAGTACTGGACTTCACATGTAGCATAATACAAGAACTTGTCGTGGCACCATAGATAGACTATTCCGAAAATAGGGCTGATCAGAACCGGCTTGTCACCCTTCCCAGGAGTAGCAGCCGCTGTCCTGGTTTAGGAAGAACATAATGTGAGATGGAAAGTGCCATACGGCACTTCCGGCACAAAATATTGAACATGTTCTATGGCCTGTTTTACCCACCTTTTCTCTGATAAGCCCTCATCAAAGGGCTAATCAATGATACTGTAGTGGGCTAGCACCTGGCATGATGAGCTGTGTGTGTAAGTGGAGCTTGGAATGTGGTGAGGTGTCTGGAACCCACATGGCATCTAGGTTCCAGGGATGACGGATGGGGAGGAAGGAGATAGAGTGCCAGAGGGAGTAGAAGCTTTCACCTTACCTTCCTCCCTCTAACTAGAACAATAAAGTGAGCTCTCCTTTTTATACACACCTGGCTCTGGAGTGGTTCCTGCTTACTGCCTGATGATTCCTGTCACTCAAGATACTACAGATACAAAGGCTGTTTGTGCCATTTGAGAGACATTCAGTCCGCCTGCGTTTAGATTCCACAAAGCACCATGTTTCCCTATGCAGGGGTCTGCAACCTTTGGCTCCCCTGATGTTATAGACTACAACTCCCATCAGCCTGACCTGTATACTAAGTGGTGAGGGATCATGGGAGCTGTAGTCTAAAGCATCTGGAGAGCCACAGGTTGCAGATCCTTGCCCTATGGTATACTGCTTGCTGGCATCCGTTGTTAATGATAGCAGGGAAAAACCTTATGCAACCCAGGTTTGGTGCCCCGAGAAAAGGTGATGAGGATGTGGGTTTGTGTCAGCAGCTTGGCGTTATTTCAATGTCGCCTTGGTCATCTCAATGTGGTTCAAATGAAGAAATGCTGGGTTCTGTACCCAACATTACCAAAGGTGGCAACTTTCAGGTTGTATCACTGTGGGCCTTTCGCCAGGCCCCTTGAAGGAAAATGATGGTTGCCCTGCTTTTCTACAGTCCATGGAAATAAGTCAGAGCTGCTTAAAGGGCCAGCCACAGTACTGGGAAGGCTCCCTGAGCCAGCAGTCTTCAGTGTCAGGCAAGCTGTCCTCCTAAAAGTCTCTTCTCTTGTCCCCCATGAGTGTTTTGAGGGAGCTCTGAGCTCCCCCGGACATGTTGATTATCCTGTGTCAAGTATTTGTCCTTCAGCTTCCCCTAGAGTGCCTGTTCCGAGCTCTACTCCCTGAGAAGGAAGTCTCCCTTACGAAGGAACAATATATGTCCTGGATGTTGCTGGATCAATGTGTTCTGGGAGCTGCTTCAAAGGCAGAATACTGCATAGGATGTCTGTCTCTTTTTTGCGTGGCCAAATGGAAAGCCACGGTGGGGATATTTGTATTGTCAGCAAATTTGGTTTGGACTATTTTATGTACCCCCTTCATGAATCACTATATATAGGTTTACTGTCCCTAAGTTTAAAGGGACAGTTACCATTCCACCATATTCATGAAGTAAACATCTAACAATTGAAGCCTGTCTGTTTAAAGTAAAATAGATTGCTGTTTGTATTCCTAAAGAGGCTAATGTGTATCTTAATGTAACTTTATTTCTAGGCATGCTAGCAATACACCCTTTGGTGGCCACCTGTCTCATCTGGTCAGGTATGCCCCTCACATCTGTAGGTTGCTACGTCCTTGTGGCAGTTTGGCAACCAAAAACGTGATTCCACTTTGTAAGTGAACAAATCAGCTGGGGCACTTTCCAAATCGTCACCCCAGTGCGGCTAAAGATGTATGTAACTGTGTCCACCTGTTTGTAATTCAATGCCGTACTTTCGCTTAACTTCTAATATTTCATTAAGAAGGTAAGTGGCATCATCAGTAAACAGATGTATAGTATGAAAGTGTTTCTTTAGTGCCAATTGAGAGGCTCATAATCAGCTCCTGCAAGTATATGATGCCTATCTCTGAAAGGTGGCCAATTCGCATTTTGGCTTCCAGGAGGTTTTGAAACTGTGCATTATAGAAGTATACATGTACTGGATGCCTTCGGCTTTGGCGCGTTATAAGTGTATTAACATACCATAACATAACATGTGCTCCTATATGACCGGAAGCAATCATTTTTCCCACTCCCAATGCCTGAAACCAGCTCAGGACTAATCACGGACGTACCTTTTTAGCAACAGAGCATACGTTGAAAGAGTGTCTGCTCAGCAGCACCGATTCCTGCAGAGGATCCACCATAGCTTTGCATGGCAAAAATAAAAAAATAAACTCTTGCAGATGGCATTCTGAAACAATAGTCTTAGGCCTCCCTTCCAGCAATCCGCAATCATTTCAGGGAAGGGGCAATATGGTTTACACCCCTTTTCTTTCCGTTCCCCCTCCAGTCCTTACTCTTTCTCCTGCCTCTTTCATCCTCCCCCTATCCAGTCTCTCTCTTTTTTCTGTCCTCTTCAATGTTCTCTTCAGTTTCCCTCTCCTCCTTGGTTTCCTTCTCTTCTATACCCTCTCCCCAGTCTCTCTCTCCCTCTCCACTTGCTTGCCACTCCACCATATTCTCTCACAGCTGATCCTCTCTCTCTCTCTCTCTCTCTCTCTCCTTCTACTCCTCGCGTCCAGCTCATTGCTCTTCTGCCATGTTCTACTCTTTACTTCTGCCTCGTCAACGTCTCTACTTCTCTGCACGCCAACCTCTAATCCACACACCTGCCTGTGACTGCAGTGCACTTATATACTTGTGTAAGAAAGGAACGGGGCTTATGAGTGCGAGACTGGTGTCAGCTCCAGTGCTTACTTTGTGGGGTGTTTGCCAGGGCTCAGCCCTGGCACTTAGTTCTGAGTCCCGGTACTTAGTGTCTCAGACTCAGTTTGATTATGATGTGATGTTTTGGCAACTTTATTATTGTGTCAGTCACATAATAAACACATGTAGAATCAGAGCAAAATGAAAATGATGACTGTGTTTGAAGATCTACTTAAACATTTGTCTCATGTCAAGACACAGGTATGTTATTTTGTGTCTGTTCATTGGTATTTGTAAATCACACATCTGCCATAGTGACTGAGTACATCAGCCAACCACAATAAGCCAGTGGGTGTTGCAGCTTTAACGCCATAAATGTTGACAGCATGGGCAGCAGCTGTGCGTGGGTTCAACAGTGGGCGGGGATCTGCCCATTCTAACGTGCCAAAGGCATGTTTGAAAATATTTGAGCCCCAACACTTATTTTTTTTTTACAAGTTAAGCACCGTGCTCCAAGTGTGTTAGAGCCATGCATGAACATTGGGTAAGTGCTGTAATTTCCCCAGAAGATTGGCATTGCATAGATGACACCCCATGGCTCTGCTTGACCAGTTCGCAAAGCGTCCATCTGTAATTTTGAAGTTAGTCTGACTTTCACAGATAGGGCAGCAGGTCTCCAACATACAGTCCCTTTCTTCCTGCCATCTCGTCCCCACAGTTTGAGGTGAGCAGGGTGCGGTTTAATACCCCTATGTTGTGTGTACAGTGTCCAACCTATGAAACCGTCCCATCCCATAACCAATACTATGCAGCACACATCCCTTAGGGGCTGGTCCGTGAGCTGCTGGCTCCTCACATGTTTCAAAACATTCTCTTGTGAGCTTTTGGGTGACATTATGGCTCCCAGGAGTCTAGAGGGTCACATGCAAATGAGGTTATTGATGCGGATGGGGTGCAGCCCATGGGGATTATCTTTTATGGTCAATAAAGGTGAAGGCAGAGGCAGGTGCTTCAGAATGAAATGCCAGCTGCTCCATTCCACAGGAGAAGGCTGCAGGCCAGGTGCTGTGCCACTGCACCAATCTCCGAGAGCCAGACCTGTAATTCTTCACTAAACACTTTTCTTCCTCAAGTAAGAGATGCAAAGGGGTGGAGCGTGGTTCAGGAGGGGGGCAAAGGTGTATGAGGATGCACTTGGAAAGAAGACGGACCCATCTTGGTTGAAACTATTGACAGCCTAATTCTTGACCTGGTAATGCCAGTTACAGTGAACGAGATATACCTGTTTATGTGAATTTGGAGCCCAACGTTCACTTATTGAGGACATGTATAGACTGTCAATGTATGTTGCTGGGTATATTGCTCTTACTGTACTGGGCACGACAAATGAAGTCCTCTGGTTCTGCCCCAGGGCTGGAAGGGTCTCTATATCCCAGTAATCGCGCCTGCAAGGTTGATCTAAATCGTTATGATCTATCTGTCAGTGGTATAGAGAAGGAGCTGAAAACACTTCCTTCCCCCCCATCCTAAGGGCCATCCCTGACATCAACGACCTTATCTATAAGTCTGAGTAGAGAGTGAGGCATATGCTATGGGGATAGTAAAATATTGTTGGCTCAGGCAATGGTAGCATCTCAAGGAATGCAGTGGTTGGTCTTAGATTACAGTAAATGAATCTCGAGCACTAATTTCCGCTCAAGGACTTCATCATTGATGGAAACCTTTGTTCCAATAGAGAAGGGACTCTGGTACTGCCTATATTGGAGCAGGTCCATGTGGGTTGAGAGTGAACCGGCACTCACTATACGCTAGCACCAGCTAGAAAGAAGCACCCGGAAGGGTGCTACACGGGGCCCTGCCTGCAAGCTCAGTGCCTCACACAGATCTGCAATGGTTGCACCAAAGGCCAGAAGGCTGGAAATAGCAGAGGTGAGTGACCCAGGAAAGAGAACAAACATCAGCGAGTTGAGTCAGAACGTCTCCGTGATACACTCATAGATAGTGAAAAGGTAGGACTTCTACTTGATTTCAAGATGGCTGTCAGGCTTTTTATTTTATAAATCAAAGACCAGCTAGCCCACAGCCAATCAGAAGGAGATGCAGAAAGAGTGACTTTTGTCACAGAACTAAGCCAGAGAGTAAGGAGCAGAGTTGAATAAAGGCAGCCATGGAGAAGGACACACCTGGAAAAGCCAGCACAAGCCAAGGAAGAGCAGAAATTGCCTTGGAGTGAGCCCATTAGCAATAAGGCCTTCAAATAAACATAGAAATGGTTGTAAGGTGGTAGAGACAAAGACAAGACTCCTGTAGCGCGCTTTCAGTGGAGAGTCCAGAAATTAGGCCCCATTGAGAAACTTGATCAAGCCTACAAGGCTTGCCTGGCTTAAGAGGTTCTGTCTCGTCTGCTAATAAAGAGAGGAGGACACCATATCCCTAATAGCATGGGTCTAAAAGCTGCGGATCTCCAGATATTTTCAACTATGACTCCCATGATTCCTCACCTTTGACTATGCTGCCTAGAGAGGATGAGAGCTGTAGTCCAAACCATCTGGGGAGCTTAAGGTTGTAGATCCCTGCTTTATAATGTGAGAAGGGCACTTTATGAATTACAGTTGAAATTAGCAGATATACCTTATAGTGAACTGGGGCACCAAATCAGGAAGAAGTGGGACAGGCATTATCCTTGTGGTGTGGATTCCAATTTGCTAGCTCAGCGCTAGACTTGTGGGAAAGCTGCTTGGCACTAGAGCCCTGTGACTGTAACCTGGGAGAAGAAGCGGCTGGATACCACTTGCCTGCGATTGTGGGATTTATGGCGAGAAGCAGCTGGGCACATTCCCCCTGAAACATTTATGTGTTTAGAGAAGCTGGTTTAGACCACTGACCACACAATAAAACAAACTCCTGACAATGTACCGTTTAGCCCATCCTGACACTGGGCCTCATTATAAGCATGGCGGTCCGAGAACTACGGTACCGGTAAGTATGCCGCTACTGGAGTTCCCTGACTGCCATACTATGAGCTGTGCTCGTGGGAACCTGTCAGCCCGCCAGGTCTGGCCTGGCAGGCAGAGCAGCACCCACGAGCGCAGCATGTCTGATGCACCGGCACCGTCGTTGATGGTGTCAGTGCATCCGACCTCCCCATTCCCATTTGAGCCCTGCGGGGCTCGAATGGGGACTGACAGGCACTGGCACCCGGCAATGTAGGAATGACTGGGTCTGGAAATGTCAGAATTACCCGGTAATTCCTCATTGATGGGTGCCAGAAAAAATGCAACTCCGGCAGCAGCCGTGCCTGTTTTACAGGCACAGCTACCGCCAGGCTTATAATGAGGCCCACTGTTTAGTTAGAGCAATTCTAAGTAAGGAACCTCTTTATTGTTGTAGATAAATGGTGAAACCCCATAGGTGTTTATCACAACTATTTACTTTTTTCAAATAAACTACATGTAACCCTTCCCTTCTGGAGTACCAGGTTTAGTCGATCCATCTGAGCAGGCTGTCGAAGCCTGCTGCTGAGCACATGTATGTGAAACCGGCATCGCTTACGTCTGGAGAACAGCCATACTTGCTGTTCGGCATGATGAGACGGCCTGTGTTTGTTGCTCGGCATGCAAGGATAGGCTGCCCCTGTTACTGGCAGGTTGAAAATGGCAATATATGCTTTTGCTGGAAAGTGGAACACAGCATGTGGTAAGCAGGTCCAGAATTGAACACATTATAACAATGCTGAGTTACATTTCTTCAAGGTTTCAATGGATTATGTACAAAAACACAAAAACAAAGTGTTGAAAACATGCACATACATAATCACAGAGACATTTACAAAGAGAACTGATTATTCATCTGCAAAACAAATTAAATAAATATATTCACCAAACTGGGTGCAAAACATAAACCACCCAGAGGCCGGCCAAGAAATAAAAAGAGGAGCAATGAGAAACATCTCTGCGACCAGTGTACCAACATAAGCATATGCAGTAGAAGAAGAACCGTGAAGATATAAAAAAGAAAGGAAGCACGACATGCCTGACTAGAGATACACCTTGGGCCAGACTTAGGTGTTGACCCAGCACCTAACAGGTATCTACAATCCAAACTGCTAATTGTCAAACTACAAGCCAAGCCACGGGGACGATGCCAACTCGAGTTTTGGCTAAAACCTGCCAAGATTAAAGGAGCAAGCCTTCCTCAGGGCAGAAGGACTGGCCCTTTGAAATAATGATATTCTGCTTTTGATGTCACTGTTTGCAGGCCTGTGATGAAATCATCGGTGGCCAGCTCCTTTGTTTGTTTTGCTGGAAAGTGTGCAGACTCTCCGAGTTATCTTTAAATATGAAAATACTACTGGCCAAACCACCTCACAAAGTGCAATATTTTCATATGCATCTGGTTACATTATCCTTTTGAAAAACAGCAGCATCTGGGATTACAAATGAAGTGTGTTCTTGATTTTCGAATGTTACTGGAACACTTACACCATACTTACACCATAATACTAAGAAAGTCACATCAGGAGAGCCCCCAATCACCTTATACAATTCTCTGATTTCCTTTGACGTGTTATCAATGCAACCGCTCCAATTTGCTATAAAATACAACCCCTGCAAGCAACTTTCCCATTTTACCAATGTTAGTGATCTGGTAGAGGGCCTTTTCGAAATCCCTGTAATTTGCACGGAGGAGACATCCTACATTTGCACTTAGACGCAAACAGATCCCTGCCATACAATGTTTGCTATTAGAATTACGAAGTGCAAAACAAAAATGCACATTGATGCACAATTGCTTGTGCAGATTTGTATTGCACTTCATAGTCCAAATAGAGCACATGCTATCTGTCAGTTATGCGTCGAAGGCAGTGCTTACAATGGATTCCTATGGAATCCGCCTGCGTAATGCTGTGGTAAAAAGCAGGCAGATTCCATAGGGACCGGAAAAATGTAGCTGTAGCCATTGGCATGCCGTACAAGATGCCTGCGGTACAATGCTGTTTGTGTGAAAAAGTTTGCGAATGCAAGGGAATGTGAAAGTGACGATCTGGGTGGCTGGTGCTTGCACCCACGGAGGAGCACTCAGGAGCCACTCCTAAACTGGGCAAAAGAACGCATGAGGCAGTGACCACATATAAAAAGATATGTACCCCTTCCCATTTTACTCGGCCATCATCCTCCTAGTAATCCAGAACTAAGTAAGCTAGAAAATTCTAAAAGCTGCCTTGTGCTCTCTTCACCTCACTACTCCTTCCTCCCACTAAAAAATGTTGTCAACCTGTACTTTGTCCAACCTTCAATGCACCAAATTCACTACTTCTTTCAAGTGACTCTTGGTAAGTTCGTCTGGAAGAACGTCTCTGATATTTAAACTTGCATTGGTCAATCTTCCCCATATTCCATGCCTATTCCCTTCTACTCTAAAGCTTCAAGTGCTCCAGCTGCTTGCAACTCTAGGCAGCTCTGTCCTACCACCCCCAGACCGTATCGATGTAGTCTTAGATGCAGGCCCTTTGCCTCCCACTTTGTGTATGTTTACTTACACCTTCTCCCACCCCATAGACTTGAGTCTGATTTACCCCTCACCCCCCCTATATACATTCATGATCGCGCTCAATAACTACCTCTTCATGCAGGAAGATGCAAAGAAGCCTCCATTGCAACCCCCCCCCCCCCACAAGGTCACATTCACTACCGTGGCCTCTCCACAGACTTGTTGAAACAGAGTCTTAGCATTTCACAATTTGAAAAGGACCACTTCCATTTGGACTCTTGAAATCAGTCTTAGCTTGTCACGGTTAGAAAATTACGGCTTTCCATCCCTTTCCTACAACCATACACTACATGGGTCACCATCATGTGTTGTCTGTGTCCGCTTAGCAAACGTATTTGCTGAGACCGGAGTTTCCAGTTTGCTGTTCACATGGGCAGCTGGCCAGTGCCCAAACCTGGGCCCTCTCATCACCACTCAACACATGCATATAATGCTCCTTTGGAATAGAGTCCACGACAACTCATTTGTTTTTCCTAATTGTGGCACACATGTACGTGCAACCTAAGAAAGTACCTTGGACCAATATTATAAAGAGAAACTTACATGAACTAAAAGATTACATGGCACGTGCGCTTAGCGTCTCCCGGGGGAATTCCCGAGGAAAAATAATAACAAATTGTGCATCTAATAGCACGTCTGGAAGGTAATTGTAGACCAGGTATTTCCCCTCTGGCCCGCTGACTGTCCATTGCCTCCAGGCTAGAGGAGGCACCAGCACTCCATATCCTTGGGAGGATAGCTCAGGGGCAACGTGCTCGCCTTGGAAGCAAGACGACACCGAGCACCACAGGTTCGATCCCCGGGTCCACACTTAGAAACCTCTGGGTATTAAGCTTGTTATAAATAACCTATCATATCATATCATACCAAGCCTCTATAGACCAGCCTATAGACCAGCTGAAAAGAGAACACATGTTAAAGAACCTGCATTAAAATAGAACAGGAGTGCGCAGCCATACTCAGTCCCTGTCAGGGCCAGTCTCGACACTTGATGCCAATCTGAGCATCGCCTACAGAAGACACGCAGGATAGTGCTGGTAGACACGAGGACACGTCACACGACGCTTGGAAACATATCAACAGCACAGAGGGGATGTTCTGTTTCCTATTATCAGTCTACCGTGGTGGTCAAGTACGACCTAGTGTGAGCCCAAGCAACGCCTCATCAGCAGCCATGCCCCGGTCGATCATTCTGCAACAACAACCATCTTCCTGTAACACCCAATCCAATCATCTTCGGACGCTTGCAATCCCCATTCACATCCACACCCCATGGTGGAACCTGAGGAGAGCAAATGAGGGTGGATATATTATTATTGTTATTGTATTTATTGAGCACAGACCTAGTTCGAGAAGCAATGGAACGCTTTACAGAGGTAAACAACAATACGGATACATAACGTAGTGCCATACAGAGGTATACAACAGTACAGATGTGCAGCGGGGGCAGGACACAGAGGGGGACAGAGAGAGAGGGAAATTGTACTGGGTGGATGGAATGGGGACTGCATCCATTACCACCTCCATCGAACAGTAGGTGTTAGTTCTTACATCCTTATGCATAAGTGAAGTAAGGTATAAACCAGAGATATGTGAGAGATGTAAATCAATTGAAAACCATTATGCAACCACTTAACCACTTAATGTCTCAAACAACAGAGTGTGACTTGCCCTGTTTTCCCCAGAGCCATACACGACCACCCTCTAGCCCCTTAATTCCCACTACATATCCAGCCATAGGTCCCTAGCCCTGTTCAGCCCTTGGGATGGCTTATCTGTGTGGTCCTAATGTGCCAAAAAAGGTTTGTGTGCTGTACATGCAGAGAACAGGCACGTTAAAGTGGTGCTGATCTTGCAGGGTCCCCAGTAGCGCACCAGTCCATGTTTCAACGGAAATTGATCAAATCCACCACTCAACTTGGGCTGGTATTTGTAATGGGAGTTTTTTATAGCTCTAACCTAGCTAGGAAACAACAGAGCGCTGTACATGTCATTGACATATGGGGGGGTCATTACGAGTTTGGAGGTAGCCATGGCGCTATTAGCTATTCAAGTCCTCCAAGGTTGGAATGACCCGGTAAATCCCCATTCAGAGAACCCAGACCCAGACAAGAGTTTGGAGGCAGCCATGGCGCTATTAGCTATTAGGGGACTTACCGGGTCATTCCAACCTTGGAGGACCCGGTAAGTCCCCATTCAGAATACCATTCCCCATTCCCATTGGAGCCCCCATAGGGCTCAATGGAATGGGGAGGGAGCTAATAACGAGCCCCAAATAGCGGGCCCATTATTAGCGCCCTGCTCCCTTAGCGGCTTCCGATAAGGACGGCTGGTTTTACCAGCAGGCCTTAGTTGGACCCGCTAAGGGACCTCGGAATACGGCGGTAAGGGGTTAACAGCACTGACATCCTTACCGGTGCTGTTAACCCCTTACCACTGCACTCGTAATGAGGCCCAAGGTCTTGAATCCCTTTGTCAACTGCAAGAATGCTGGCAAGTTCTTATTGCCACCAGCATGGAGTTCAAGTAGGCGGAGGGAGCTAAAGAAGGGCTATTCCTCAGAGACGTTTTTATGGGAGGGAAAAAGGGGCACTTGCACAGGGCCCCCACCTTGGAGGGTGCCCCACACGTCTAGCTGATCTGAAGAAGTAAGATTCCATTGGTCACCAGTCTTAATTAGCACACATCAGGATATTTTATGGAGTGCTGCTGATGCTCTAAACCCATTGCCTTTCTGTTTTGGGAAGTGCATTCTGCCTTGATCAATTTATCATGTATTGTTTTCTGTATTCACTGTGGTATACATAGTTTGTGTGTTCATTATGGCACAACTCTGTAGCATTTTTTCTTTCCTGTGGGAATAATGTTGATCATGTGCAATAGGCAATGATGAAATGCATATTGATAAATTGAGTGCCACAATGATTCAGAGGTTAGTTCAGTGTGTGAAGCACCCATTGCAGAGATGTGTTCATATGCAAAATTAGAATATCACATTCCAGCAAGGCTGGCTGAGCCTTTCCTATGTCTGAAGTTTATAAACCTGCCTGCATATGTATATGGTTTTGCGGAAAAATATCTACTATTATCAGCAATGTACCTGCACCAGATAGGGCTTGCTATAAAAACTAACATATCATCTGTATGGTGAAGGTCTAGAAATTGGTTTGTTCAGATAGGGTGTTGTAAAACCTAGGCAATTACCTCCAACAATGGTATAAACTGTTAGTCCAAGAGGTGAATACATATCCAAATTCAACACTTTGGAACTACAGCGTTCATTTGTGTATCCTAAATTTGCCAGCAGACGTTACTGTGATCCTGGTCAAATCATCTTATATATCTTACATTACTGTGCTGTATTCTGTGAGGTTTGCCTTCTTGCATACTGGGAGTATCGTTTAGCCCATTACTTGATCTTTCTTCTTATGTAGGCCATTTAGGTGGAAGGGTTGGTAGACAGCAGAGAGCGGACCATATGTTGCACTCTTCAGGCAAGCATATTTTAAGGTCTGCTTTTTTGACACAAAACACGGTTTGCTTTTTGCTAAAAGACAAAGGTTTTTATGCACGTTTATAAATGGAAATGTCACAAACCATTGTTTTGGAAGTATTTAAAGCTTTAAAATACAAAAGACAAACCCAGATTAAATTTGTTAAATCTCATTGATTGTTATGCTAGTTCTTATATACTTCCCTTGATGATGGAGAGAAAGAAGCTAGAATCATTCCCATTTTGCATATCACCCTTCTATACTATTTTGTTTAAACTAGGCATGTTTGGTAATGTGATTTGTGTACTATCCAAGTCTGTTTTTTAAACAAAATGAGATTGTTTTAGTTCATGGTAAGAACTGGAAAAGAAAGTGTTCAAATGCAGAAATTGCAGAGTTGGCACACATCCCAGCTTCACTCCTTCACCCCTTAACCAGTGTGTGATCCTAGGCATCTCATTTAATCTTGTATTGCCTAACCTCTCAATATTTCCAGTCCCTAAACATTTCAAAATTGTCAGCCCTTCCAAGTGATTTCCTTCTCATGGTATGATCTTCATAAAAGCCTTATTCATGGTTTCACTGTGTTAATAGTGAGCATATTTATATCGCACACCACATCCTTTGATATCTAATGGCAACACTATTTCAAAACCATATCCCACTTCTAATCTCACTCTGTCTGGATAAGGACACCTTCCTAGTAGCTTCTAATCTACATCCACTATCCATGCTACAGTATGGGTAGCGTTCTCCTTCCTTCCAATTGGGCTCCTCTATCCATGCATGAGCACTTTTGCATTCTGTGAGGCAGCTAATGTGAGTTCTCTGTCTATTATGGGTTACATGTACCTTTTACATACGGTCCCGCATTAATACTACATCTACCTTCTGGATGTTATTGATCAAAAGTATCCTGTATGTACTAGAACGGTAACCCCTTTGTTGACTGCTAATGTTGGTCTTCAAATGCTACTTATTTATCATTCTGATTAGTGCAAGAATGAAGAGGACAAGGGGACTTAAAGGGAGTAAATGTGCTTATTATGCTGCGAGACAGCATATCAACCTATAGGTTGCAAGCACGAAGGGTGGGGGGCACGACCAGTATTATTGATCCCTTCATTCCTTTGGTTTGGTGGAGGGGTGCCCAAAGATATCTGTGCCCAGGGCCCCAAAAGTGCTAATATGGCCCTGCTATTCCTTGCACCCCAGTTTTAAAGTGAGCCTAGCTTTGGCCTGGCTCCTGGAGGAGCCCTACCCACCTGAGCTACAGAGTTTGGCATCTAGATAGGGAAGTGTGCGAGCAGTGGTAACCCGACAGGTGCCCAGTGCAGCTCCCTTCAGATGGGAGAAATGTCTGGTGAATAGGGGACCACTATATTAATTTTTGATGCCATCAAAGCAAGGCAGTAAACCGAGACATAAGTGGTTAATGACTTGTACCCATGCTCCAGGGGATGTAAAAGTTGTTTTGCAGACAGACTGCGAGACCACAGAGAGAATATGACTTCTCCTCCTGCAAAACCAACTAGTCAAATGCCTGCCTGAGACGTTCATGTAGGAGTAGAATTAATGGATCCCTATGGAAATCAGCTACACTTAGAATGTAAAAGCATGCTAAGGCAAGAGGGTTCCATAGAAACCCATTGTACATGCTGCCTACAAATCTTAGTTTGCAGGCAGCATTTTCATTTTTCACAAAATGAAGAGTACAATGAAAGAGTAGAGTCAATTTCAGATGTGTTTGCATGATGTACATGCAGGAGACCAAACAGTACATAAGTTTCAACGCTCGTGGTCCCCCTGCATGCAATTAGCACTTTTAATAAAATGGCGTCATGTACCCAAAGCTGCTCCACAGGAAGGAAAAGTACTTCAACATTGACAGCTGAGAAGCTCCGGTGAAAATGTTACACAGCTACATTGAACATAAAAGAGATGACACCAAGAGAGATAGCAGCAACAATTCTGGGGCTAGCAAATTAAGCCAGCCTCAAAGAACAGATATGTGCAACAAATGAAGAGGTCTGAACGTCGAACAGAGAAGGCTAGCAGAGAATAGAAGATTAATACATTGCAATACCACATAAAGATACCCCATCAGGGAGGCCTCTAGAACATTGGGAATCCTGACACATACACAAAGGAGTTGCTTTTCCTCCAGGGGAAAGCTTGGGCAAAAGAAGGGGTGAAACATGTTGGGTGTTCACACTTCATGCCATCAAAGCCAGGGCTGATTGACTTTGTATGCACTACTAGGAGCTGTAGGCTACTATACCTACACAGAGCGATATGGCAAGCATCACTAGTAGAATACCTACAATTGCACTTTTAAGGAAAATGATCCTTGCTGTGCAATTTTAATCATTTGCTCAATGAAATGCAAAATGAAATCAAGTATTACATTGGGAAAAATCACCTTAACGCGTTTTTATGTACACTTGGTAATGCAAATAGTTTAAAAGCTGCTTGTCAATTGCTATTGGAGTTGTTGGTTTTATGCCAGCATGAAAATGTCATGGTATAAAAGAAAAACGATGTGATTTTTGCAGGCAAAGTGTAGCAGGCAGTGAGGCAGAGAGACCCTGTACCATGCCCCACTTATGTATACAGAAATCATTAAAAATTCCTCATAGTGCAAAAAGTGGTGTTGAAGCAGTGGTTATGCCTGCTTTCAGCATAACCTTTTGCCCTAAAGACACTTAGAACATAAGCTGTATATGTTCTGCAATATGATGATTTTGAATTGATGTTTGTTTTGCACATATTTCTACGTTCCACGGGGAGAGTGTGGAACTTGTTATGTGCTGTATTGCATACTAAAGGTGCATACTCAATTGCTCTAGATGGACAACTTTCTTAAACAAGCAAAGGAATGCGTTGATAGATTCAGGCTTTGGGTGGGTGGCTCAGGTTTACTGAGTTGCAGCCGGTTTGGTATTAGGACTAGTCATATATTTGATTCACTGAAGGTTTACTTTGGCATTGCACCATTATAAAACACTTCCATGAATCATGCCCCTTGTCTCAGTCTGGTGGGTGATACTGAGCACACTGCCCTGTGTGGGCTGGAGTTCCATGAAGGATGGTTTCCTTAGCACTCATTATCATACCCTGGATATGTTGCAAACAGAGAAGTGTGCTATTATATTAATTAACAACCACATTCGATAGCCTTGGACTATAGTTAGAAACATCCTGTATTCTTGTCTTCTATTTTCTAGTCTTTCTTTCAATCATAAATACACTCACATCTCATTGAGAATTGCAGTCTTAGAAACTATCTGACTTAGGCACACATTACCGCAATCTTTTAGACATCACTTTTATTTATTTTTATTTATTTATTTCTATAGTGCTTAAGCCCGAAGGCATCAGGGTGCATTACATGAAGACAAGGACAACAGAAAAGTGACGGGACAGTAGAGTAAGATTACTGGTTCTGAGTAGATTACATTACATGATCATTAGCATTTATGCAGGTCCTTTATTTGAACAACAGTGTCTTCAGTTTCTTCCTAAAGGATAGGTAGTTAGGCTGTTTGGGAGCTAGTTCCACTTAGATGCCGCTTTGGTAGGGAAGGCACGTCCAAGTCCATTGGCTTTTTTGAAGTGGGTTGCTTTCACGAACCCTTGCGCCTTGGATCTTAAGGTGTGGCAAGGTTCGTATGTGGTTATTTGTTTTTTAGGTAAATGGGGGCGGATCCAAATATACAGTGATGGACAATGGTCATTGCTTTAAAGGTGATCCGGTCTTCCAGGGCTAACCAATGAAGGGACTTTCTGTCTTCTCTGATATGCCCCTCCCTTTTTTTCCTGGTAATTGTCCTCACTGTATTGTTTTGTATGACCTGACATTGTTTGATTCATTTTTTATTGGCCCCCATAAGTAGTGCTTTCCCATAGTCCAGTCTGGATAAGATTGTGGCTCTGGCGATAATGGTGCTGTTTTGTTTACTTAATACTGGCCTGATGTGGCTGAGTAGATTTTGGAGGTATCAGCAATTCTTTTTCAGATATGTTAAGTGGGCTTCCGCTCCCAAGGATGCTTACAGGTAGACACCTAATGTCTTGACCTTAACAGAGACCCTTACATTTGTGTCTTTGATCTTAAAGGTGGTGTATTCTGTGTCTAGCTTAGCTCTTGCCTGGTGTGATCCAAAGATCATGAGTTCAGTCTTGCTTCCATTGAGGCAAAGCCAATTTGTCATCATCCAGGCTTCGATGTGCTGTAGATGCAAGCAAGCTTATTATTGTCAGTGGTATGACAGCCGGTCAGTTCGATGACAAGTTGTTCGATGACAAGTTGTGTATCGTTGGTGAAATTTGTAAAAAAGACCCCAAAGTTTGTTAATAGGGTACATAGACACTGCAGCTAGAGTTTGAACAAAAGGGGCGATAGGCTGGCCCCCTGGGGTACGCCATGATTTATAGGTCGGGCTATGGAGAAGTGGTCACCCCAGTGGATCTTGGAGCTCTGCTCTTTGAGGAAGGATGTTACCCAGTCTATGGATCCTCGAGAACAATTACCTGATTTGTCCAAAGCCTTGTGGAGTTTTTGATGGTTGAGCAAACCAAATACTGCGGAGAGGTCTAATAATATCAGCATCCATGTTTTTCCCTGGTCCAGAATACTAAGCATTTTAGTCTGTAGGTAGAGCAGGGCCGTCTCTGTAGCATGCACTCCTCTAAAACCCAATTGTTGGGTGTGTGGGAGGCTGTTCCTGTCGACATAATCTTGGAGTTGGATGGTAGCGACTTTGTCCAAGATTTTTAGGAGAAAGCAACAGTTTGTTATTGGACGGAGATAGGAAGTGTCATGTAGGTCTAATCCAGTTTTTTTGACTATGGGTGTAACAGTAACAGTTTTAATTGCAGTAGGGACTGTGTTGTCTCTAAATGAAACATTCACCATTCTACGAAGATAGGGGGCAAAAGTCCTGCCATTGTCCAATATAAGCTTTGGAGGTAGTATGTTTTCGGAGCAGGTGGTGCATCTAATGATAGAAAGTATAGAGTTCATGTCCTCTAGAGAGATAGGGGAGAATTTGAATGTACTCCTCTTGTGGGGGGTATGCTCTAAGTTATGCAGGAGTTGGTGTGGTTGGACGTCCAATTTACAGGATTTTGTGACTTCGCAAGCTTTTTGAATTTTATTGTAAAATGCTGTTTGGACCTTCTCACAGTCTTTCTGTGATGGCAGAAGTGGAGGGGACAGTGTCAGAGGTTTTTCTAGGGATCTCAGAATCTGGAACAGTGAGCCAGTCGAGCTTTACCAGATTGAACGTAGGTTCCAAGTTATTCATGATAAAGTCAATTGATTTTAGATCTTTCTCAAGAGATATGGCTTCTTTGCGTTTGATGTTTCCTCTCCATCTATTTAAGTCGCCTAGGAGTACCACTCCTGTAATGGACCCTTTTAAGTTATTTAGCAGCTGTGTAAATTCATCATTGAAGTCAGAGTGTAGTGATGGGGGTCTGTAGATTTCAATGATGTTAATACAACTATTTTTAGTTGGGGTCATTTTGAGAAGAAGAGTTTCACATCCATTGCAATGGATAGGTGAGGGGAATAGGTTAAGGTCTTGTTTTGCTATTATAGCCACACCACCACCCTTTCCTATTTCCCTGTTTTTATAGTGAATGGTGTATCCTTGGGGAACCGCGATGTGGTAGGGCCGAAGGGTTCCTGCAGCCAAGTCTCAGTTAGACATAGTATGTCTAGATTATCCTGTATGATGTAATCATGGATGCTTTGGGCATGATTGTTCATGGATCTGGTGTTCAGAACTCCTATTTTTATCTCATGAGGCTTTGTTAATTGTACTGAAGAGAGTTCTTCGAATGGTGGAATTTTCTGCGTGTCTGGAGTAGTTTCAGGAATGACATTTACAGTGGGTGGGTCAGGAATCCATTTCCTGGTGTCTTGGGAGTGCTGCACAATGGCAGGCGGTGTAATTGTTCCGTCTGCGTCATTAATTGCAGTATTTTTAGGTATCCCATATCTTGTTACAGGAATGCAGGGGAAGGGTGAAACAGCGCAAAGTGTCTCACTGAGGACGCCAATGAATGGCGTGGACTGGCTGGAAATCTGTGGGGCTGGCCCTCTTGCTGTGTTTGGTGCTGGGGGGAGCTATTTCTGGCGAGTTGGGTATTCCTTGATTCTTTGCTGTTTTCAGAGTCGCTGAAAGTGTTGTTTCAAGAGTGTCCCCCTGCTGCCATGCTTCTGTTATAGTTTAAGTGCTTCTTTATCTTGTTGCGGTCTATGGGGCCGCTGATTCTGGGGTGAAGGGAGCTAAGACTGGTTTGTGCTGATGTTTCTGGGGTTATACTTCCCCTATTCCAGGTCACACTTTAGTTCTCCTGGCGATGAGGGTTTAATGACCATTGCTGTGCGTGTCCCAAAGAGTGTAGGGTCTGTGCTGATTCAGGGGCTAGAGGGGGCTTAATCTGGTTCGTACTGTTGTGTCTGGGGTTATACTTCCCTATTCCGGGGTCATACTTTAGTGCTCCTGGCGATGAAGGTCAGTGACCATTGCTCTGTGTGTCCCAATCAGTGCTCAGAGTCCTGGGGAGTTGTACTTGACATCAAGGTCTTCCCCCCCTCATCCCCATGGTCCCGTCTTGTCTGTAGGTTGTAACATAACCGGGTGCTCATGCTCGTTTTTATAGAATGGGGATGTGGCCTCGGATGTGGTGGCCTTTACCGCTAGCTGTATTCACTATTGGGCTTTCTGGCGGGGGAAGGGGGGGTTCATCCGTTTATTCAGGCCTCGAGATGGGGAGACGGTCATAGAAGTGTTAAGACACCTGCGCCCCCTGGTGACATGTGCATATTACATACAACAATGGTGAATTGTACTTGTCCTTTAATCTCTTTGCGCGGCAACGAGATTAAAGGACAAGTACAATTCAGCATTGTTGTATAGTATAAGAGATTAAAGCACAAGTACAATTCAGCATTGTTGTATAGTATAAGAGATTAAAGCACAAGTACAATTCAGCATTGTTGTATAGTATAAGAGATTAAAGGACAAGTACAATTCAGCATTGTTGTATAGTATATGAGATTAAAGCACAAGTACAATTCAGCATTGTTGTATAGTATAAGAGATTAAAGCACAAGTACAATTCAGCATTGTTGTATAGTATAAGAGATTAAAGCACAAGTACAATTCAGCATTGTTGTATAGTATAAGAGATTAAAGCACAAGTACAATTCAGCATTGTTGTATGTAATATGCACATGTCACCAGGGTGCGCAGGTGTCTTAACACTTCTATGACCGTCTCCCCATCTCGAGGCCTGTTTGCCCAATCTCGCAGTCTTGTCAGGGTTTTTTTTCTTTTTTTTTTTAAAACTATATCTCCATTTTAGCGGAGCTCGTGGGTGACTCTCGTTACTGGCTGGTGGCCCTGCCCTCCCTCTCCATGGCACAGCAGCAGCTCTCACCTTGTTATCTATGAGATTGGAGGCCCGCTGTGACCTCCACAGTGTCTGCGGTGGCGGTTCGCCTCGACTCTCTCCCCGCTCGGCTCCTCCTCATCCTGCCAGCTGGGTTTGAGCAAGGGTTCAGTCTCCACTCTCAATGTTCGGGCGTTTCCTTCCTTTGTTTTCCTTTTTTAGGACGCACCTCCCACATGCACATACATATACTCAAAACATGTTAATCAACCACTTTCAGAAAGTTAAAATCGCTCACTCACCATATGGTTAACACACTTACACGTCTGTGCTTGCATAAACTCGTTTGTGCACACCCCACACACAGAGTCACACACACACTTCTAATTCTGCTCTCTGCAGCCTCCCACACTGTATACATCATGTTCGCAATAACGATGTTCACTGATCATTCGCAATGCTCGGCGGTGCTGCTCTTTGTGCCTGCCTTTGAGATGGAATGCAAGTGCCTCCTCCATTTTGAATAACAAAGCAAAATATGACATTCTCCGAGCAATTTATGTTTCCTCAGATGAAGCACGGTGAGCTGTAATGGACTAAAAGCAGAACACACATCCAGATAAATGTCAGCTCCAAGCTTTAGTAGAGCACTTAGAACTCATTACGCCGCACCTATTTTTATATTTTTCATGTTCAGATGAAGTGCTTCTGAAAGTAAAATAAAATGTGTTTTGCATCACTTGACTAACCAACCACTCGAGTTATTTAAGGAGACCGGCAGGGTGTAGAGATGGACAGTTATTTGGCTACATTTTGGGAGAAGGGTGGTTCAAGAGTCTTCTGAAAATATTGAAAGTATGTTTGATCTTTTTCAATTTTTAATTGCTTTGTGTTGGTTTGCGCTGTGAAGGTCACTGGGATCGACTGTGTGGAACAGCTGTCAACAACTCTTCTCCTCTTCTTTGCCACTTCACCTTCCACTTCTGGAGACAATCTGCTCCTTCTTGGAATTATATTTGTTTCCTGAACTTCGTGTTCTTTTTCCCCCAAGTGGGCTCTCTCAGGTTTGGCCGAGGCCCACGTCAAACATGTGGTGAGGACCCCTTTCTTTTTCTTAACTTGCTTACATGCAGCACAGCACCCCCAACAGGAGATTCAAGAATTCCCCTTTGAGTTTATTGTTTACACAATGCAGACATGGCGGACTAAATTAACCTAAAATGTGTTGGAAGGTGGTATTAGGGCGATTTTATGATTCATGGATATTGGATCATCTGAGAAAGCATTCATTTGACCACGTAAGCACCATTCACCACTTACGCACGATGCATGTTCGCATGATCCTTTGTTTTGATTGGGGAAGGGTTCCACGTGATTTAATAATAAAGATCTTGTTTTTTCAAAGATCTCAATTCTCATTGCTATCTAAGACCTTGATTCTCATCAAGTTACACGTCAGCAGTGAAGATCTCTCTTTTCCTATAAGACCCATTTAAACGTCCTTTGCCATTTTCATTGATCAAGGGGGCATGTGAGGAACATTAAAGAGGGATAGGGGTTGAGTAGATGTGGAAATTGATACAGTGAGAACAAAGAAAAATATTCACTATTTTTACAAAGATCTAGATTCTCATTTTGAACTAAGCTCTCGATTCTTATTGGCAGTCATCACTGACGATCTTGACTTATATCTACTGGACAAAACAAAGATGAAATAACGAATCCCATACATCCCATGTTTCATAGTTTAAGAGCACATATTGATGATAAAGGATCTGACATCAGTTATATTATCAGAAGAGAACAATTTAGAATTGCACGTGGTGGGAGGTATATCATAACAAAACACTTTAAATTCTGTGAAAAAAACCTTAGTTGAAGTGGTTTTAAGGTGCTCATTTAAAGCAGCAATGTCCCTGAAATCTGGCAGGTGTTAGATGCTACGTCATTTTAACTATGCAGGCTCCATTGGGCAGCCCCAGAACTCACAGATGACATCACAAATGATATAAAAAATGACATCACATATGGCATCATTAGGACATCTCACATCACATCATATGAAAAAGTAGTTGTGACACCACTTACAAACTCCTCAATGACCTTGCTAGTATGTACCAGCCTTGGTGAAACCTTTTTGACTGTATTTGAAGACTTAGGGCCTCATTACGACTTTGGAGGTAGCCATGCCCTTGATAAGGGCATGGCTGACTCCAAAACCGTGTCTGGGTTCCCTGATTGGGGAATTACTGGGCCATTCCGAGTTTGGAGGGCCCGGTAATTCCTCCTTCAGGGAACCCGGACCCAGACCTTCCCCATTCCCATTTGAGCCCCCATAGGGCTCAGTGGGAATGGGTGCGGGAGCTAACAACGGGCCGATTACGACCGGCCCGTTGTTAGCTCCCTGGTCCCCTCGCGGGACCCGCACTGGATGTCTGGTAAAACCAGACGTCCACATCGGGTCCCGCGAGGGAACCTAGTAATATTGTGGAATGGTTTAACGGCGCCGCCACCATTAGCGGCGCCCGTTAACCCATTCCGCAATACTTGTAATGAGGCCCATAGAGTGCATTCTATCACAAATGGAATATACCAATAGGGCCTCATTATGAGTTGGGTGGTATTATAGTGGTAAATATGCTGGAATACCACCCAACGGAATTATTGTTACTGTCACTTGGACCAGCAGAATTACCAGTGGATTACAAGGCATGTGGTGCTGTTAATCCACATTTTTATAGAGTCCCTTGGACTCTATGGGGCATTTTTGGCAGAATTACCGCTTGTCGAATTACTGCCAGAGCAATTGCACTGATATGCCGATTTCAGAGGAAATGCTGGAGGTAAAGCCCCTACACCAAGGCCATACTTGTATTATGGTGGTGCTGGAAAAGTGGCTGTAATTCCATTACCGCCACATTTTTTCCTGCAACGCCATATTTTTTGAAGGTGCAAAAATGTTTCCAACCATTGTCAATAATGTTTACAGAAAGTTGGTTGTGCACATACTAATCTACAATTTAAAATGAAATACAGCATGGGTCTGCAACCTTTGGATCTCCAGAGGTTTTACATAACACATTCCACTGGCCCTACACAGCATAGGCAAGAGTGAGGGATCATGGGGATCAAAGTCACAAACATATAGTACAATTTAGGTTTCAAACCCATGCACTAAAAACTTTGATCCATTTAGTACATTATCTGCTATAGTCCTGGTAACCATGTGTCCTTGCAACTGTTTTTCCACATGGTTGACCTTTGCAGGTCAACTGCCCTAACCTTTACCAGTTGACATGGTCAAGGCTTACCTTTTGATTTGTTATACTGACAATAATTTTGATTGTCATATGCAGATATGTTGATTGGGTAAACAGGATCTTCCTCTGTGTGCTGCAATGTTTGGTGGACTGGTGCACAGCTATAATTGTCCTACTCCAAATGTCTGGGGACTGCTTTTAGAATAGAGTGATCAAGGTACTGGGCATCATCTCCTCATGATAAATGCTAATTCAATAGTGAATAACTCTAATGTGTGATAATACCATGATTTTAAATGTACCGTTTTTTAATCAAGCTTCGCACTGGAATCCATCGAATCTAAGGCAGGAATCTGCTTTTTAAGTCTTGCGTTTCTTGCACGTGTTCCACTGTACCAGTGATATCATGAATGCAAACAGATTCTTACGTGTTTCACCCGAAAACAAGATGTTCTGGAACATATGCCAATGAATTATTTCTAAATGCTTTCCAATGGACCCATTTGCTCAGAAAATGCTGTCTGTACATCTGTTGACTTGCTGTCAAGGAAGGTTTAGGGGTGATTTTATTTGATCAGGTGAATTTCGTCATTAAAACCCATATGCTTCAACTGGATCCTGTAGAAAGCATTTCCTAAATGTAAATTGAATGTTTACCAGCCTGAGCTATTTGAAACTGCAGGGAACCATTTGTGATACTCCACTGCTGCCATGGCATCTCCTGTCTCAGGTTTTCTACTGGAAGGCAAAGTGCACTGAAGGTCATTCCACTTAACTATCTCCACAAAGTGTATTCTGGATCAAGTTGCAGACATGTACATCTTTGTAAATTCCTGAACCGTTTTGAGAAACTTTTTAGTGGTGATTTGTGTCCATACATGTGCACTCTACCACCCATCATCTCCCATCCCATACGTCTGCAGAGAGCACCTTGAAAGGTAGACTCTGTCTGTCTCCAATTGCTATTTCCCATTTCACTTACATTTCTTTATTCTTCTTTCCCCTAACCCTCTATTTCACTCAATCTTTTCTGCTCATCATTGCCCCACTCCTCATAGACCCTCTCTGCAATGCCTATTATACATCCAAAACGAATGGCTTTGCCAATGCTCAATTTTTATATAGCAATTCTTGGGGTGCTCATTGTCTTATGTATTACCAATTCGGATACTTACGTTGACTGTAGCCGAGGGAGAGAAGGTAATCTGCACGGGATCACACCATTTTGGTTAATACAGCTCTTCTGTTCCTATATTACACACCTCTGTGCCTTCAACAGTTGTACACAAACATGAATCAAACACACGTAGCAAGACTCTCATCCAAATATGTATTGTTCACTGGGAAGACACGATGGGCATAAGTTTGTTTAACCTGGGGATCTGGCAAGGCATATCTTTGAGAGGCCCCTCAGCCAGGGAATCACTGCAGCCACCAAACATTGCAGCCTATCATTTGATTGACTTTTCTGAACCTGACACTATATAAGAGGACATAGGAGCATGTTCTGCAAAACAAGCATCCTTCGCATTTAGGGGAAACATTTGTACAGCTGAGAATGCATAGCTTTCAAAGTAAATGCAGTTACACATTAGACATGCATCTGTGTTCATTTACAAAGTGGGATGTCGAAGGCAAGGAAAGAAGCACACTATGAATTCAGATATGAAGTGACAGACCTAATGAACCAAACAATACTTTTGCACAGCTATGCAAATGATAGCCTGAAACATTTGAAAAGAAAAACTTGAGGTTCCAGGTTATGAGAGTCTGTTCGGCTGTTAGCATTTATTTATTTATTTGTTTATTTATTTATTTATTTATTTATTTATTTATTTATTTATTTATTATTTGCTTTTTAGGCACTTAAACAGGGGAGGAAGACAAACCTAGTACGCCTTGTGAGCGTTCAGAACGTGCAAGTGCAGCTTCACTCTAGTGAATTGTGCTGTGCTCCCCAGTCTGACGATTCATGTTAGTCAGATGAGAATGACATCCGTTACAGGCCCAGCAGGCATTGAAAAAAGTCGACAAACGAATAGGTAACAGCAGGGAACATGTTCATCAGATCCAGGCTCCCTGCGTGGACTGGCCAACAAACTAAAAGACAAACAGTCCAACTACAAAGAGAGGCCCCGCTTAAAGCACAAGAGATGACGCTGCAATTGGTCATTCTTCCATGAATTTTAAGCAGAAGGTTTCATGAACAGACCTTTAGGAATAGGTTTCACACGTCTGTGACTAAAGATAGCTTGGAAATGAGCACAACATATTTGACATGAAGTTACACTTGTGAGAATATATTTTAGTTAGAAATGCCAATGGTGTGCTTGGCATTATTTAGTGCATGAGTGTGATGTGCTTGGCACTATGGGCACAAGCTGATTTCTCATTATGTGTGTCAATAGACATATTTTCTTCATAAGACGTTTTCCAGAACCTTTAGGTGCTCAATTCTCACATTTCCTGAATCATGATTCCCAGGTGGGCCCTCTGCTTCCCGTTCCCGGTTTGCTCCAGGTCTGGCATGGCCGCTTGGTGTTTGATTGCTGTATAGTACAATTGGCGGGACTGGATGTCAGTCTTGCCAACCTTCTCAAGATTGTTCAGCAGTGTAGAGCATGAGCAATTCAGTCCCTGAAACTATTAGTTCAGGATCCCAAATGCTCAATCTAAAGGGGTACAGGTCCCAATATGTAGCCAGTTATAGTTTTCCTATGTTGGTCTCCGGGATTGTCAACACCACTTATGGACTGTGGAAGGAGTGAGTATTCTGTATTGCTTCCAAGGAAAAATGAATAGTAGTCATGGTGATGAGCATATGGCCCTTTAGTAACGTGCATGCAATGGATGGGATCACAGAGTCATTCCGAGTCCACATGATTGAACCAAATCAGGAAAATGGCAAAGTTGCTGTTTTATTAACAATGATCTAAAACTGAGGTTACAATGGACATCAACAGACGTTCCCTCAGCTCTCGACGATTTTATCATAAAAACATCCTTATATGCAAAAAAATCTGTCAGCAGAGACGTCATATTACGTGGCAAATAATAGAAAACCTATCAAGGGGTGGGATTGGTTAACAGAGACACCTAAATGTACTTTCTATAGGGACAAGGATTGTGATTGGCTGCCCACTGTCAGGTGGACAATTTATGCCTACCTCTAACAACATATCATCTTCAACACGATTAAATACACAGTTTATTATTGGTCTTCACACTATAAGGCCCTTCATTATACGGCCCTCTACAATTGGTTGGCATGCTCG
The DNA here is from genome assembly GCF_040938575.1 of Ambystoma mexicanum. Lineage (NCBI taxonomy): Eukaryota > Metazoa > Chordata > Amphibia > Caudata > Ambystomatidae > Ambystoma > Ambystoma mexicanum. The sequence continues at coordinate 507,237,437 of NC_090936.1, read as the reverse complement.
TGCCATGTCTGGAACATTTGGTTCACTTAGCAGCACGTAAGCTCAGACCCAGGTGCCAGGAGGTGGACTTGACTTTACCTCCCCACCCAATTAGCCCAACTTCTCTCAGCACCCATGCCTTCTGCTATGAAGATTGTCTTTAAACTTGCAAAGTATCCTTTTCTGTGGGAATATATGGGAGTGCAGGCTCTCACTATCATTTATCTAGGACCGCAAGCTCAACTCTATTTCCATCCTTGATTCACGTGACAGGAGACCACGATTTAGTACATTTTGCAGCATTTAAATGTCTTAAAGGAATAACACGTGGCATTCTTGGTATTCTTTCTATGCACCTTAATAAAGGATGGTTCATCCTTCGCACATTCACTGCTTTCAAGAACAGATAACCGACCTTGGCTGCTTCAGTTTTGATACCAGGCCAGACAACCCTGTTTCCGCGATCCCAGCTTATTCTTGCTGCAACACAATTCTTTGCCTTTTCCTCCATGGGTCCGGGCTTACTAAATTCATGACACTGATGTCCAACTTCTATACAATGGCGGCTTCGCCTGCAGTCTATTCACTACATGTAGCCAGCTTCTATGATGGCTTAGTCTACTTGCGTTTCAGCATTTGTATAATTATTGAATGGTTGATTTTCTACAGCACTTCGCACATGTGCAATCTTGTGCTCGCACATGAAAGTTTACTCTATTCTTAACTTTGTCATCAATTTCTGTAAGATCCATGCATTTTTCTTCAGCCAAAATTCTCAGGCGTCATGCATGTTTCTGGTGATGTCACTATCTTCACTCTTCGCTCCTTTTCATATTCCTTCCGGGATTCCTCCTTCAGATTGTTGTCTCTTCTGAGATACATTCAACAGGTTTTTCTCAATGGATACCTTCTTTCGAATATCTGCTGCAGTATTGGCACAACTGCTGGTGGCAAACATGGCACAATCTCCGGCCTCCAACATATAGGAGGTAGGGGGGCAGGGTTTCCTGCAGAGGCATCTATCTGCTCCTCTACATTCCCCCCCCTGGTCGAGTCCTCAACCACCTCCTCAATTGTCTCCACATCTTGATATTTTCTCTTGAAGAAGTGCTTCTTCGGAGTCCAGATCTTCATCACCTCCCTAAGGGTGTGACTGATTTAACACGCTCACCTACACTCCAGGTTATGTAGTTGCATTGTCCATTCGGAATACAATAGAAGCATCATCCCACATACTTCTTATGATTCTTTGGATACAGGAACTTTGTTCCTTCATGTGCTACGATGATGGTCTCTATGTATTTTCTGACATCTTTATCCGTCCATTCCTTGGGTCCAAACCCAGATTCGACATTTATCATGATCTTCATTCCTAACACCTTCTTTGCTGTTTTCTTGCACTGGGCAATCACTATCCTGATCACACAGAATCCAAACATCACCATCATCAATGTTCCTCCACAAATCTTGAATATGTTTGCAAAACTAATGCGGAATCAGTGAGAATATGGAGGCAAACCAACTGTCACCCACAATGTCCTCTGTCTCCTCTTCCATCTTATTATGCAGGTTTGTTAACAACGTTATGGCCTCTGTCAAGGTCCCATTCTCGTCATCATGAGAAGGTATGAATGTGCAACATGAAAGCCCAATTTCAGTGCAAACTCTTCTTTCCATCACTGTGATCATGTCAAGGACATATCTGTTCTGTAGGGTCATCAGTTGTATGGCCCTCAGCTCTTCTTTGATAGCGCCGAATCCCTTTATGGTGGTATTGATTGTCTATTAGAGCTCCCATCTCGTGATCTGCAGCCATGTGTCCTTACCTTTGAGAAATGCATAAAACAAGAAATGCTTAAAGCACAGCATGCCTCTTCTCATAAAAGGCATAACCTTAATCAAGGAGAACAGAAGGCATTAAAACAACTGGCAAACAACAATTTGATTGTCATCAAAGCAGCAGACAAGGGAGGGGGAGTAGTAGTGCAAAGCAGAGATCAATACAAGCAAATGGTGCTATTGCTCCTAAATGAAGAGGATAATTACAAAAAATTACGCAAAGACCCAACTACAGAAATAAAAGTCAAAATCAAAGAGGTTACAGAATTTGCCTTGTCCAATCATTGGATCTCCGAAAAAGAAGAAATTTTCTTGAACAATTCGGAAGAACGGACCCCTGCATTTTACGCCCTTCCTAAACTGCATAAAAACCAGACGACGCCACCAGGCCGACCCATAGTGTCAGGCTGTGGTTCTATATTGGAACCTATTGGTAAATTCATTGACTTCTTCTTGAAGCCCCTCAGTCAAAAAACACCCACCTATCTACGAGATACCATGTCAACTATTAATAAGTTTGAACACCAACCTTTGAACCCTTCTGAAGACATGCTAGTGACTATGGACATTAATAACCTATACACCAGCATTCCACAAGATGCAGCAATTGAGTGCATTAGACATCACCTAACGCACCACATGGCGCAAACTAGAGTCCCTACCAACTTTCTAGCTGAGTTATTGGAACTGGCACTTACCAACAATTTTTTCAAATTTGAGGATACATTCTACCTACAAATCCGAGGTACAGCCATGGGAGCAGCATTTGCCCCCAGCATGGCCATCATTTTCATGGCAGAATATGAATATAACAACGTACTAAATATACGGAATCCATTTCTTGACAACATAGTACTCTGGCACAGATACATTGATGACATCATTTTCATTTGGAAAGGAGAGGAGGACACCTTGACCAATTTCTTTACCTGGATCAATAATTGTACAGAAGAAATCAAATTCACCATCAACAGCAGTAACTCGAGCATACATTTTCTGGATTTAACCATCAGACCTAAAAACAATCGATTGGAATGTACCATGTTCAAAAAAGAAACCGACCGAAATACAATACTTCATTACAAAAGCAATCACCCACGGAATTTAAGAAATAACCTTCCTTATGGACAGTTTTTACGGGTGCGCAGAAACTGCACAGAGCTTGCAGAATTCAAAACTAATGCTTTTGCCCTGGAAACAAAGTTGAAAGCCAGGGGTTACCCCAGAAAATTGCTCAGAGACACCATGAAGAGAGCCAGATTTACGCCCCGTGAAGCTTTACTTGTACCCAAAATTCACAGCGCCCAGGACGATAACATTATGGCCTGCGTCACCACATTTGGTCCCAACACTACCAAACTCAAAAGCCTTATAAAAAAATGTTGGCCTCTGATTCAACTTAGTTTGCCGGAAGAACCGATACCCAGAATGGCTTTAAAGAGATCTAAGAATCTCAAAGATATGCTCACCCATGCAAGGATGAGTAAAAACAGCTCTAGATCCTCCTTGTGGAACCTGAGGGAAATCAATGGCCACTATCCGTGTGGGAACTGTTCTGCTTGTAAACAGACCAAAAAGATAACCTCTTTCAACATAGGCACCAAGGAATGGAAACTAAGACATTTTTCCAATTGTAAATCCAGCAATGTAATTTACATAATTGAATGTCCCTGTGGACTGAGATATGTGGGTCAGACATCGAGACCAGTACATAAGAGAATTGGGGAGCATCGATCCCGCATTAGGTGCAAAACCACTACGGCACCACTGGTACCACATTTTCTTGAATACCATCACAATCCGGACAGTTTTGTATGGTGGGTGGCAGATAAAATACATAACACCAGCACCCTCAGCAACTCTTTGAACTTCAAAGAATCCTGGTGGATGTATAAACTTCAGGCCATCACACAAGGCCTGAATGAAGCACAACCACAGAGCCACTCTCAATGATCTTTCAATCTGACTACCGGGGCACATACACATCAGTCCTCCCCATACAGTTTACTGACATTGGGCACAGTATCCTATATTCCACACTCAGCCGCCGAGTCCCGTGATAGCTTTCATTCGGCATAACTAAGCTGTTGCTAAGCAACTAGGACGCTGGCCTCCCGGAGCGCATGCGCCAGTTGGGCGCTGCTTCTCCGAGCATACACTCCTTTCAGGGGAAGCCTGTCGGCCCGTACGGGCTGCGCCGGCAGCTTTCCTCCCCACACTCGGGGACGTCGTTATCCGATGACGTCAGCCCGAGGCGGGGCTGCTGAGCATGCGTGTAAAAGCAGCACCTGCATTTTGACGCATGCTCAGTACAGCGCAATGAAACACAGCTCCAGTCTCTGACCACAGTGATCAGACGGAGTGCCGGATCGTCCTACACATCCGAACAAAAGGTATATGGACACACGGGGAGCCAGATACTATCTGACTCCTGAGTTATTTAAAGGTCCAGTTTCATCTGGCTCCTTAGGCTTTTTCCTGCCAGAAACCAGGGATTGTTTATGTCATTTTTCCGACTTCTCTGTCTCTCTGTTCCACTGTTTAGGCAGACGTTGGCAGATCCTTTTGAATCCAACATTCGGGACCTCCCCAGCACGCCACTTTACAGCCACTCGGCGTATAGCAGTAACAAACCACCATATTGGGGTGGGTTTGCAGCAATACCTAAAGGTATTTCGAACTTCCTTACTCCATGTTTATATCATTTGGTCCAATGGAGTAGGTCAGTTGAGTTCAACAACATTTGTACTTTCGTAGGCTATACCATAGCAATCAAACGCTGTGTTTCTCCTCCATCTAGTACACTGTGGCACAAGCCCATGTCACTTATAGAGGAGGATTTTATTGTATTTTATCTTTGCTTCCATTTACGTCAGACATTTATCCAACACTCAGGCCGGTGTAGAGCCACCCCCTGTTCTCCTTCACAATTTAACTAGACACTTGTTCTTTAGTTTTCAGTAAAGGGTCTTGTATCCCTGTGACAGTAACATATGTATGTACATGCCCTTCAACTATGGTGCATCCTACAATCCACTTTAGTAACTCGAGCTCCCCTTAAATTTCTTTCAGGGAACTCCACTCCGTGGCTCCATGAAGAAGGCTGTGATCCATCAAAGCCGAAACGTCCTGGGACCCCGCCACCACCCTGGTGGGCAGGGATCCCCTTGAATCTTAGTCAAGATCTATTTCAGAGACGTCAGAGACGTCGATCAAATACCATTTTTTGGTCACCCTTTAGCCTGGTTATGTTACTATCAGAACAATATAAAATCAGAATGTATTAGTAGATAACATGATGCCTTCATACTACTGTTATATTTTGGATTAATGTTAATATACAGCACATGCTTGTATGAACTGACTTTACTTTCTGTTTCATGCTTTGCATCTTTATTGTTTTACACTTTATTGTCTATTGGGGGTGAAATATGTGCAAACCCCACCCTGTTTTGTATGATATTTACAGGTTTTTCATAAATTGTTTAAAGAAACAAGGACAAGCCACTTAATAAAAGCTTGTCTTGCATAAACCAATGATCTTGTACATGTGGATGATTATTGTTGTTTTTCATGTACTGCTATCTTTGGTAATTGTACAAATTGCGACACCCAAAGATAGGATACTGTCTTTAAACTTATACTGCAAAAAATATATTGTAGTCAGCTTAGACTTCCCCAGTCAGGACAATCCCCTCTTGTTGTAGCCATTTGGCATTGGCCATCTTCTGGATCCCAGGCTTGGATATGGTTGTAAATATTGAGGCAGTCTTGCTGAACAACCTGCGTTCATAAGGAATGGATTCATATCCTTCTATTGCTTTGGCTGAGAAGTAATTCTCTCTTCTGCTCTGATTAAGAAATCCAAGCAATCATCTTTTTCTCAAATGGGCATCTGGTTTTGGAAATTCTCCAATGTTCAGGTCAGGAATCACTAGTGCTGGAACCTTGATGAGCACCAAGGAGCATACTCCATGCCAATCCTTGGGCAACTTCAAGTAGGCTCCAGACCCACAAGCCCAATATCGATCCATGAGGATGGCTGTACCTTCTCCCATTCTGGAAACGTCAACTGTATGTCATGATGCCTACCTCTAAGGAGCCAGGCCGGTCCCAGCAGCCCCAGAGGCAGACATCATTTTCCCCAGGGAAGTCTCAGCTTGCCCAAGTCGGGGCCCTTTGGACTCAGTCCTGGCGCCTTAGGCGCCAGGCTCATAGCGAACCCCAGTCCTGGCGCCTTAGGCGCCTTAGGCGCCAGGCTCATAGAAGAGGATATGTGTTTAAGTGCTTGGGTGCACACTTACCTGATGCAGACCTTGCTGCTTCATCCAGGCCCTCTTGAGGCCTGAATGGGACTACTTAACCTGTAGGACTACTTCACCACCCGGGTGTGGTCGGGGAAGGATACATACCTGATTGGTGGAAGGATACATACCAGGAACTTCTTCCAAGGCTATTTAAACCCCACCCGAACAGCCACACATGCTTCGCGTTGTTCTGCACCTAGCAGCTGGACGCTCACCGTGTCAGCTCCTGCATCCTGACTTCAGCCACGCCTGCCAGCACCCTGGAACACCTGCAAGGGGAGAAAGGAAGAGAATAGGAGAAGAAAAGCCCTTACCTGCTAAATCTGCATCCCAGAGTCATTTCTCCAACGGCCCTGAAAAGGAAGACATCATTTTAAAGGCATTTCGTTTCGATCGCTGCAGCGGTGCATTTTACTCGCCTTTGCAAGGCGCTTCCATCTTCAGCAGCGATCTTCCGGATTCAGCTACGCCCCGGCGCCTAGAGGAAAAAAGACAAGAACAAAGGTGAGAGGGAGAAAAGGAATAAGGAAAGCTCAGTTTCCTTTTAAGTCTTACCTGTTGGATTATTCCCACTGCATTTCGGGTCCTGCCGCTTCCTGGCATCTCCGGACCCCGGCCCCTATGGGGAAAAAAGACAAAGACATTGAATGAGCGAATGCAAAGGCATTACCTGAGCGCTCATCCAGAACTGTTTCACTTCGGGTCGGCGCCATATCTCCGGCACTCTGAACCCCAGCCCCTAAGGGAAAAAAGACATAAGCATTAGCGCTTGTTGCAATTAGACAACGAACATTATTATTAAGCTTGAACTTTTGAACAGAACTTTTACAGCGCCTTACCTGAACAGTCAAGCTTACCTGAACTCCCATCAATCCTCAATCCAGTGAAGTAACTGGGTTTCAACGCGCCCCTGCATCAGAAGCAGGATGGAGAGCTCATCCTTCCAAACCCTAAGGTGAGGCTTCACGGGGAATCGTGGAGGAGGTATCGTGGAGGGTTGGAAGGGAGTGGGAGGCTTGAGCATTGTTCCACAGTTGGTAATACTCCCTTTTCACGCACAGGAGGGTATCCAACGAGCCAGGGAAGCCAGAATAGAGGGGCCCTTCCTGTCCATCTTCAGAGTTCTGCGCCTTCGACGCCGCGCCTCCGTGGGAACCAGGTGAGCGTTACAGAACGCGAAGCCTTACTACAATTTCCCACCTGGGCGCTATGGAGACTTCCGAGACAGATCAGCTGGCCCATCTTTTAGGGGAATTACGGGCAGAAGTGCACTCAGCCCGCCAGGAGACAAATGCTCTCAGAAGGGAACTAATCCTATCCAAGGAAAGAACTGATGATCTGGCCAAAAGGTTATTGCAGGGCCAGGCAGAGCACACTCCTTTACCTGTTTCTGGAGATATTTCTACAACAATGGGTTCGAATAACCCGGTACAAATCAATTTACCTGGACACATGCCTTTGGCCCCGCCGGAACGTTTTGCGGGGGATCCCAAGAAATATGCCGTTTTTATGAACCAATGCCGTTTACACTTTTTATGCAGGCCCGGGGCCTTCCCCAATGACCAGACCAAAGTAGCCTTTGTACTATCTTACCTCAGTGGCTGTGCTGCCGATTGGTCTATTCCATTGGTAAATCAGGATGATCCCATTCTCCGGGATTTCCAGGGCTTCCAGGCCAGCATGGAAAGATTGTTCGCTCGACACTCGCAGGGACAGGCCCTTGACAACGAACTGCTATCCTTACGACAAGGTAATCAGGATCTTTTGTCCTATATTGCCACCTTTAATAGACTAGTTGTGGAAACCGGATGGCTTGAAAATAAAAGGATCACATTGTTTCATCGAGGCCTGCGCGGAGAGCTTAAAGATGTTATAGCTCAGATAGTAGATCCACCCCAGGCCTGCGCAGACTACATAGACTTAGTGGTTCAACTTGATCACAGACTTCAAAATAGAAAAGCAGATCGGCTCAAGTATGAAACCAGAGTACCTATCAAGACCCACGTTAACTCCAAGAGTACTGACGTTTCCGAACCTATGCAAATTGGCAGTGTTAAAGGACCATTAACGCAGAAGGAACGAGAGAGAAGGCGACAAATGCAACTTTGTCTGTATTGCGGAACTTCCGGTCACTTTCTTCAAAGTTGTCCAGTTAAACCACCCAAGAAGGTGGTTGGAGCCACTGATAACGAGTTATTGACACCTGGTTCGGGAAACGACCTAGCCCGACAAGCGTAGGGGTCCGCTTGCCGAGCTTGAAAACAAACTCTTTGACCTCGCATTTTGTCATGCCAATGGTGCTTGTGAACCCAAAACAGCCTCAGCAGTTGCATGCTATAAAAGCATACATAGACAGTGGAGCTATTGGAAATTACATAGATCGTGAATTGGCTTCCAGGATTAAGCTTCCTCTCCGCCCGAAAGTAACCCAAGATGTAATTACTACAGTTGATGGAACCGAAATAGCCTCAGGGCCTGTAACGCATTCCACAGTTGAAATCACTCTGGTGGGTCAGGACGGACATCGGGAAGCAATCGTGTTTGATGTGATCAAGGCCCCACAATTTCAAGTACTTCTTGGAATCCCTTGGTTAGAAACACATGATCCGAGAATAGACTGGCGAGCAAAGAAGATAACTTTTCCTGATTGTGAACCAACCTGTTACCCAAGGAATCCAGCTATGGGTCTAGCCTCTGCAACTTCCACCCCTGTACAGCTACCATCTGAATACCAAGAATTCCAAGACGTTTTTCAGAAAGAGCAGGCTAACACCTTACCTCCCCATCGATCTTACGATTGCCAAATCGACTTGGTACCCAATGCACAACTACCTTGTAGTAGGATTTATGCTCTTACTGAACCTGAGAACCTGCATTTGCGCCAGTATTTGGATCAATACCTGGCCAATGGTTTCATTCGCCCATCAAAGTCACCAGTCTCTTCCGCTTTGTTCTTCGTACCTAAAAAGGAAGGAGACCTTAGGGCCTGTATTGACTACCGCGCCCTAAATCAGATAACGATTAAGAATCGTTACCCTTTGCCCCTGATACCTGAGCTTATCGACCAAGTAAAAGATGCTTGTGTGTACACCAAGCTAGATCTCCGAGGAGCTTACCACCTGGTACGTATAAAAGAGGGCGACGAGTGGAAGACTGCATTCCGCACCAAATTTGGGCTCTTCGAATATCAAGTAATGCCCTTCGGTTTGTGCAACGCACCTGCCGCCTTTCAGTACTTCATGAATGATGTTCTTCGGGAACTTATCGATGTTTGTGTCATCGTTTATATTGACGACATCCTGGTGTATTCCTCCTCAGAATCTGATCACAGAAACCATGTTAGGGCAGTTCTTGAGAAATTGCGCTAGCACAAATTATTTGCCAAGCTCGAAAAATGCGTTTTTCATACCAGAGAAGTGGAGTTTCTCGGATTCATCCTGACACCTCAAGGAATCCGAATGGACTCGCGGAAAGTGGACGCCATTCTCAAATGGCCATCTCCTAGCTCTGTGAAGGGAGTGCAAAGCATGCTTGGCTTTGCCAATTTCTATCGAAGGTTCATCCCGGAATTTTCTCGAACTGTTCAACCCATCACAGCTCTCCTAAAGAAAAATAAACGCTTTGAATGGACTCTTGAGGCTGAACAAGCCTTTCAGGACCTGAAAACCAAATTCACCTCTGCACCTGTATTGAAGCACCCGCGCCCAGATCTCCCTTACATCGTGGAAACCGATGCATCCAGTTCGGCCATGGGAGCTGTCCTGTCGCAAATAGACCCAGAAACTAACCAACTACACCCTGTAGCCTTTTGGTCCAGAAAATTCTCTCCACCTGAACTCAATTACGCAATTACCGACAAAGAACTACTGGCTATTAAATCAGCTTTCAAGGCTTGGCGTCACTATCTTCTCGGTGCAAGAAACACCATCACCGTAATTACGGACCACAGAAATTTGCAGTATTTAAAGACGGCCAAAGCTCAATCTTCGCGACAACTCCGATGGGCTTTATTCTTTGCGGAATTTGATTTTGTAATTACCTATCGCCCTGGCTGCAAGAATGGTAAGGCAGATGCCTTATCCCGGATAGGCATGGAAGAACCCAATTCGAGTTTAGAACCTGTGCCAATCATACCGGAACAAAGAATTCTGGGCTTGACTTCATTTCAAACCATTGAGGACATCCAAGCTCAAGTAAAACAGCTTTTTGACTCTTCTGCCCTACTGGAATGGAGTCAAAAGGGTCCTCACTACACCGTTAAGGATGATTTACCCTACTTCCAAGAGCGGTTATTTCTGCCAAGTAAAGAATTGCAGGAACTTGTCATTACCCGTCATCATGAATCATTAATGGAAGGACACCCCGGTATCGCGAAAACAGAAGAAAAGATCAAACGCCACTTCTGGTGGCCTTCTTGGAGAAAAGACATAAAGTCATTTGTGTTGTCTTGCGGAATCTGTGCCCAAAATAAGAGTCAAAAGAAAAGGCCAGCCGGCCTACTTCAACCTTTGGACATTCCACCAGCACCTTGGCACACCTTGTCAATGGACTTTATAACTGACCTGCCTCCTTGTGGTGGTTACAACACGATTCTCGTAATAGTGGATCTATTCTCCAAAATGGCCCATTTTATCCCTTTAAAAGGATTGCCGTCAGCTTCCACCTTGGCCAAGGAATTTATGGAAAATATAGTGCGGTTACATGGTTTCCCTTCCATATTAGTCTCAGACCGTGGAAGTCAATTTATCTCCCACTTTTGGAAGAAATGTTGCCAACTAGCACAAATAGACGTGCGGTTATCCACCAGCCACCACCCCCAGACCGACGGACAAACCGAGAGAACCAATCAGACTCTCGAGCAATATCTGCGGTGCATGTTACACCAATCCGAGTTGAATTGGAAGGACATCCTTTGGATTGCAGAATATGCATACAACAATTCAGCGCATTCTGGAACCGGACAGAATCCTTTTTATACCCTGTATGGTCACCATCCTCGGACCTCTGACCTAGATCCACCTCTGACCCTGGAGATGCCTGCAGTAAATCACCTACATTCCACAATAACCCAAGCCTTCAAAGAAGCTACAACCCACTTACAGCAAGCCAAGAAAAAGTATAAAGAAAACGCTGATTTGCACCGAAGTAAAACTCCTCCTTACCAAGTAGGAGATCAGGTATGGCTAGCAACTAAACATCTACCCCTCAAGGGTCAGCAAACTTTTAATCCCAGATTCATTGGGCCTTACCCCATCAAAGCTATTATCAACCCAGTGGCCTTTAAACTCGATTTACCATCCAACATGCGGATTCATCCCGTTTTTCACGCATCTCTTCTAAAACCAGTACAACCTGGAACCAGACTGTCTGAGCCCCCAGGCCCTGTCCAAATTGATGGAGAATTAGAATTCGAAGTGAAAGACATTTTAGATTCCAAGATAGTTAAGTCGAAACTCTTCTATCTTGTTGATTGGAAAGGATATGGACCTCAGGAAAGATCTTGGGAACCCAGTAACTATGTTCACGCACCACGATTAATTCAAAGATTCCATCGAAGATTCCCGCACAAACCAAACCCCCCAGAGGAAAAGACCTTGGGAGGGGCCTTGAGGGGGGGTACTGTCATGATGCCTACCTCTAAGGAGCCAGGCCGGGCCCAGCAACCCCAGAGGCAGACATCATTTTCCCCAGGGAAGTCTCAGCTTGCCCAAGTCGGGGCCCTTTGGACTCAGTCCTGGCGCCTTAGGCGCCAGGCTCATAGCGGACCCCAGTCCTGGCGCCTTAGGCACCAGGCTCATAGAAGAGGATATGTGTTTAAGTGCTTGGGTGCACACTTACCTGATGCAGACCTTGCTGCTTCATCCAGGCCCTCTTGAGGCCTGAATGGGACTACTTAACCTGTAGGACTACTTCACCACCCGGGTGTGGTCGGGGAAGGATACATACCTGATTGGTGGAAGGATACATACCAGGAACTTCTTCCAAGGCTATTTAAACCCCACCCGAACAGCCACACATGCTTCGCGTTGTTCTGCACCTAGCAGCTGGACGCTCACCGTGTCAGCTCCTGCATCCTGACTTCAGCCACGCCTGCCAGCACCCTGGAACACCTGCAAGGGGAGAAAGGAAGAGAATAGGAGAAGAAAAGCCCTTACCTGCTAAATCTGCATCCCAGAGTCATTTCTCCAACGGCCCTGAAAAGGAAGACATCATTTTAAAGGCATTTCGTTTCGATCGCTGCAGCGCTGCATTTTACTCACCTTTGCAAGGCGCTTCCATCTTCAGCAGCGATCTTCCGGATTCAGCTACGCCCCGGCGCCTAGAGGAAAAAAGACAAGAACAAAGGTGAGAGGGAGAAAAGGAATAAGGAAAGCTCAGTTTCCTTTTAAGTCTTACCTGTTGGATTATTCCCACTGCATTTCAGGTCCTGCCGCTTCCTGGCATCTCCGGACCCCGGCCCCTATGGGGAAAAAAGACAAAGACATTGAATGAGCGAATGCAAAGACATTACCTGAGCGCTCATCCAGAACTGTTTCACTTCGGGTCGGCGCCATATCTCCGGCACTCTGAACCCCAGCCCCTAAGGGGAAAAAGACATAAGCATTAGCGCTTGTTGCAATTAGACAACAAACATTATTATTAAGCTTGAACTTTTGAACAGAACTTTTACAGCGCCTTACCTGAACAGTCAAGCTTACCTGAACTCCCATCAATCCTCAATCCAGTGAAGTAACTGGGTTTCAACGCGCCCCTGCATCAGAAGCAGGATGGAGAGCTCATCCTTCCAAACCCTAAGGTGAGGCTTCACGGGGAATCGTGGAGGAGGTATCGTGGAGGGTTGGAAGGGAGTGGGAGGCTTGAGCATTGTTCCACAGTTGGTAATACTCCCTTTTCACGCACAGGAGGGTATCCAACGAGCCAGGGAAGCCAGTATAGAGGGGCCCTTCCTGTCCATCTTCAGAGTTCTGCGCCTTCGACGCCGCGCCTCCGTGGGAACCAGGTGAGCGTTACACTGTAGTTCTGCATCCCTTGTTAACTCCCACATGATTGTTCCTGTGTCTTCGGAAGCACAATGTTGCATTCGCCAATGGGAATACTACCAATGGGCCTGATTCATCTTCTACCCATGTCAGTAGCTTGGCATGTTAGCCCATGATTTCAAACATCCATTGTTCACTCTTTGCACCTATTGCACATATTCTGGCTTCAGTAGATGAGCTGCACAGGACATCAATCCATCTTCCCATCCTTTCTTGGACTTCACTAGTCCATAGACTAAGACTTGAGTCCGCTCCCAAAATCCAGGTGATCCAGCTATTTCTGTCACATCAGGGCAGTTCATTTTCTTCATCTCTTCAATTACCACCTCATCTTGTCCTGCTGCAGGATACACATGCATCTTGATTTTCCATCCGGGTTCCTTTTCCATCTGTGTGGTCTTGGTATAATCATCCTGGTATGGAAATTACCATTTTCGACCTCCATCGTAGAGTGGCCCGACTTCCTTGAAATTGTCCTCTGGTCATCCAAGCTGCAAGATGACTGAGGCACCTTGTAACGTGTTAGGGGACTTCTCTGGCAATGAAAGTTTGCACTGTATTCATGGCATAGGGTATGAGAGAGCAAACATAGCAACTCTCCATAGATGTCCTTTCCCCCACTTTTCTCATGTGCGGATACCACATGTTATTCCCCACGTGTGCTGCATTATCTAGATAGGTTTTTGTCCTTCATTATCTTCCTCTGAATCTCTCTTGTATATCCCAAAAGTATTGTAATAATCATGAAATAAATCAAAGGTAGTTTTCATAGTCGGGAGAACCATAGGGACCTTTGCTTTAGCAAAAGTACTAACATGATAGAGACTATGAAAGACGAGGAACAGAAAAACAAAGAGAACAATCATGCCAGCATATATTATGCATGAGAACAGAGGCATTCATCTCTTGCGCCATCCTACGACTTTTTGCATTTGTTCTTCACCTAGAACCGTGCCATTTTCTTCTTTAATCATTTTTTTAATACAATAGTCACATTTATTTATACTTGCAACTGTAAAATCTGCTCAATTATTGCAATAAGAAGCCTTCTTATTGCCAGGCAATTTTCAGGATCCTGTACGAAAGTGTGAACATCAACATCCCTTCTCACAAGAGCAAGGGAAGCTTGAAGTATAAACACAAAAAGAGCAAGCACAAGTCGGTGAACGTCACTATCAGTAAATACCATATGTTTAACTGCTTAGAACAAGTATTCTCCAAGAAATGAATCTGGATACTGATCTCGTTTCCAATTTCTAATCAGGAACTGATGTTTTGGCAAAACTTCCTGCTTCAATGTATCTCTAAAAGTTCATTTCAAAATTCCTAGAATTCTCTGCAAGTCCTTGCACTCTCTGCTAAAATATCTATAAGGAGTGTCCACTGAATTGTAGTCCAATACAAAATCTGTATTAATCGCTGATTGCCTTATCGTTCTTCTTCTTCGTCATCGAGTCTGCACACACTGAAATTCTTCTTCTTGCCTTGCTTCTGGATTACCAACGGTGGGAGGGTGGGTCTCACATTTATAGGCCTTTACGTCACTCAGGTGAAGCCAAGCTCGTCTCCCTTGGACCTTCACATCTGAAGGGGTCATATTCTCAACACAAAAGGGACCATTGAAATGTGGCTCATGCCACCTTTTAGTAAAGTTTTTAATGAGAACTAGGTCTCCAACATATAACGTAGGTGCCGGTAGTAGTTTGATTGGGTTGGTTGTTGAATTGTCTTCTGTGTTTTGAGACCAACCCCCCTTGCGCTTGAGTTGATCTGAAATGAAAGGTCATACATGTCAAATAGTCGTGCATTTCATCACCTAAAGTTTTAACTACACTTTGGGCACCACTTCTGCTCCTAGATGAAGGTGTGAGGAGCGTTTTCACATGACGCCCTGTCAGTAGTTCATGCAGGGTGATATGGTGGTCCGATCCTGGCTGATTCTGAAGGGCATATAAGGCTATGGGTAGGCAATATAGCCATCCCTTCTTCAAAGTCAATCTAATTTTGTCGATCCTTTCTTTAAGGAGGCAGTTGAGTCTCTCACATATCGCATTCGCTTGCGGGTGATAAGCAGAAGAAAACTTGTGCTTTATATTCAATATAAGTCCTATCTGTTCAAATAGCTCATTAGTCAAATGGGGCCCATTAGCGGATCTCAGCACTTCACACACACCCCAACTCGGGAAGACTTTGCACACTAAAATCGTCACTGCGCAAGTGGCATCAGGGTGTGTCCATAGACCTGCCTTGATCCACACCACAGGGACACACCACAACTAATAGAACGCTATATCCATTTCATACTTGCAGCATATCTGTAAATGCTGAAACGGACCAATCGGTCGAGGTATTACCCCTCTAATCGTTCTCAGTGTATGCGCAGCAGTAACCTTTGACGCACAATGCAGTTCACCATAAACAGTGCAACGTGCTCCAACAAATTAGGAATAAACCAGTCTTCTGTAATTGTAGCAGCAAGACTCTCCCTAGTTATATACGTGGGGTAATGCAGCTGTGTAAGCGCAACCTTTAATAATGCCACTGCATCACTGGCTTTCCAGTGCTGCCTTTTCACCACAATGCTTTGGTGGGGGACAAAGAACACCCTTTTGTTTCCACAATTCCTGCTCTTCTATGGTGTACTCCCTTGAATATCCATTAGTTGGGTTATTGACATTTTAGTAAACCCTTCTTGCACTAGCATGGTTGTTACTACTTTTTCTTTAATGTCCTCAGTATCAAAACTCAAAATGTCTGGGGAATATGCAACCCTTTTGGCTTCTTCGTCTGCGGCTTCATTCCCGCAAGTGATAAAATCTGCTCACTTAGTATGCACTGCATATTTAACAACCCCTATGGCCACTGGGAGTTGTAGTGCCTTAATAAGCCTATCCAATAAGGATGCAGGTTGCACTGGAGGTTCAACTGCGCAGAGGTAGCCCCTCCTCTTCCAGCATGCTAACCCTGCGTGTACGGTTGAGGTCACGTAGGCGGAGTCACTGTACACCATCACTTCCTGCCATTCATGATTCTCGAGCATGACAATAAGGTTGCACTGGAGTTCCAACTGCACAGAGGTAGCCCCTCCTCTTCCAGCATGCCAACCCTGCGTGTACAGTTGAGGTCACGTAGGCGGAGTCACTGTACACCATCACTTCCTGCCCTTCATGATTCTCGAGCATGACAATGAGCGCTACTAATTCTGCTGCTTGCGCTGAAAAGTGAGAAGGTAGCCTTGCACTTGCTATAACTTCAAATTCTCCATTTAATCTATGCATCACTACTTCAGTACCTGAATGCCTTTCCCCACTAGTCTGATCAATTTTTGAAGAACCATCAATAAAGAGAATTTCCCCTCCTGCTAAAGCATTTTCCTTCACACAGGTATATTCAACATAAATAGCACAGTTCTGCACATGATTGCCTTCTTCTAGAGGCTCAGCTATAAACGTGTCAGGATTCACTATTTTTTTTTTTAACTTGTTTATTTTAAATCAAGGCAGGTTGATAATTACAAAACATTGTCAGCAACAATCATTCAGGCATGTTGATCCACAGTCCTTTTTTCCCCCCGATCTCCTCCCCCCCTCCCCCTGTCCCACCTTCCCCTCGCTCCTCGGAGGTGGATTCCTCCCTCCTAGATCGCCTATTTTGCGCCTCAAAGTCTATGTGTCTCCCTCAGGGATCACTTGGTCTTTCAGGATCCATCGAGCCCTGGTGGGTTTGTACGTCAGAGCGGGGAAGCGCTGGTCATATTCAAGTACTGGGGCCCAAATATTCTGGAATCGGTGGAGAGTTCCCGCCTGCGCTGCCGTCACCTTCTCCGCAATCAGAATATCCCAATGCTTAGTCCACCATTGGGGCATGTGAGGGCCTTCCGGGGACTTCCAGGAGCAGGCCAGCACCGTTTTCCCTGCTAGCAGACAGTGTGTGAGTAGTTTCGATCTGGTCC
The DNA here is from genome assembly GCF_040938575.1 of Ambystoma mexicanum. NCBI lineage: Eukaryota > Metazoa > Chordata > Amphibia > Caudata > Ambystomatidae > Ambystoma > Ambystoma mexicanum. The sequence goes on along the minus strand of NC_090936.1, from coordinate 507,220,320 downwards.
CGGAGCGTGGGTAGATCGCGGGAATCGGGGCTCCTAGCAAGACTGGCTCTGGTTCCAGCGGGATCGCCGTTCCGGTGATTTGCGCAATGGTTCCCAAACACGTCTTCCAGAATTGCTGAATCTTTGGGCAAGCCCACCACATATGAAAGAAGGAACCTGGGCGGCCACATCCTCTCCAGCAGGAATGATCTAATTGTGGATTTATGTGGTGGAGTCTAAGGGGCGGGTAATACCACCGTAACATGATCTTATATGCGCATTCCCTATTGGTGATGCAGGTGGATGAGGCGTGAGTTCTGGTCCAAATGTCTACCCAGGGTTGGTCGTCTATTGGGTGACACAGATCTGCCTCCCACTGGGCCATGCAGCGAGTTCTTGCGATCAGGAAGTCACCTAAGAAGCGCCTATACAGAGTGGATACTTTCGCACGAGCTGGGAGATCTCCAAGTGTGAGTTCCGGGGTGGTGGGAGGGTGTGTCGCTGTTTGCAAAGTTTGAGGGTGCGAGCACCAGTGGCGCAGTTGGATATAGGTGAATCTGTCCCTTTCCTGGAGTTGGAACTTTTCCTTACATTGCTCAAATGTGAGGGGCCTCTCTCCCATATATAGCTGGCCTATAGTCTCTAACCCGCCATTTATCCAGTTCTGAAAGTTGCGGGGGTGTGCTCCAGATGAGAATGCCGGATTATGGAAGACCGGGGATCGTGGGCTCAGGCCTCTTGGCACTCCCTTACTCTTCAGCGCCCAGTCCCAGCAGTTTAGAGTATGTTTGGTTGATAGGAGGAGGTCTCCCCAGTGTGTTCTGAGGGGGGGTGGGATGTGTGGCAAAAATTGCAGGGGTTGGGGCACTTGCGATTGTTCCAGTTCTACCCATCTAGGGCGATTTGTAGTTATTTGCCATGCCTGGACCTGTGCTAGTTTAAGCGCCACTCTGTATGCCCGTAAGTCTGGGACCCCCAACCCTCCCAGTCTGGAGCCCCCTAGTAAGGTTCTGAGGGGGATTCTCGCTCGCTTGCCTTTCCAGATAAATTTCAACATCTTTCTCTGGATATCGCGAAGATTTGGTGCGGGAATCGCTACTGGGAGGGAGGCGCAGGCGTACAGGAACCTTGGAAGGAGGTTCATCTTGCAGGCTGTAATGCGCCCCAGCAGTGAAATCTCCTGGGTCGCCCAACGTTTCAGGTCTCCTTCCAGTTCTTTGAACAACTGGGGGAAGTTGGTTTTATATGTGTCTTTTGGGTCAGATGGGATGTAGACCCCTAAGTAGGGGATGGCTCTTTTTTCCCATGTTATCGGGCACATCTTGGCTAGTGGTTCACGCTCTGCCGGAGTGAGGCCGATGCTTAGGGCCGATGATTTATCGAAGTTTACTATAAAGCCTGAGACCTCACCATAGCTGGCTATTTCTTGTAGCGCATGTTTCAGGGATGACTGGGCCTCCGAGATCGTGAGCAGTACGTCGTCCGCATATAGGGCGATTTTGTGTTGCGTGGGGCCACTCTGTGGGCCTTTGATCTGGTTGTTTTGCCTGATTCTTTGAGCAAAGGGCTCCATGGTGAGTGCAAAGAGCAGAGGTGATAGTGGGCAGCCCTGTCTGTTTCCGCAGGACAGGGGGATCGGAGCCGAGCTGTGCCCGTTGATTCTCAGGAAGGTTCTTGGTCTGCTATAATTAGCTAGAATCATCGTTTGAAATGCTGTCCCGAAGCCGAAGGCCCCTAGGGTGTGTTTCATGAATGCCCAATCCACCCTATCAAATGCCTTGGCGCGTCCAGTGCCATTAAGACAAGTCTCTGGGAGTTCCGGGAGGCAAGGTCTACCAGGTTCAAGGTTCTCCGAAAGTTGTCTCCTGTCGTGCGGTGTAAGATGAAGCCGGCCTGATCGGGGTGGATAATCTCCGGTAGGACGCGACTCAGGCGATTCGCCAACATTTTGGAGTACATGTTTGCGTCAATGTTCAAAAGTGCAATCGGCCTATAGGAGGTCAGGTTTCTCGGATCTTTTCCTGGTTTGGGCAAGAGGATGGTGGTTGATTCCTGCATCGATGGGGTTACTGATCCCGTTTCCCTGAAGGAGTTGAACAAAGTTACTTGGGGGGGAATCAGCTGGGATCTGAATAGTTTGTAGAATCTGGTTGAAAAGCCGTCCGGGGCTGGGGCACGTGTTTTAAGTGATTTAATGGCCTCCTCAACCTCTTCCTCTCTAATGGGCTTCTCCAATTCGCTCTTCATCATGTCAGGGAGATGGGGCAATGCTGCCTTCTGCAGGTATTCCATCTGTTGCGGTGGGTTCCGGGGGGTTTCCGTCATGATTTGGGTCAGATGGTCTGTTGCCAATCGTTGCTTTTCGGGTTCTGAATATAGTATGACCCCATTGGGATCTCGCAGGCCGGTGATCGCATTAATGCGTCTCTGCTTGACCAATTTGGCCACCAGGAATCTGTTCGCCTTGTTGTTCTTTGCGTAGTACGACTGTCTGGCTTTCGCCATCAGCAGTGCGGTTTGTTCCGCATAGTGGGCTTCTAGTTTCTTCCTCGCCATGCGTATGATTCGCTGCGTTTTAGGGGACCAACCCTTTTCCCTGAGGACTGCCTCAGCTTCCTTCAGCTCATCTTCCAGAGCTATACGAGTCTGTCGCCTATCCCGGTGATAGGCCGCTCCCTGGGCAATCAGGGTGCGTCTAATAACTGCCTTCATGGCGTCCCAGTTATTCGCCAGCGAGGTGTCTGAGGCTGGATTCTCGTCAAAGAAATTTCTTATCCCCTGTGCGATCTTGTCTCTTGTAGCCATATCATTCAGGATCGGGTCGTATAAGGACCATTTACGTAGATTATCAAGTTTGGGGTTCTGGGCCTGGAGTTCCAGGATCACTGGGGCGTGATCAGATATGACTCTTGTGCCGATGGATACCTCCTTGATGAAGGCCAAGGTTTGCGGGGAGGTCATGAAAAGGTCGATCCTCGAAAAGGTTCGGTGAACGAATGAATAAAAGGAGTAGTCTATTTCGGTGGGGTGAAGCACCCGCCATGTGTCTACTATCTCTAAGTACCTGAACAGCTGGAGGAGGCTTAGTGCTTGGGCAAAATCGCTTGGAGTCGGGGGGTGCGATCTGTCCTTGGTGGGGTCAGGAACCCTGTTGAAATCCCCTCTGATTATCGTTTGGCCCTCTACGAAATGGGCAAGAGACGAGCCCAGGGTGTCATAAAAGTGCGATTGACCAGAGTTAGGGGCGTACACCGGTATATAGGTTTCCTAGTAGGAGGCATTTGACAACTATATATCCGTTTTCCGGGCATGTTTTCGTTTCCAGAACCTGCGGGTTCAAGTCTTTTCTAAAAAGGATCGCAGTGCCTCCCTTTTTGCTTGCTCCAGAGGAGAAAAATCGAAACGGAAATAGCCGAGAGCGAAGCCGAGTAACATCCGCCGGCAGCAGATGAGTTTCTTGGAGCATGGCTACCGCAGCATCTTCGTCCTGGAGTTTTAGTAGAATTGCTTTTCGCTTGTTAGGAGAGTTCAGTCCATCAACATTTAGGGAGAGAAGCCTCAGGATTTGGTGGTCTGATGTCCTTTCTTTCTCTATTACTTGGGTTGGGGGGGAGCCGGGAGCTGGTGCTTCAACTGCCATTTCTACTGTGAGTCTTTAGAGTATCATCCTGCGCTTGAGGTTTTAACACGGAACCCCAACAGGGGGCCGCAACTTTAACTGACGGGTGGGCCGACATTGTGAGTACGGACGCACCCTTGGCCAACAGGGCCAACTGTCCCATCGAGTATTGTGTACTGTGGGTTTCCAAGGAACCAGAGATGGAAAGTATCCTTGGAATGGGTATGAGCCATGGGTATGGCCCGCCGCCTCCGTCTTTGAGGCTTATCAGTTTAGGAGTGAGGTAGTGGTTCAAAATTTAGGTGAGGCCAAGTGAGTTTCGGCTAGGATGATGTTAGTATCTGGGGACGCAGGAGCGCCTCTGATCATCTCCTTCTATTGTTCCGCTGTGTTGTCGACCATGACGATTGTCTAGGCTTTGGGGAGGGGAGTGGTTCAGGGTCCCCATCCCCCTCCGGGTTCGGCGTGGAGGGCTCTCGGGACGAGGTTGGGTACATGATTTTCTCTGCATCCTCCAGGTGGCTAATCCGGCGTAGGGTGCCTTTGTATGTGAACTGCAGAGCCGTCGGGAACAACCATCTGTAGCGGACCTGCTGGTCCTGGAGGAAAAGTGCCAGGGGTCGAAGTGCTCTCCTTTTCTGTAGGGTGAGTAGTGAGAGGTCCTGGTAAATCTGAAGTGGAGTGCCCTGGAAGGTGATATCCTCCCCTTGGCGGCTGATCGCTGAAATTGCCTCTTTGGTCGTGAAGAAGTGGAGGGATCTGAGTCCACCCCTCGGCGCGGGCGTAGCCTGTGGGTTCGGTATAGCAAGAGCTGAGATTTATCCAGGTGGGGGAGTAAGGCCTTGAAGAAGCTCCCCACGTAGTCCATCAGCTTGTTGTCGGGGACGGAGGTTGGGACCCCCCGAATGCGGAGGTTGTTGCGACGTGCCCTGTTTTCAAGGTCCTCGTGTTTAGACTCCAGGATCTCGCATTTGTGTTGCAGGGTATTAATGGATCTCTGCATTTCCCATAGAGTGGTAGTGTGATCCTGAGTCTGGTCTTCGACTTGTCCGAGTCTCTGTTCGACCTCCGTAACCCTCTGGCCTGTCTGCTCCACTTTGGTGGTAAGTTCTGAAAGGCACGAGCGGAACTCTGACTTAATGTCTGCCATCAAGGCTATTAGGTCCCCTTTAGTAGCGAGGGCTCCCCTGTCCTCTTGTGGTTTCTGTGGGGTCAGTTTAGGAGGATCTTGCTTCTTATTTTTATCCGGTGCGGCGAACATGGTGGATATATCCGTCCCCTTGCTAACTTTTGATTGCCTGGACATGCTGGTTGTGCTGGGCGGTCTCAGCCGGAAGAGTCGCGGACTAGGATTGTAGGCGACGACCCCAGGGGTGAATATCTCCAAGTTCCCTGCTTGTTCTGGTCCCGAAGAGTCCAGAGAGTTGTTGGGGCAGTGGGTCATGTGCTTCCGCCGCTAGCTTTCAAGGAGTATTCGAACGTAGCAGAGAAGCTGGCGGGGAGCAGCCGTTGCCCCGCAGTGTTCCAGGTCACTGGGTGGGTGGATCGGCCGGGGTGCCCCAGGAAGTGACAGGCCGGGGGGGACCTTGGGTGATTGCTGAGGGCCTCTGCCTCTTCAGCAGGCTAGGTCCGGTTCAGGACGCCTCGATGTGTGCGTCAGGGCCCCGAGTCTGCTCATTAAAAGGGGGGGAGAGGGTTCCAGCACCCCGCTCGCAGCCGAGCATACGAGCCACCGAAAGAAGCCCCTGCCGTGGACACCAGTTGCCACTGGCACGATCCAGGCGGTTCTGTGTTGGCGGATTTGCGGGCCCCTGAGGAAAGTCAGGCGTCCGTCCCCTCTTCCTCCTTGGCGCTCCACAGCTTCGTCACCGCAAGGCACGTAGTATGCTGCTAGGCTCCGGTGTGGCCGCCATCTTGTTTCCTTCGGCTGGTGACGGGGGCAGGGTTCGGCGGCTGGATTCGGGTAAAATGGTCCTGCATTTAAAGATCATGTTGGGCCAGGTTGTGCTGTGTAGGTTCCGGTCGCCTTAGATGGTGTTGGTGACCCGGTAGCCTCAGCGGAACCACCAGAATTTGACGGAGGCGGCGGGCATCCCACGTGCACCTTCAGAGGAGCGACCACATCGATGGCGCTCCAAGCCACGCCCCCAGGATTCACTATTTTACATCTTACAATCTTAATCGTTGGGTTAGAAATCGTTACCTCATAAACTGAATCTCTTTGGGATGTCAATGTGCCCTTGGGTTTCTATAAAATAGCAAATACAGCATGCTCCACGAAAAGAGCCATGGGGCAGCCACATGACAATACTTGTAGACTTTTCCATCACGAATGCGGCAGCAGCCAAAGATTGTTCTCATAACAGGTCTAAAATCCCACTGTAATATGCTAATGGTTTGTACCCCAATGTGGTTCTCTGGGTAAGCACTGCTGGCATGACTGTTCCATTTGTGTGCAAAAACAAATAAAATTCCTCAGCATAATTGGGAATGTACTGTAATCAAACACCCTGGATCTAACATAGTTGCATAACCCCAAAAACTGTTGCATCTGTTTCACTGTATTTGGTTTTGAGGTCTTCATAATAGCCTTGGCTCTTTTAGTTGTCACTTTCTTTCCTTCATGTGAAATGAATTGACCCATGTCTAACATCTCTTCTTGACAGTATTGAAAGTTCTCTTTGTCTACCATACATCTTTTGTCTTCTAGAATGGTCATCATCTGAAAGGAATCTCACCTGCACTCATCTTCTCTTGTGCTGCAATTAAAATGTCATCTACTTACTGTATCACTGCACTTTTGAGAGAAATATTGCCTAAATTCATCTGTAGGACTCTATTAAAGATTGATGGGGACTCACCGTACCTTTGGGGAAAACTAGTCTGTTTCAGTCCAGTTTGGCAGAATGTAAAAGAAGTCAAATCTTGTGAGTCCTTGTGCAACACGTTCAAGAAAAATGCTTTCTTCAAATCGATCACTGTGAAATATCGAGCTATCGGGATACTGCACAGTATCGTCGCCGGATTAGGAACGAAAGGAAACTCTGCATCTGGTTAATCGTTCTCATATCTTGTCTAAATCTGCACAACCCTCCTTGAGATTTTTTAATAGGATATACCGTACACAATGATTCTGATGGCACCAGAATCCCTAGTTTCATTAGTGCTGAAATGGTCAGAAAAATCTACATCAGCTTCTTGAAACTGTTTTGCTCGAGGTAAAATCGCTCCTGGCTTAAGCTTTATTTTAACCTCCCCTGTTCCCTTTAATAAACCTACGTCATAAGGGCCTGTGCTCCAAAGGACGTTTGGCACCTTTTCCAAGTCTTCCTGAAAGAATGCTGAACGTTGCTGCATGATCGCCATTCACTGTGGGACTTCCCTCTTTTCTATCCTTAGCCAGTATGTGATGCTCATAAAGAACACCACTTCATCATCTATTTGGTCTTCCCTGAACATTTCGTCATCAGTTATGTCAGTAAATCTGTACCCTTCCTCAAGAGCTATTACTGTTCTCCATGGTCTACCCTTATCATCTTCTCCTTTGAGCATTGCAATTTCCCTTCATATTATGGCTTTTTCCAATTCTATAGAGATAGTCTGTCCCCTCTCTTCAGCCATAGGTATTCGTGGTCTAAACAAGAAATCATCAGGTATCCTTATCATTTTTCCAACAACCCAGGTATCGATGTCAGTAAAATGCTAATTCCGTATACAAAAATCTCAGGATCTACTGGAACGCCTCGGAGAGCCACTTGCCCTGTAAACGCCAATATAAATTCTCCCACGTTTTAATAGTGTATTTCTGGAGTGGAGAACAATATTTATTCCTTGATCAGTAAAGTAAATTGTCATGTTTAGTTTTGTCATTAAATCTCTTCCCAAAATATTAACCGGTGTCTGTCGTGAGTATAACAAAGGAACAGACATGTCACATTCTCGTTTAGAGATTGGTAAGTCATTAGTAAAGGGAACTCCACTCATAGCTCAAGAGAATCCTTGAGCATTAATGGCAATTCCTGATATTTGATGTTTACCCTCTCGTATACGTGAACGAGTGTCTACAAGAAAGGAAAAGGATTGCCTCCTATTGCCACATCAACCCTTGGATCCTCTTGGGGGTCTGGTGTCACAGATAGTACTGAACACATCATGTCACCCTGTGAGCTGTCCTATTGTGGGTAGAGGCTCATCCCTGTCCCCATGAAAGGATGTCCTCTTACCACATTGACACCTCCCATTCTGGGAGTCAGTACTTGTCCTGTATACGCATACTGCTGTGTCTTCGTAGGGGCTTGTTGTGACTGCCCTTGTGGCGGATTCATTTGCACCTGTTATTGTTGCTCTACCTGCTGTACTCGAGGCACTTGTGTCTGATAGAATGTGTGATTCTGGGCAAATCCCTCTCTAGTGTGCTTGCTATATCATTGAGGATAAACACTCCCTGTCTTGTAAATTGACCTTTTTATACATTCCCTCAGCTTCCACATATGCGTGCAATATGCACTGTCATCCCACAAGTCCAACATACTGGGAGTGCCCATCTGACAAGCCCTCCTTGGTTATATCCTCCTTGAGTACTCTGGTTCTCATTCTGCTACCTTGAAACCCACCTTGACTATTTTGGAATCCACCTCCTCTTCCTTTATAGCCTGAAACTCTGCCTCGTGGCACAAATCCATATCCACCTTGATCCATCGGGTGTAAATTACTCGCTTGCGATGCTCCCATTGCTTCCTGCATTCTCAGTCCTTCTCCCCTTGTCAATACCACCCCTTATATGGCAAATTTAGACCATTTTTTCTGAACTAACTTGGCTTCCTCGATTTTCCTATTCTCATCTTTCTTCTTATTTTTCACTTGTAATAATGGACGGTGATGTAATATCTTCAGCTGTATCTGAGCCCATGGCTTAGCTTCCATCCCCACTTGTTTTTTCATCTGCCTTTGTACTGGCTCAGGCAACCCCTGGCATAAAATGTGGTAAAATAATACTACTGTCTTTTCCCAAGGTTTGCAAGTTTCAAGTTGCCATTTCTCCTGAATATCCTGAATGAAAGCAGTAGGGTCTTCATCTTCCTTCATTTAACGTGTCATAATTGCACCCATATCTGATCTGTCAGGATACTGTACCCTCTGCAATAATTAAACAACGCTCCATCAGGCGCTGTCTTTTGTGCTGTCACACTTGAATATCCCACTCTTCTCCATATGTCATCAGCCCTCTCTCCAAGAATAGCTGCCAGGAGACCTTGTAAGTCTCCTATGGCCAACATGTTCCCTCCTGTCATTTTGTCAAGTTCATATATCCATTTCCCAGAAACTGAAATCAAACTCCAGAGCTTACACCTTAAATTATCCTTGTCAATCTGTGGCCATGGGATATATTGCGGTCACTATTAGTCTATCCATAGCATGGACAATCGTCCCTGTCTGTCTCCTTGTGTGTAACGACCTTAACCTGCTCACATATGGTGACGATTCTCCTTTTCACTGTGCGATCATCCTTGCTATATGCAATGGGATCTGGCATCCTATCTTTAGGCTGTTCCAGATCTAACCACCTTACTTCTTTGTCCATGTGCAGACTTACTTCGGGGCGCACACGCTCCCTCCGCCTACCCCAAAACTAGACTCTTGTTCCTCATCTGACATGTCTATTCCCTAACTAGTGTGACTATAATCCCCTTAACCCTTATCCAGATTCAGTTTACTTAAAGACAATGCCCTTCGGACGTGACTGAATGATTTTCTTCTTTGCTTTGTAATTGAGGCACTGGGGATTGATCATTGTTCCCTCCAGTTTCATACTCGCTATTTCACCTTAACTGTTGATAGACCTTATCGATCCTTTCTCCGATGCATTCGGCATCAAATCTTTCTTCTTCCAATACTACTCTAGATGCTGCTAGCATTGCTTCCTTTATTGGAAGAAACTCTTCTATTCTACCCAATCATATTTCTCGGCGTTGCCCTACTGGTTCCTTATGAATGAGACTGGTATCAAGATTTGATTGTCACCTTTTTCGTTCCATTTCTTCATCTATCTCTCTTCGTTTTCTTGCATCTCATTGAATTTCTTATTCCTCGTCATTTGTTCTTCCCCTCTGCTTAGTCCTTCCCTTCTTTCCTCTTCTTCCCTTCGCATCTGTAATCTTTTGTCCCTTAATCTGTGTGCTTACTTCTCTTCCCTCTTCCTTTCCATTGTGTCGCTATCTTCTATCGCTCTCTGTCTATTGTCATACTTTCTTTGTTCTTCCGCCTGTTCTTCTTTTCTTTCTTGCTCCTCCTGATAAATCTATTCTCGTCACTCCCTGCTTTTCCTTTTCTGCTCGTCTTCTTTCAATCTCTTCTCTTGTTCTTTATCCTTTATTTCTTGTTCATCCTTGTCTTCTCTTTGCCTAACTTCCTCAATACATTTCCCATCTATTTTAAGTAATATCTGTCCTCCAATCCATTCGTTCTGCACAAGCGCTATCTCGTCAGCTTTATCCTTCTCTCCTTTCCATCTCTAAATCTCCCTGTATACTTCTGTCGACAGATTTGACCACTCACTCCTTTCTTCTTTGTCTTGTATGATCTTATAGATCTCTTCTTTTCTCTTATTCTCCTCTGGGTTATTATCACTACTGTAAGTGTGGGGTACATATATCATATTACTATACACTGTTGCCGCTTTCAACTCCTTTAAAGGATATAACCCTATTTCTTCTGTACTAGCCCATTTTGCTTTTAGTGAGATTGGGGAAGCTAGAGGTTCAACACCTTTGTCCTTTTGCTGATCAAGCATCCACTCCTCAGGTGGCGTGGTCTTCTCTTTCTTCTTGGTACATCTTCCAAAGCTCTAGATTTGCTAATCTTTTCTCTAATTTCTTCCCTGTGTATGCAGCATGCAAGTATGTGGCCATATGTTGCAATACCGCTGTTGACAATGATCTCCTTATGGCCATGGCATGAATATTTTATCTGGTGTGCCTTTCACCCATTCCGCAAGTATGAATTTAGGAATGTGCTTTGGTAATATTTTCGATAAATGCATAACAGGAGTGTCTCTCATAATGACAAGTCTCACTTGACGGTCAATACTTAACAGATTGTTAAATAACCTTTATGCTTTTGCTTAAATCATCACTTTTCAACATTTTTAAAACAACAAATATGAGCACTCACCTTCAATTGCTGCTCAAATCTCTAATTTCAATAGTTTACCTATTTTCTAATTCGATATATCTATTTCTTTAATTGAATATATCTATATTCTTGATTGGCGCCTTGATTGGCGCCAATCACTTCACTAAGCCTCAATCACTGCTGCTCCTCAACTTTTTCAATTTTTTCACAACTTCTATCTCTTTTCGATATTTTCACTCAACAAACAACATTCAGACAAGTCGACATTACACATTTACAAACACTATGGTCACCTTATCTCTCTCCTTTATTCTATACGCTATACAGGGTTTGAGATGCCACTTTACATAATCCTGATTATGCTCTACCCCCGTTAGGATTTGAGACGTCTCCTTCTGAAACTCCCTGAAGCAGGACTCCTAGGCGCTACCTTTTCTCTTCACAATATTTCCAGTTACTCAAAAAATTATCACAATTCCATCCCCTTTATTTGCCATTCCCCTTAGTCTACTGACCATTTGTTAATCGACTCGAGGCCTTCGGTATCGACTCCTCCTTCAATCCGACCACTTCAAAGTTCCGTCCTTAATAGCCCATGGAAACCGGGTAGGGATTTCATCAAAGGGGGACCTACCCACTCTCTCGGTTCTTCTTGCAAGTTTATTTCTATCGGCCACTCTCCACAGGAAACGCAGTGATCTTCCGGCTAATGGCAGAGGATGCCCGATCATCCGAAAACTGGAGAGAAACTAGTTTGGATTTTTTTCAACCATCCACACCACTAACACGTGAGCATATGGCCCTTTAGTAACATGCATGGAATGGATGGGATCGCAGAGTAATTCTGAGTCCAAATAATCGAACCAACTCAACATGATGACAAAGTTGCTGCTTTAATAACAATTATTTAAAACAGGGAGTTTATCACGAACATCAACGGACGGTCACTCAGCTCTTGACGACTCTGTCATAAAAACATCCTTATATGCAAAAAATACTATGTGGCAAATAATAGAAAACCTATCAAGAGTTGGGATTGGTTAAGGTAGACATCTACATATACTTTCTATAGGGACTAGGATTGTGATTGGCTGCCCACTTTCAGGTGGACAATTTATGCCTACCTCTAAAAACATGTCATCTTCAACACTATTAAGTACACGGTTTATCATTGGTTTATCATTGGTCTTCAAACTATAAGGCCCTTCGTTATATGGTCCCCTACAATTGGCATGTTTGTGGCATGTCTGGAACATTCGGTTCACTTAGCAGCATGTAAGCTCAGACCCAGGTACGAGGTGGTGGACTTGACTTTACCTCCCCGCCCAATTTGTCCAACATCTCTCATCACCCATGCCTTCTGCCATGAAGATTGTCTTTGAACTTGGCCTTGCAAAGTATCCTTGTCTGTGGGAACATATGGGAGTGCAGGCTCTCACCATCGTTGTTCTAGGACTCGAAGCTCAACTCTATTTCCATCCTTTGTTCACGTGACAGGAGACGAACATTTAGTCCATTTTGCAGCATTTAAATGTCTTAAATCAATAAAACCTGGCACTCTTGGTGTTCTTCCTTGCACCTTAATAAAGGATGATCATCCTAAGCACATTCACTGCTTTCAAGAATGGATATCCGACCTTAGCTGCTTCAGTTTTGATACCATGCCAGACAGCCTCGCCAGTTGCTTCCGCAATCTCAGTTTATTCTTACTGCAACACAATTCTCTGCCTTTTCCTCCATGGGTACGGGCTAAATTCATATCACCGATGTCCATCTTATATACAATGGTGGTTTCACCTGCAATCTATTCACTAGATATAGGCAGCTTCTACAATGACTTAGTCTACTTGCGTTTCAGCATCTTTACAGTTATTTAATGGTTGATTTTCATCAGCACTTCGCACACGTGCAATCTTCTTCTTGTACATGAAATTTGAATCGATTCTTAACTGCGCCATCAATTTCTGTAAGATCCATGCATTCTTCTAGTATTCTCAGGCGTAACGCATGTTTCTTGTGATGTCACTAGCTCCTCTCTTCGCTCCTTTTCATATTCGTTCAGGGAGTTTCACCCTCAGATTGTCGTCTCTTCGGGGATACATTTGATAGGGTTTTCTCAATGGATACCTTCTTTTGAATATCCACTGTGGTATTGTACAACTGCTGGTGTCAAACATGGCACGATCTCTGGCCTCCAACACATAGGAGGTGTGGGGGGGTTCTGCAGAGGCATGTAGCTGCTCTTCTAGTGTGACACTAGATACAGATATACAGCAGGTTGACCAGGTGCATTTTGTGTACGCTCAATGTGAAAGACCTTTACATTGCTTATCCCTGTGCATGGCCTTGAAATTGTTAATTGTTTCAGACCATAGAAGGGATGGAAGTGCAGGAAAAGGAAGGTGTGTGGGATTGGAAGGGGTTCAAGTGGTGGAGGGTGTGAAACACAGCAAAGGGAAAATGGCTAGCAATGTGCGAGAATAGGTTGCGTGGGGGTAGAATTGTGGATCCCAAAGAGTTGGTGCTGTCACGGCAAGCCCCAGTCTCTCGATTAGCGATCATGGACTCATGGCTTCTTCCAGTGAAGAAGGCATAGCAGGTCACCTGCACAGGGTGATATCCCAGGATATCTGATCATTGAGGGTGTGCTATTGCTTGTGGTATCTGTAGAACAGCTTACTTGGGGGATAGGGTCTCAGGGTATGTGGGGGTAATCCAGTTCCTTGAGATTTTATCTTAACCCGGCAATGGAAAAATCACACTTTGGCATGTCCTTTTGCGTTGTGGGGAGAGAGGTGTAGTAATTTGCATTGGGCAATCAAGGACCTTGCTGAATAGGACAGAGAAGATGGACTGTGACATTACATACAGTAGTCCAGTGGTGTGTTGAAATGTTGCACAGCACAGAGTGCAGGGCCCCTTGCAGCTTTTGCAGCGGGATTATTGCACTTTATATGCAGATTCTGCTGTATGTCTTCCTAAATTAGCCAGAAGATGAAGGTGACGGTATGCCATCCAGCCTGTATAAAGTCAGTATTTGCTCATTGCTGAGCTGCTGGTTAGATGCTGTCCAGTCAAATGGTCGAATATATTTGATCGAATGACAAATTGGTCGAATCAATTTGGTCGAAAAAAAAAAAGGTCGAATTTTTTTTTTAAAGTATTTTTTTTTGCTCTAGTGTAAGTAAAAAAAGGTAAAAAAAGGTATTTTAACACCAAAAACAGGGGTTGGGGGGGACCCCCCCCAAAAAAAAAAAAAAAAAAATCGACCATTTTTTCGACCAAATTGATTCGACCATATTGTAATTCGATCAAATGCATTCGACCAAATGTCTGGTAACCGGTTAGATAAACTAGGCATTTGAACAGGGACCTTTTTAGTCCTCTTTTTCCACTGGCCTTCCTCTCATCTTCTCTATTTACAATAAATGGCCAGTGATGTAAGTATCTGTACGGTTATGTGATGCATATTCCTGGACATTTCATTGGAATATCCTGTGTAGGAATTGAGTACATTTTACATTTATTCATACTGAGAGGAATAATGCTCTTTTGAACACAAAAGAATGTACAATAGATAAGAAATCAGATGTTACAGGAAGCAGTGAGCTACTTGCAATGAGGTGAGTTTGAGTGAGATTTTGATTAGGGTGCAGGGAGGGGGGGTAAATGGAACACTCACCAGGGACACTACATGGTTGGACATAGATAGACATTTTTAAGTGCAGGTAGGCGGTATGGCCAGCTGTGTTCGGGATGTGATCATGATGGATGAAGTGCTAGAGAGGAGGCAGCAAAAAGTGAGGGACAGAGGCAGGGTAGAGGTAAGGGAAAAATGTTGGCTAGAAGGCAGATGAGAGGTAGGTTAAGAGTTTAACTTTGGAGGCGGGGAGGTAGGCTATTAGTTTTGTTTTGAACAAATCGATGTGGACTGATTCTCGGATGTCATGGGGAAGAGAATTCCATGCAAATGGAGCAAGAAGAGAGAAAGAGTAGAAACAAGAGGAAGCACAGGGAGTGTGAGGTGCCACAAGGGTAGTCAGGAAGCAGAGCAGAGATGCTGAGAAGGATTGTAGAGTTGGATATATGAGGATGGATGCAGTGGTGCCTTTCACTGGATAGATTCATGAACCAGGAGCATTCATTAAAATCTGGCCCTGTTTTGCAGCATCAGCCATCCAGCCTGGTGGTGTTATGAGGGAGTAGGTGTCAAATGAGGGAGTTTAAAGAGAGTTAGTTAATGATCTTGTTGAGTGTCCAGAAAGCATAGCTGGGGAGACCAAATAGAATGCTGATACAGCAGTCCAGTTTAGAGAATACAAGAGTGGTAAGAGATGCTTGGCAGTGTTGAAAGGAAGGAGGTACCTGATTTTCCCAATATCTAGAAGGTTGAGGTGAGCCACTGTTGCAGTTTTGGAGATGACAGTAGAGAAGGTGTGAGAAGGGCCATAGATGGCACCAAGGTTTCTAGCTGAAGAAGACGAGGGGAGAGAGTAAAATGGGAACTGGATATGCAGGGGAAGAGTTGAGAGATAGTATTTGGCAGAGAAGAACACATCGGATGAGAAGAATACATGATGTCAGTACATCCCATACTTGGCAACACTAAGCAATTTCACTTTACTTAACAAGGCTTGTCATTGGACGATAGCAGACATTTAGTACAAAATGGGTGCTAGCCAAGCGTACTGCACATATTGTTGATAATTTAGGTGAGATTTGTTGTTGAAATTAAAATATATATTGTGTATATATAAACCTACCTACAAAGACACAGAATAATGTACATTGGGAATTCTGACAGATAATGTACATTGGGAATGCTGACAGGCATTTCCAGTTGGGTTGTGGGGTAGCAGAGGATACTGAGATAGGTAAGGAGAAGTGGGGAGCTCTGAGGGAGAAAAGGGAGAGTTGAAAGAAGAAATCAGCATTTCAAAAGATGTTCTTTGAAGAGTAGAGTGTGCAATTCCTGAATAGTAGGATGAGGGGCAGGCTTTTCTGCATTGGTAACTTGTTTTAGAGACTGGATCCATATGAGGAAAAGTTATGTTTCCTAGTGTTCCCCTTTTTCAGTACGTTATCCCTATTTGGCAATTTCATGGATGTTGGTGGTGTGATGGCCTCCTCAGATGCTCTTGGACAGTGTAAGGAACTCATGATGACAACAGTAAAGACAGACACAAGTGATCACAGTTCAAGGGTGTTTATTAAACTGTATAAATGCCTGAGAAAAACACCTATTCTAAACCTAAATCTATGATGGGAGCAAGCTACGACCATCAAATAACAATAAAGCAGTCCTGGTGGCGTCTTATCAAATAAAAAGGGCCTATACTAAAAGAAAAACGATTGCCAATTCTTACAGCTAAGTTACAAAAAAGTGTGGGATAATGTTCACCAGAAAAGAAAGAAGTGTTCACAAATGATTAGGCAGGAGGGTATAGCTGGGGTCTTCCTTCCCCTGTTTTTAGCACGGGACAAGGCAGTACTCTCGAGCATAGCCCACTCCTGAGCTTACAGCTTGTTTCCAACATTTCTGGGGCTTCTGTGGTCAAGTCTCTTTTACACCAAGTCTCTTGCCTAAGAGGGCCTGATGTGCTATAAACAACAAAACAAAAGTTCATTTCACTACTTTTCTCGTTGGGTGATTTCCCTTCACACGTGGATCCCCCTGAACCGGGCTCAGATCCTTTTGCAATGTTGGCCACCCTCGGTTGGGTTCACTGCGGTTTTTTGTTCAAGATATCAGCAAATTGCAACATTCAACAGTCACAATGGGCCTCAATACGAGGTGGGCGGTAAGGGATTACCGGCACTGGTAAGGGCACCGGTGCTGGTAATTCCTTACCGCCCTACTACGAGTTCCCTTTGCGGGTCCTCCCTTAACACCTGGTTTATCCAGGCGTTAAGGACGGGACCCGCAAAGGGACTCTGGAGCTAATATCGGTACCGCAATTTGTGGTACCATTGTTAGCGCCTTCCCCATTCCCATTGAGCCCTATAGGGGCTCAATGGGAATGGGGAAGGGCCCTGGTGAATGGTGAATTACCGGTCCCGCCAACCTTGGAATGGACCGGTAATTGCTCCATTCACCAGGGCAGAGTCGGTAGGGTTTTGGAGGCAGCCATGGAGCTAAATGCTCCAGGGCTACCTCCAACCTCGTAATGAGGCCCAATGTCCTTTTAAACAACCGTTCACTGTGGACATCCCTCAGCCAGGTTCAGACGTGTCGACACATAGCTCACAGGGTGTTACGTTTTGCTCTCATTCGCAGGCGTCCCTCAGCCAGGTTCACATTTGCCACTTTAACACAGTTCACTTAGTTGTAACACCTTGCAGGATTCAATCCCCTTAGCTTTTCTTTAAAACTACCATTCACTATGGACATCCCACAGTTGGGATCACTATTGTCAGCAAAATGTTCACAGGGTTTCTTTACCCCTGGATCCCCCTCACCCTGGCTCTGATCCTTCTTTAAAATGTGTCAAAGACTTTCATTTGTACAAGGGCTTTTACTCGATCAGTGTATTCCCACTTTTCCATTCTGCATCGGGCTCTCCTAGGGCCTCCTGGTTTTTGTAGTTTCTTCAAAAGGGGACCAGCCAGAGTCTTTCAAATGAGCACCCATGTGGTGCCAGACCACTCTGCAGCTGGTCTCCCTGGGCTTTCGGAACCGCTTTGCAACACCCATGTACTTTGTTCATAAGTTCTTTTCAATTCATACCATGTTGCCATTTGCAAACTTCGATCAACACAGTTCGGTTTAATATCGGTTCTCCCTACGACTCACTGGCTGTGCTGAACTCTTTGGTGTTTCTTGTCTCTGGAGTCAAGGAAGGTACCACGGTAGCAAGTGCATCTCCCCACCTTGGTTACCAGTGTGGGAGGGCTGTGTGCACCGTTCATATCTGTTACACCACACGCCAGCTGTCGTTCCCGGTCTTATGATTCCTTTCATGGAGGCTACGCGGGTCGGGGTCAAAAAGGGCAATGGCACCTCCATCATTGTTGTCCTTTACGTTCTCTTCGCCTTTCTCCTCCGTTTAAACTGCTGTCCTGGAATAGCTGCTTCCTTGTGTGTTTGGCCTTGCTCAAAGTGTGCTCTCGTGCTCTGCCTTTGATCCCTGTAGGGAAGGGAAAGAGCTGTCTGGTGCGTGTATTTATTGTCAATTGCCTAACTCTGCCTGACCCTTGTGTTGGGACATGTCAGGTAAATGGCTCGGGTGTTAGTCCGTAGTCTTCCACGGTGTGTGAAAGTGTTTGTGTTGCAAAGGGGCGGGTGTAGGGCTTCTAAATATCCTACGGGGTAGGATGGGGAGAAGGTGTTATAAGGAAGTGGGTATCATGTCCCGCCCGTCGGTGTCCCACATCCACTCCCGAAGACCCACATCCAGGTGATCCTCCCCCACTGTTCCACCAACAGGAACTGAATCCTATAGTGATGGCCGCATCCAGGCCACCTGGATGACAGATCTCCAGGGACTAGCGGGTGAGAGACCTTCAGGTTTCTCACACCAGTCAGAGTTGTGTGTTTTGGTTATAACTGCTTTGTCATTGATGAAGGCTTTTTCAAACCTGATAAGGGGTAGTTACTGCAGCTCCTGTAGTCTGGGCGTGATGTGTTAGCCCTCTCATAAATTGTTCTGCAGGATGTTTGCAGGCTTTCACAAGGATCAAGCTGGCATCTGGGACTCTTGTGACTACGGCTTTGTCACAAACCAGGTGGGAAATTACCAGAGTTTGAAAGAATATCCGGAAACACAGGAAAAGATGAAAGGCATGCCATTGCAGAGCAGCTGGTAACATGCTATTGCAGGCTTGTTTGCTATGGTGCTTTGAATGAGAGGTCAATTGTAACGCCAATAGATTTTGCAATGGGTAAGATATGAGGTGTGAATCCATTCCACTTCATTTCTGTCAGCCATTTATGGATTTGGGTATTCTTGTGGGGTTTCCTTCGAGTTATAACTGTCAGCAAGAGGAGTCATTGTAATGTTCTTTGTGGGACATTTTGAAGTACATTTCATGCATTGCAGTCAACATATTTAATCACTTGAATGCTGATGTAAATATTCTCCAGGCACATGACGTTTGATGGGCATAGTCCGTGACCTACTAATTTTGATATGATCACGTTTATATACCCAGAGATTTTGAATCTGCTAAATATTTCCATTGCTCATGACACAGTTCCCCATGCATTAACCCATATTATATTAAACTTACTCTTAAATAAATCGATAAAAGACCCAACATTGTTCAATAATTATCCATTGACTAATCGACAATATCCCACATGCAAGCACGGTCATGGAAAATGTGGCCACACACCAGCTGCACAACTTTAAGGAACACAATAAAATCCTCCCAAACCAGCATTCACCCTTCATATTACTTAGGAAAATAGTGATGGTTGGCTGGAGACAGAAGCCAATGAGAGAGAGAGCCATCCCAAGTTGGAAATGGTTTCCACAGAGCAAGCTGAAATGGATGTTTGCTTATGGAGTAATTCCAGACTGACTGGGCCCCTGCTGATTCACCAGAAATAACAATCCACATTTCATATGTAAGTAGATCCCTGAGATAAACCCAAATTTTCCCTATATTTTCCATGGAAAAATCCTTAGAATAAAAGGGGCCGGGACTTAAAGGGAAATTATAATTTGACAACGATGCATGTGTAGTGTTAAATATGGTGCCCTGTATCTCCCATGTACTTGTAATACTCAGTGAGATGCCATTTCCTTAAAGCCCAATGCATTTTTGTTTTGCGAGGCACACTTTAAAACTGAATGCATTTTGGTGCAAC
Source organism: Ambystoma mexicanum (assembly GCF_040938575.1). Lineage (NCBI taxonomy): Eukaryota > Metazoa > Chordata > Amphibia > Caudata > Ambystomatidae > Ambystoma > Ambystoma mexicanum. The sequence goes on along the minus strand of NC_090936.1, from coordinate 507,200,779 downwards.
TTAAATGCAAAATATTTTTTGTAAAATTAATCACCAATAAACAGGATCGCTAGCTCATGCCAGTGTAGTATCACACAGGCCATAGTGTAAGTCATGACACTCTATTGTGTAATGTGATTACACGAAATAAGCAGCCATTGGCAGTCTATTCTCAAGGTAGATATTTGTACAACTGAAATGAGCACAGAGAATTCCATTATATTGAAATGCACAAGCAGACCAATGTGTAAGGTTACAGGGAAAGGGTGCTACAAAATTGTATCTTTACTGGAGAAAATTACATCTCCAACCCAAAGCTTATAGAGCTGCAGGAAAACTAATAGGAGTAGATTGAAAGCAGTGCACACTCAAGAGTATTTAAAGCTGCACACAAAAGTGTGTATTTAAAGCAACACCTACACATGTAGATTGAAGCCAAACACACCCACACACACACACACATGCACATTGAAAGTTACCCACACTTATTCATCAAAGCTGAACATACATATTCTGAGAACACTGCAGACACATGTTCAGAGCTGATTAAAACAATCATTGAGAATATTATTTTCCGAACCTTAACCTATACCAGTCATATGCAAGGTGGCCATTGTCTATATTCAAATGACCTGCATATAGCCAATACATTCACAACCCTGCACACATATAAGAGAACCAAGTAGAACAAACATGTATTAATAAATGTCAATTGTACAGGTAACTTTTCTCTGATACCATCTCTATATATACAAGTCAAACTGTGTTTTTTTTTGTGGTGGGTTTTGTGGCGAAGCGTTGTTCCTTATACATCTTAACACCGTTTCACCAATCTGCACCACATTTTGCATAGTTACCTGCTATGACCCTCCAGACAAAACTGACTCCATGACATTTGGACGCCCCAACCCGTTCCCCAGATTTAAGCAAAAGTCAAAATGTGTTTGTGAGTTTGTGCATTTGTGAGTTTGTGGCTTGGTGAACTGTTGTTCCTTATACAATTTCACACTGTTTCACCAATCTCTGCCACATTTTGCATATTTACCTGTCAGGACCCTCCAGACACTACTTGCTACATGACATTTGGACACCCCACCCTGTTCCCCAGATTTTAGCAAAAGTCAAAATGTGTTTGTGGGTTTGTGGGTTTTGAGGGTTTGTGGCTTGGAGAACCGTTGTTCCTTATACAATTTCACACTGTTTCACCAATCTGCACCAAATTGTGCCTAGTTACCTGTTCGGACCCGCCGGACATTACTAGCTACATGACATTTGGAAACCCCACTGCTTTACCCTGATTTCAGCACCTTCGCACAGGAGATGGTTGCCGGAAATCATTGAAACATCATTGTGGTCGTAGAAGGACCAGTCCCGACACCAGGAACAAAACTCGAAGTCCAGGCCCTTGGATGCCCGGTTTCCAAGATATTTGCACTGCAATGCACTGCAGTGAACTGCACTACACCAGGGTGAGTTGACAGTTGGGGAGAGAGCACAGAAGGTCCCAGTATACAGCAGGACACCAACTCTCACCTCCCCCCAACATCTGCTGCGGGTTATGTCTGCCAGCCACACATGCCCATTCTCAGTGCAGTTTACTTAGCGAATCGGAACAGTGACCTACAGGATCATTGTTATGTCTGTCTACAGAACCTGTTTGGAGAATGGGTATTTATGCTAGTACTTCTCTTAAAACTGGATAAACCAAGTGTTCATGTAGAATGTTGAAATGTTTCCACTTAAACATGCATGCGCTGGCCAGAGACGTCATTTCACCAAAATGCCAGGGGTAGCGGAAGTGGCATCACATGACACTTCACCTCTGATGACATCACAGGAAGTGATGTTATTCAACCCCACCCCGAAGGGACACCACAGGAAGCGATGGAACACGACCTTTCACCCCTTGAGAAAACATAAAGTGGTATCCTAAGTACACTACAAACATATGGTCCACTATAATGTGGTATACATTTCATACATGAATGGATCACCATATGTATCATTAATATCAGTGTGTATAGGCCCATATTACTAAATTACTGTGAATGCAAGCAGACGTCCAAGGCCAAATGATAATGATGTGTTATTACAAAGCACTTATGCTAAAGTGGTTTATATAGAACACAAATACATACAATATCACCCAACCTGTGTTGGTACTCATTTATCAACCTCAGAAGGATGAAAGACTGAGTTGAGGTGTTTACAAACAGACTAAATCAGTGACTCATCCCCTGAAGTGTGCCTGAAACAAACCTTTAATAAGTTGAGCAATTATTGTGTAGAATTCCAGAAAGACAAATTATTTGTTATTCCTATTCTTTCTTATTTAGCGTCACTGCTCAAAGTGTTACACTTGTGAAACCTCCTGTTTTTTTAAGAGGCCTGAAAAAGAAAGCCATCCACTGCAGATACAATGAGCCACATGGCGCTTCCCACAGCCCAGGAGCTTACATTTACAAAATAAATAATAACAATAAAACGTTTTTTTAATTTTATTGTTTTAGGGGTTGCAAGGCAAGCCACAGGGGTAGCAATGGAGACCTCAGGGGTCTCACTTGTGATCCATGGCGACCCCCAACAATGCAGCAATGTTTTTATTGAAAGAAGCTGTGAAATTTTAGGATAATACATACCTAGAATGTATCCCGGAAAGGAATGCTTGCGTAAGGTTCAGTAGTGAGAAATTCGTTTGGCTGATTAATTCTTCATGAATAATGTACATTCCCTTGGTAAAGATAGAGACCATCTTTGTTTAAACTGTCTGTTTATTGCCCGAAATAGTGGTGTCAGACTTTATAAAGGGGACAATAAAATAGTTAAGTCAACCTATTAGGGATCCAGAATTTTAACATGTCAAAATAAATATATTTCTGCAGTGCTCCCATTTATCGATGTGTGTCCTGGGAAAGCAAAATGCATTTGTCTTCCAATGGGCCCTCCCTTTGAATTATTTTACATGACTGTCCTAATACAGTGTTAGAAATATAACTACCAAGAGCCCTCCTCTTGTGCTTAGTCGTTACTGTAGCAGGCAGCACGTGGTCAGGAATGGCACTTTCTGAATGTTACCTTCCCCTGTCTCTAATCTGACCAGGTGTGGGGTAAGGCTGTGCCTGTTAGTGTTCACATACGAGCAGGGTCGCACTGGGATAATAAATAGGTCCGGTCACCCAAAAAATAGTGGGCCACCCCTCGCCTCAAAAAAGTGGCCCACCCCTCGCCTCACGACCCTTGGCCTCTGATGTCATTTGACCCCACCGCAGAGTGACATCCTGGGAAGCAATGAAACACGACCTTTCATCCCTTGACAAAACAGGAAGTGGCATCAAAGAGCATTGTTCCTAAGTACACTAAATTACTGTGAATACAAGCAGATGTCCAAGGCCAAATGATAATATGTTTTTGTATAGCACTTACGCTTAAGCTCTTTTTTTATAGAACAAATATGCATACAATATCCCCCAACCTGTGTTGGTACTGATTTTTCGACCTAAGAAGGATGAAAGGCTTTTTGAAAAAAGAAAAAAAAAAGAATTTGAAAAAGAAAAAATCTTTTTTTCTTCCAAACCGGCCCAAGCATAGCCAGAAACCGGCCCCCACTCCCCAGGAACGATTTCGGCCCGGACACGGGCCGAAAGGCCGAGGGGCCAATCCGACCCTGCATACGAGTTTCAAACCACCAGAATCCCCTCTAATAAAACAATTTGCATCAATCTATCCCACAGCAGGAGCATATATTCAATGTTTACGCAGGCACCATTTGCTGTACAGTTTTAAAAGTGATGTTGGGTTTGATTTGCAATTTAGGTGTGTTATCCTATTCTTTATTTCTTTGAAAAAAGGTTTGGAAACATACGTTTTTCTTCTCTTTTCTGGCAACCTTCTAGTCACCTTCTAAATGTCAGAATGCCGAAACAAGCATATTTTAAAGATAACGTTTTACTCGCTATGTTCCACAAAATCCAAATGTCAGCTCTCCCGGTGATTGTCGTTACTAAAGAGCCTCAATAATATTTTTGGCAGAAACAGTGTGCCGGTTTCCAGCCACCCTACTGCGGCGTGAATCCCTCTGGCTGCTTCCATTTACCTACTGGAGACAGGGAGGGTGAGTGTGAATCCGAATTAGCAGTGAGGGCGGGGGCACAGTTGTGTGGCTGTTACATTTTTGAAGTGGAACTATATTTTCTAAATTGGCACTAGCCAACCAGATGAGCCTGCAACATGTAGGGGCATTCGAGGTAGAGCTAGAGTTAATTATTGTAAACATAATTTCCAGGCTAGCTTTACCCAATATACTCGAATATTGTCACTGTAAAAAGCTTTGGTTGTGCCCAATATATCCCACTATTGCTAAGCCATGCATGTTTTCCTGGTAACTGTACCCAATATTTTCGAATATGTTCGAATATTTCCTTGTAAACACATTGTCAAATATATGCTAGGATTGCACAAAAACACACACACACACAAAACACACACGAACACAGGCATTCCCAAACATAGATACCCATGCATAAACAGACGACAAAGACATCCACAAAAACATGCCACATTCACACATAACACTCACAGAGATAACCATTTTTGTGTGTTTAAATTGATATTTTCCCCTATTCGCTCCCTCATCTTGATTCTCCTGTTTGGCAGCTCCTCTTCTGAGTCCACAGGATGCAAGCAAGGCAGTTGTTGTTATTGACAACTTGCCTCTTTTTATCCTGCCTTGACAAGGCTCATGCAAACTATTAAAACATCTATCTGGGAAGCTATTAGCGCCATGGCTACCTCCAAAACCCTTCTGACTCCGCCCTGGTGAATAGAGCTATTACCGGTCCTTTCCAAGTTTGGCGGGACCGGTAATTCCCCATTCACCAGGGCCCTTCCCCATTCCCATTTGAGCCCCCATAGGGCTAAATGGGAATGGGGAAGGCGCTAATAACGGTACCGCAAATTGCGGTACCGTTATTAGCTCCAGAGTCCCTTTGCGGGTCCCGTCCTTAACGCCTGGAAAAAACAGACGTTAAGGGAGGACCCGCAAAGGGAACTCATAGTAGGGCGTTAAGGGATTACCGGCACCAGTGCCCTTACCGGTGCCGGTAATCCCTTACCGCCCGCCTCGTAATGAGACCCATTGTCTTTTTAACCTGCCTTGACAAGGGTCATGAAAACTATGAGAACTTATATCTGGTAAGGCACCTTTCACGAGGTCTTCAGGGTGTCTGATCCTACAAGTGGTTTGTTGTGCTGGAAGGCAGTGGCCCATAGGAAACAAGAGGGTGTAGAATTCTCTCACATGTAGACAGGGATGTCAAATCACCAAAAAGCACAAGGGGGTACACCAAAATCCTAGAGGATATGAGTTAATTAGCTAGCCATCATACAGTCCATTGACTGCCTACCTCAAACTTAAGACAGAATTTGTCCTCATTGGTCCCCCTGCTAGACAACACATTGTCCAACAGTGGGGCAATGTTATGCACTTTGAATGATTTGATCCACATCTCTCGGCTTCAGCAGAATCCTAAGGCTTCACCATTGGCAACAAACTGTCCTTTCAGGAACACATTCCCAAAGAGGTCCAAATGGCCCGGCCCCAAATCTCCACCCATTGCAAAATCAAACCGTTCATCGTGCCATAAGACTTCCGGACCGTAGTGCAGGCCCCTATGGTCTTGGCTCTCCAAAAAACAGTCCACCACACTGCAAAACATCTTATTACAGGTGTGCAGAAATGTCACTGAATCACCCACTTTCTATGGGAACAACATAGACTTCTTCTGCAGGCCAGGATACTGTTCAAGAAGGCATGTATTGTCTGCATAGCAGTCAAAAATAGCAAAACAGCATACCTGATGGCTATGCTCCACATATCTGTTGGATCACACTCCTCGCGCAGATAGTTGACAAACTTGTTTAATCACAACTCATCTGCGAAGAGAGGACCTGCAAACAATCCTTCTCTTGTCACACACCCACCCTTTGAAACTCGATCACAGTATCGGCTCAGAATGCACCCACAATGCTCCAATTTTGCAAATGTCTCTTAACGCCTGACCAAGAACAAATCCCAATGGATGTACGGACCAACGCACAGACCGTGAATAATATAGAGATGGTTGTTCATAATAATGAGCCCACACATAACAAAGGAAACATATTAGATTGGATCCCCTCTAGAAATTTGTTGGGAAATTCGATTGTTACGGAACCATGTATTTGGTCCGACCATTTGTTAGTTACTTTTTAAATAACACTGCCAGGTAGACAGGCTTTAAGGAGCAATGTACCGAAAAAAGAATTACCAGCAGAACTTTTAAAAAGGTGCAAAATTTTAAAAAGGACAAAAGCTGTCTTGGCAAAAGTATGAAAAATACCTCTATCTGGACCCACCTTGTGTATGGCAGCAAGATACGAGGAGAATCTGAAGGTAAAGCTGAATAAGATTGCACCTATGAAAACTAAGATGGTCAGGAACCAAATGAATTGTCATAACTGTTTTTCTCTAGAATTAACGAAACTTGAACAAGAAAAGAGGAGAGCAGATCGGAATTGGAACAAAAACCGAAATGGGGAAAATAGAACTACCGGGAAGAGTATAGAAAAATGCTATAAAAATGGTATCTGTGATGCAACAAAAGAATATTTTAATGGAGAAATTGAGAAGGCAGCTAATAACACACCGAAACCTTTTGAGATTTTGAAAAGTTTAGAAAAGCCTCAGGCTGAATCCAAAGTTTTTCTGCCCACGAATGAGGACTGCATAAGAAAACAGCAAGCTTTTTCAGACAAGATGTTGGGGGTATATGCAAAGATTGCAGCAGAACCTACCCTTGAAGTATTGTCTGAGACAGATGTGAGAACTAGAGGTAAAAGTCGCTCACTGTTCAATTTCTCGCTATCTCTGTTAAAGATGGCGAAGATACTGAGGGAAATGCGACCGACATCTTGCCCGGGCGATATTATTGCTGCCAAAATTATTCTCAGAAATGTTGATATTTTTGCACCATTTTTGACACCTTTCACAAATGCCACCATTATACATAAAACTATTCCTAAGAGTATTAAGAAAGCAGTGGTCACACCTTTACAAAAAAATAAGGGACAACACCCTATGGACTTAAGTAATTTGAGGCCTATTACAAATGTCCCGTTTCTTTTAAAGATCATAGACAAGGTTTCCACGATACAGTTTCAGGAACATCTAAATCAGAAAAAATATTTTACACTCCAGACAATTGGGGTTCAGGTCCAATCATGGAACCGAGAGAGCACTATTGGATTTACAGACCCAGGTGCTGGGAATTGTGGATCGAAGAATAATGGGGCTGCTGATGCTGCTCGAAGTGTCAATAGCTTTGAGCTTTTAGATCACCAAAAGCTTTTGACTACCTTGTTAATCGTGTGTTGTTGTTTAAAGGATGCTATTGGGTGGATCAAATCTTTCTTCTCAAATAGAAAGTCGAGGGTTTGTTGGGGTCAGGCTACATCTATGGATAGAGTATCCACCTGCGGAGTTCCACAAGAGCGTGTCTGTCCCCAGCCCTTTTCAATGTTTATAATTGCCCACTGTGTAATCCTTTAGAGAAGATAGGGGCAAAGTTTACAAACTGTAATGACGATACACAGCTCTTGATAGAGCTGTGTGGAGATTCCACTGAGGACACCAGAACAATTCAAAGTATTTATAACCTGGTGAAAGATTGGATGACTGCCAATTGGCTATGTCTAAATAGTGGAAAGATGGAGATTTTGATTTTTGTATCATCACAAGCCAGAACAAGATTGGACCCAGGTTTTGCAAGTTTTACTATTGATGGGTACGGTATTAAAGTGCACGATAATGTAAAGACACTGGATGTGGTGTTGGACATGGTCCTTGGTGCGGATGCTCAAGCAGACAGTGTGGTAAAGAAATCACATTACCATCTCAGATTTTTGAGATTGGTAAACCCATGCGTTACTAATACGATTTGTGAAATTCTAGTCCGGGCAATTATTATGCCCATAGTAGACTGGACTACTGCAATGCGCTGCTGGGGAGGGGCTAACAGAAGTTGCAAATATAGACTACACATTTTCCAGAATGATGCAGTGCGCATTGTCAAAAACATATCATGAAGGGACAATGTGGCCACTGTCAGAAAAGTATTACATTAGTTGCCAGTTGCATCTAGGATTCTTTTTTAAGTAATTACTATGGGCCTCATTACGACCCAGGCCTAGGACCATGGTGCTATTAGCACCATGGTCCATGCCGGTGTCCGCCATGGCGGAATGGGGAATTACCACCCCATTCTGAGGTTGGCGGGGCGGTAATTCCCCATGCCGCCATGGCCCTTCCCCATTCCCATTTTTGCCCCATAGGGCTCAATGGGAATGGGGAAGGCGCTAATTACGGCACCGTAAATTACGGTGCCGTAATTAGCTCCTAGGTCCCTTTGCGGGTTGGTTTTTTAACGCCTGCTAAAAGCAGGCGTTAAAGTGCAACCCGCAAAGGGACCTCGTAATCAGGCGTTAAGGGTTTAACGGCGCCGGCACCTTTTACGGCGCCGTTAACCCCTTAACGCCCGGGTCGTAATGAGGCCCTATGACACACAAATGTCTTTTTGGATCCGCTTCATCTTATCTCAAAGAAAGCATTGTTCTACAAGCATATAGGAGAGACACAAGATTGAGTAATACCTTTTGGCTTATATACCCTAAGGTCAAGAGATTAAGAGGGAGTGGTTGTTCTTTTCCTGTCCAGGCAGCTAGCGCCAGGAATGTACTTCCGGTGGAGCTACGAAAAGATAGTAATCTCCTCACATTCCACAAATGATTAAAGACACTTCTATTCAATTGAAATAGACCCACTCATGATCAGGATTCCAGGTTCGAAGTGTCAGTTTTATGTGTGTGTGTCTTTCTCTGTGCATCCTGATGCCTGCGGGCTGCGGCGCGTAAGAAATAGATGCATGAAATAAATAAAACTCACAGTACTGCGAACTGCTGCTCTTGTGCTAGGTACGCACTTTAACAAATAAAATAAAATGCTTGGGGTCGCGAAAGTGACATCACATAGCCAAATACATCACAAGAAGTAATGGTATATTACCTTTGTCCCTGATGACATCTCATGAAATAACAATACATTGATATTTAACTCTAATGGCATCACCTAAAACATATATACATTTACAGAAAATACTAAACCATTAATAACACAGACAAGACATTTTTAAATACCAACAACATTTTAAAGGCATACTGTAGTAAAAAAAATTAAAATTTATTTCAAAAATAGATAGGCCACATTAAAAAAAAAAAAAATCGCATCCTCCGTTTTAAAACTTCCTATGTAAAATTTTGAGCTATTCAAGCTCAAAATTCGAAAAAGCAAGCACAGGGGGGCCGCCATTTTGTGAAATGGAGGCCCTCCTGTGCTGGCTTTTGCTTTTGCGGCACTAATGAAGGAAAAGCCAGCCAGCTGTAGTAAACAAAGTCTTCATTTCATCGCTTTTGAAGCGACCGCAAACATAAATACAACGTTTTAAAGCTGCGGTTTTATTTCTAAGTTTTCCGGGCTCCTCCAGCCCGGAAAACTTAGAAAAAAACCCGCAGCTAGTGCTTACTTTTTGTAAAATAAATAGCACTTACTGAGATTCAGCTGCAGCTTTCCTGCTCTGGTCTCCGGTCCGCGTCCTCCGAGTCCCGGCACTAATGAAGGGAAAGCCACCCAGCGGTAGACTTTGTTTACTACAGCTGGCTGGCTTTTCCTTCATTTCACAAAATGGCGGCTCCCCTGTGCTTGCTTTTTCGAATTTTGAGCTTGAATAGCTCAAAATTTTACATAGGAAGTTTTAAAACGGAAGATGCGATTTTATTTTTTTTTAATGTGGCCTATCTATTTTTGAAATAAAATGTTTTACTAGAGTATCCCTTTAACTATGATATGGCATGGAGGGGGTCATATTATGACAGTGGTAACCCCGTTTGGACCAACATAGGCGAGGGACACTGCCATGCTTGTGACAATACAGTCCTATATGGCCATTTACTGCCATTTCATACCATTTATACCATGGTACTTTAGGGACCTCAATAGTTTCAAGTTCTTGAGAAATGAAAGATAAAACAGCCACAAAGAGTCTAACATATGGCCACGCCCAACCTCAGAAAGCTGACATGGCAACAAATACAGTGGCTGGTAAAACACATGCAGAAGGAAAGAAAACGATAAAAACATGAAAAATCCCTGTAAAAACCAGCAACAAGGTTTGTGCATTTATTTGAGGAATCTATGGCATTCCCAGAGTGTGTCTCCTTCAATTGAGGAAGAACCATTAATCAGTGACCAGCCTAAGCAGAATGAGCAAACAAGCAGGTCTTGGCAAGGAGTCCTTGTTGATTTCCCGTAAAGCCAAGAGAAAGAGAACAAATTTCTAAAAGCCAGAAAGTGCTGGCACGATGGGTCCTATTGATACATTTGTGAAAAAAACTACAAGGCAAACAGAAAGTATAGACCTAAGTATGTTGTCAGTTTACTCAGAGAAGGAAAGTATAGGTGAACCGGCAGACATGAACTTGGCCGACTTGGATGATCTTTCACCTTCCTCGCACCTGGTTAAGGTATTGAGTAGAACCCCTGAAAGAACATCTGTGAGAGAGTTGAAAGGTGGCAACGCAAGGAGAGCCTCAAGTCGGCCAAGTGGAATGAAGCTGCCAGTTGCACTGATCTTTATGACTCGTGGATCTGGGCCGATGATGACTAAAAGCAGACTTGCAACAGATATGTGCCTAAATGGTCATCAGACCATAACTGCGACATCTGAAACCACGTACGTAACATGTTTGCTAAATGGGTAAGCAGAGGATTCATTAGCCGCTGTAGGAATGTCGAATCTGCGGCCATTAATGAACTCTGGAGCAAAAGAAACAACAATCTTCTCCCCTGGCTAAGGTTGAATCGATCCTGGATGAGCCCTTGCAAGCTTACTGCCCAACAGTCCAGTCTTTCGATAGAGCAAATACTGCCAGCTCCTTGATAACGCAAAGGTCGGGGTTAAATCAGCGGGAAAATAAAGGGGATTTAGCAGTAGATCTGCATCATAATAATAGCCCATCAAAATTGAGATTAAAAGGACCTGAAGAGCATAAGAAAAACCCATTCTCATCATCACAGTGCAGGATGGGAAATAAGAAAGTTCACAGTGAAGTCGCGAACGAGCGTTTAGCAGGGAATATGAACTTTTCAGAGGAGTACACATTAAGCCTGAGTGAGGTGTTTCCAAATAGAGACTTGCTCCACCTAAATAGGGGCCACATTTTGTCCTAATTTTAAGGAAATTCCAAGCTTGCGGCTAATATCTTCTAGTGACATTGCATTGGTTTCAGTTTCCTATTGAAGGTAGATTGAATCTGGCAAAACTATACTTTCGATCACATATGGTAAGGGTATTGGTTCTATCAGAATTGGAGTCCTTCTTAACCATGGTTTATGATGTACTGCAAGCTTTGGATTACCCGAAACCCATGGTACCCGAGGGCATACCTGCAACAAATGCCACTGCCTTGAAGGTAATGCATGAATTAACAACTCATTTTCCCCTTTGAATTAATAGAAATACTTTAGGTGTAGACAAGTGAATAACTATTGATGAAAATCCATCAAAATTGCAGACGGTTTACCACTGGAATTCTGTTCTATCAGCCGTGCATGGAGGGGGGAGCAAGCACAGTAGCCAGAAGTAAATAGAATATTTTTAACTAGCTTCTTGGAATTGTAGAGGCCATAGGTTTCTGGACTCAGATTTCCCCTCTCTTCCACAGTATTCTTTAATATGTCTGCAGTTAACATGGCTAACGACTACACCAATAATAGACAGATGCACTGTGTATACAGTGGTAGCTATTCAGGGACCCCAGGGTCGACCGCAGGGTGGTCTCCTTTGTGCCCTTAACAATGGTATGGGCCTTAGGATGCTTAAAATAGATTTCCACTGGAAAGATATCCGGGTGATTAAAATGCTAGGCATGCATTAACAGTCTAAATGTGAGCGTTGTTATGTGTGTAGTGTTTATTTCAATCCCAAAAATGGCCAGATGGAAACATTTCTGAAAGTGCTTTCAGCTCTTATCTTTGATTTGTTGGATAGGGACGACTCAGAGATAATTGTATTGGGGGACTATAACAGCGAATGCTTGGACCCGAAATGGTACCAAGTAAAAAACAGGAGTAGGGTTTCAAATCAGTCGAGAAAAAGAGGGAGATTAATAAAAACTGAATTAAGTAGCTGTGATTTACATGGGCTAGTGGTTCTCTGATATCGACTCTGGATTATGTGTTTTTATCAAAATCATTATTTTGTAAATGTGGGCCTCTGAAGGTTACATCGATGCAATCAAGTGACCATCAGGTGATAGTTCTAACAATGAAGCATGAATGGGCATATAAATAAACTGTAAATTACGTGCTGGTAGTGGATGTAAATCCTAGGAATCAGGCACTGACATGGAAGCCTGCTCTTTCATTAACTTTCAATAAGCTTATTTTCACTATGGGGAGGAATGAGGAAAATCAGCTCTTGCATCCTAGTAAGTACGATAAGGCAATACAAAGGGCACTGGTTAGTTTATACTATACTAAATCAGGGAGCACTAGTAAGAGAAAAATGAACTGTTCCTATAGGCATAAATATGACATCACCCTGTATGGGAAGAAGAGGGAACTGAACAAGGCCCTGGGGCAATTAAGAAAGTCCTCACTCGATTACAAAGCTGAAATGAAGTCAGTCATTAAAACTTGCCTATAAAAATGGGTTAGAGGCCATTGCTTTATATTACATAAAAACGATGCAGAAACAATGATTAGCTCTATCGTTCGTAAGAATACCTCCTCCTTTTGGAGATTGATCAAGGAGCCTTTAGCTCAATGCCCTTTGCAATGTCAACCTATTGATAAAGGCTTATGGGAATCCCACTTTTCTTCCCTGTACCGTGAAAATGAAGGGATAAAGGGATTTTCCATGAGCAATATTGGATGGACAGGCTAGGTGAAGATAGACGTAGGGGCAAAAAAGGGGTTAATTAAGAAAAGCAAAGCCTCAAGCGCCCCACGCCTGGATGGTCTGGTAAACGCTACATTAAAATCAAACTTGAATCTCAGGGCTGCAATTCTATATGTCCTATTTTGTGAAATTGTAAAGGACAAAAATCTGACCTCCTCCTGGAGAGGAGCAAGCATTGTGGTAATTAACAAAAATCCATCCAACTATCGACCAATATCCCTTTTAGAGGCCTCCAGTAAGATTTTTGGGGTCATAATCCTAGAAAACCTGTGGGAGTGGGCACATAAGAATGGCAGTATCGATAAATTTCAGTCGGGATTTCGAGGAGGCTTAAACACTGCTGAAAACTGTTTTGTGATCAACCTCCTACAAACCCAAGCTATCCAAGAAAAAAGGTTTTATTTTATGCATTCTTGGACATCTTTCAGGTGTTTGACCAGGTAAATTGCAAATGCCTATGGGAAAAACTAATTGCGATGGAATGCCCCCTGGGTCTGGTGGATGTTTTGATTGCGATGCACTTGGATACTAAGTTGAGGGTGTGCCTTGATCAGAAAGGAAATTACACAAGGTGGATTTATAGTTGCTGTGGGTTATGCCAGGGATGTGGGCTGGTGGAATTTTTATTTAGCATGTACATCAGCGATTATTCATTTTTTTAAAGAAACTTCAAATGTTTCCACTGAAATTATCAGCTATCAGGCATACGCCAAAGACATAGTCATATTTGTTCTGAACCCTATTGGCCTTCAAAGAGCCTTGACAGAGACCTCTGTGTATTTTGCATCTTTAGATTTACAAATTAATGTGGATAAACCAACATTTGTATGATAAAATATGTAAAAAAACTAAACCAAATTTTAATTGGTACATATCTAAGAAGCGCTTGGAGGTTGCTCTCAATTTTAAGTACTTTGGAATTTAGATCAGTTAAAAAAAACTAAACAATTGGAAAACGACCGATTACTCAAGAAAACCAGAATGAATATGTCAAAGTTGTTGGTGTTTAATAGAAGGTTTGGCAGATTTTCGGCAATCCCCATGATTAGGTTTCGATATGGAGCCGAAACTGGTCTACTACCAACCATTTGGAGGGGAGTGGAGTCTCTTATGTGGAAAAGGCTCCTCCCTATTTCCAGGGGGACACCATTGCTTGGTCTCATTACAGGCACATGGACTGGAGGCGGCTGCAATTTTTGAGAGCGTTACTACTCCCTCCAGATTACTGTGTGTCGTCTGAATTACGCAACGTGCTGTTCTATACCTTTAGGGTTTTGATAGAGTGGTTTCATTCAAATTTAAAACTTCTGACTGACTATGATTTGGACCTCGAGAGATTGCTTGCTCCACGGATAGAGAAGAAACGGTCCCTGTTTGTGTTTGAGTGGCTCAGAAACAGAGAATCAGCTATGAAGTATCATTTGTTTTATCACCTAGAATATCAAGTGAGAGCATTTAATGTAATACTTTGCTACCTTATGCAGCACCCGTGCAGGAACCATCGATCCAAAATGCTCTGGTTTAAACAGAATGTACTACCTAACAGGGGCTAGATTACAGAAACTTTGCATTGGTGCACGTGCAAAGTTTGCGCGGTATTAGAACTAGGGCAAAGTTTGCCCTATTTTTAAAAACACTGGGACACATTAAAAAAACATTGCACCTCGACAAGTGCAGTTTACCATATTAAAAGCACCAGTGCTAATATTGCCCTAGTACTAAAAAGATACGCTGTTGAAGCATTTTTGCCCGGGTGCAAACATGTAGCGAAAATGCATATTTTTTGCACTAGGGCAATTTTTACCCTGGTGCTTTTAATGAGCCAAACTGTACTTGTCAAGGTGCAATGGTTTTTTCATGTGTTGCAGTGTTTTTAAAAATAGGGCAAACTGTGCCCTAGTGCTAATACCATGCAACATGTGCACTTGCACCGGTGCAAAGTTTCTGTAATCTGGCCCCAGGGAGGTAACAGGAGCCAGACAAGGAATTCAACACAATTTTGGTTGCTGTAGATACTGTTCCCTGCATGTAGAAACAAGTCATCACCTTTTAATGGAGTACCCAAAATTACATGAATCACGTACATATTACCTTGGGAAATTTATCTTAGATGAATACTTATTTAATACTGAATGGCTTTGGTCAAGGATTTTAAATAGTTGTGAAACATCTTAGAAAATGGCAGTTTTAATATTTTTAAATGTATGCTGCACCGAAGAAATGATGTGATTGTTTTATCTGATGTTTTTATAGAAATTGAGATGTCTATTGTTATTTGCTTGAAATTGTAATGTATTAACTTGAGTGGTATGACATGTTATTTTATACTGTTTTCTGTATTTCATTTGCAAAGATTATCTGTTAATCATATGCACAAAATGTGATAAAAAATAATGCAATTTCTAGCTGCACATGTCAGGTTTAGCAATCTTGTGTCAAGTACAACACCTCATCTGGACACATTCCTCATATAGAGACAACAGTTGGAGGCCAAAAAGCAAGTCCCTCTCATGTCAATGGATTGGCTCAGTTGAGCAGAAATGTTCAAATACTGTGTGTGCTATTGCTGAAGCAGTTTCAATTTTAGTGTGGGACCATTTTATACTAGTCATGGCATTATTGAGTGAGACAGACCCTGTGTTTTCATCAACAAAATAGGATTTGTGTATGTTAGGAATCAGCACAATAGGCAAATGATCACTCTCATATAGTTGAATTAAAGTCATATCTGTTATCAGAGTGGGATCATTCACTTCAAATACATAGTCTATGATGCTGGAGCTAGTAACAGTAGACCTTGTAAATTGCAGAGGACAGTGGAAGGTCTTGCTCCATTCACCATAGAATATCCTCTGGCGTATAGCAGGGTTCTCCAAACAATATCATGGGAACATGTTTGAGTTAGGTCAACTCCCTCTACTGGACCAGAACAGTGCAAATCATTAGCCATGTCTTCCTGATTGTGTTGACATGGGATACAAGAGTTAAAATCTCCACACAAAATCATAGGAACAGTTATTGTGATAGCTTCAAGCCTATCTTTGAGTACCTTGAGTACTGTCATGTGCTCTGAGGTGTAAGGGGTGGGTGATCATAGATAGTAGCAATGACAATGTATTTCTGTTCAAGTGAGTCTGTAGAGCACAACTTACCAAACAGACTGTTGTTAGACAAACAATGAACCTCAGTAAACAGGTATGGCTTTTTCACTCCCATTAAAAGTCCACACTTCGGTCTGCCTTTTTTCCCCTTAATTGCAAGTTTTTGGATGATGGCCAATCCGTCTAGGACCAAAGGATCTACCCCACATTCCCAGGTGCTACAATATGCCAAATGTAGACTCTATTTCAGTATACTGCCATTTCATGCCTGTTGTAGCCTTACAGTTGTAGGAGTGTTTAGCGTGTTTTAGGAGCACAGAGTACAGCACCACTCCACAGGATCAATGTATAGCATGTTTTTTTTGAAGTGCAGCGCCACTGCATGGGTTTGGTGCATTGGTATGAGGCAGTTGTTTCAAGCTATGTGTTGCCATTGTAACATGGACATATAAGTAAGGGCAGGTTATTCAGTCAAAAACGATTTTTACATATAAAATGCAAATACATTTTTCACAGTTAAAATCACACATCTGTACCTTCAAAATGCACACCATTTCTCACCTGAAATGCCTATGTTGCAAGAGACACATTTGGTAATTAACAAACTAATATCACTAACAAGACTAATAATTATAACTCATTAATAAAAGAATGTGTCTTCACTGCAAAAAGAGGCAGACTCTGAAAATCAGTTTTAAACACACATTTTATTTTTTTCTTTGCCTTCCTGTGCTCTGTCCACAGTAACTGCAGCAAGCAAAGACTTCGAATAAGCAGGAAATCAGCTTGTTACAGTTGCAACTGTACAAGAAGAACTATTGTTAAAAGTAGGAGGATAGAACATGATTGATTCTGATTGGAGCACATCACATCAAGCATCATGTTGGAGGCTGTGACTAGTGCTTTGCTGCAGAATCTGGGGAAGAAAGAGGGGGAGACATCTTGACACAGCTCGAAGAAGGACGGGGTTGACAGCTGGGGAGGCCTGATTCCTAAAGCAGATTCAACTTGGTTGCAGAGACTGGCTTTTCCAGTCAACAAGCCCCAGTTTGAGTGACGGCAGATGCTTGTCCTTGCTGGGTGAACCCCTCCAGAAGGCGAACAGCCAAAGAAGTTACATGCTGAATAAGCCTGGTAATTATCTCGCTGAGGTGTGGGGGCTGAGTGTGTATTCAGTCAGTGTAGGAAAGGAGATTCCTGTGCTTTACTCACGTGTTTAATGTTGCAAATTGAGTTCTTGTCTCCGCCACTCTCTTTTCAATGTATCACAGATAATGCTGTTACTGTGCTATTTCATTTATTTCTGTAAAGAGTGAGATTGTGTTTAAATGCAACTTTTATAATACACAAAAATATTTGAAAGCAGATGGGTGGTGTGTTTTATATTTACCAATACAGTGCTGATGATGTGGGGAGATGTTTAGACAGTGCAATTGTCATTTTCAAGGTAGCTAAACATAAGATTTGGCTGCAGCCGTGTGCACAATGTAATTCAGTATGAGCAATTATAACTAACTGTGTGTGTTGAGTCGGCAAAAAGGGAGGCCCGGGACATAGTTCACTACCGTATATAAGATAGTGAAAATACCACATGATAGCTCACTGCCATAGATAAGACAGAGAGAAATTGCCCATGGTGGCACACTAAAAATGAAAATGTGGTGTTCCTGAAATGCAAGCCTGAGGTCTCTCTAGTGATTACATGAAAAATCTAAACAAAAATAAGGGGTTCTGGATATTGGGGCCACAAATAAAACAAGGGAATTATGCTCACCAAAATACCACCAACCACGCATAGCAACCACGCATACCCACCACGCATGTCTGTGTGCTGAAATAATGCATGTCCACTGTATTATTGTTGTACATGGCCCAATCTGAATACATGGAGTGATTGTTGCTAAATTATTTTTCGGCGGTAAGAAAATACCGTCAGGCCCCAAATCTCCACAAAAATACCAAACAAGTCTAGGTACAGTCAAGATATATTAGTTGCAGAGTTATACATCCAGTTGCTTCTATCATATACCAAGTGCATGCTCAAATGTTCAGTATTGCCACCCAATGTCCGTTAATACCTCAAATTTACCATGTGTAAGCAAACTGCAAGTGTGACAGCTACTTTTGAAACCGTGGCTGTCACACTTAAACAAAAATGAATGTCTGGGTAAAGAATTACCCTGTTATAATTTGCGCCTCACCCTGCGCCTGTTCCCAACGGGCGTAGTGGGAGATCCCTAATTTCTATGCATTTAATAGCGAATCCTGGTTGTGAATTTAGGATGCACTTTTAAATGCACAGAAACACCCCCTGATTTGAGGCAAATGTGTAAAGTTTTGAAAAAGGGCCTCTGAATAATGCCCTGCAATCCCGACTGAATGGTTGCGGTCTAACTGGGGGCCCTCCCAGGTAGGTGTTCTCTCGATACGTTGAACATTGGAAATGAGTGAAGGCAATGGGATACATGGTTGATGCCGCGGTGGATGCTTCTGCACCGCGCATTTAAGGGTATATACATTTATGTAATTTTTCGGCTTCCACGGGCTTAGGAGAGCGGGGCATTATACTATATTTCTTTAAATGGCATATCTTTACTTCTCTGCATTTATGAGTGGTATCGTTTTGTCCCTTCCTTCCTTTTTTATTTCCCAATTGGTGTAGTGGGGACGTGGTATTGCCCCCCTCAGATCGGCCCAACTGGTCCTCGGACCCCCGTGTTTGCCGTTATAGGGGCCTCCTCCTATTACCTGCTCCAGCCCCTAGCTGCAGGTGAGTTACCGACGCCTTAGCTTTCACTGGTAGTAGGTTATCTGCACTTTTATTTATCTGTGTGGCAATTTGTGTCTTTGTTTTTAGATGAGCAGACTTGGAGGCACTTTCCCGTGCATCTTTGCCATCTCGGGGGTACTGAAATACCTCATGGGGGGACCATTCTATCCCTCCTAGTAAGTGTAGATCCAAAGTTAGCCCTGTATGTACCTGGCTGAGGGCACGGTATATATTTCAGTTTTGGGTCGGGCTTTTGAGCATTCTCGGCATGCGGACACCTGGACACGGCAGCACCTTATTTTGTCTCTTAGGGGGTCTATATTATTGGGTTGTATTTTTTCCTCCTCTTTTCGCTCCTTGTGCAGCGTTTTCTTCTTCTCTGCCCTCTCCTTGCCCGTTGACAGGGAAGGGTACAGTGAATGATTTGTTCTGGTGGAGGTCGTTTCTACATTGATGTTACCACTCTGGTGAATGGTGGATTTCCTCCAATACACAGTAGTTCGGTGTTTTCACAGGTGGAGGACTTTTTCTCCCTTTTTTATGCTGGTATTAGTCACCTTTTCCAGTAGCTGCAAGCTGTTTCTCTTGGGCTGATGGGGGTGTTTTTATTTGGCTGTACAGGCCAGTAATATCATTATTTATCACATCCACAGAACACCATTCCCCTTTGGGTCCTGACGAAGGCAGCAGAATCAATGCCCTGCCGAAACGTCCTGTACATCGCTCCTTGCTACCGAGCTCTGTGATATGGCTCAACAACGCCACAACGGACGTAGACCTGGGGTGTGTGTGTTTTGGTCAGACGCAATTTAATTTGCCATGTCTAATTAGTTTTAGCATTGTAATTGGGTGACACGTCCATACGGACCATATCTGTGACTTGTTAGCCAGATAGGGCCAGTAAGTTAGAATATGCGCCCGCTCGGCTCTGGTATACATAATTCTGGCTGTGTCATCTGTGCTTTTATGATTATATCATGAAATTGTTAATAGATGCATTTTATACATTTTCCACATTGATACATGTCTGTATGTGGTGTTTTTTATGATTGGTGTACATAGGACTTATGACCTATGAAATAAAACTATGACATTTTTTATTAAATGAAAAATTTGGTACACTGTGTATTTTTCATTCTGTGAGGTGATGTATACAACTCACGGAATGGGACCTAGTTTAAATTGAGACTAGGTCATTAAATTTGTTCCTAAATGGTTCATCTGGGGGACTCCCCTCTGTGTGTTAATGATGTCACTCATTTGTCCTCTGTATGCCTTTGAGTGTGTATCCCTTGTGTGGCGGTTTACAGTGCTTAGAAGCAGTAGCATTCAAGAGTCAGACATGAAGCACTATACATGTACATTGCCAACTATTTTATCTTAATAGAGGAAAGTCTGGGCCACAGTAACGTCCAAACGTGGAGTATTTTTGCACAGAATGATAGGCCTCAGAAACATAAAAGATTGAAGTTGACTCTGAGTAAGAAGCTGTGGTTCTGGGGCATCCAGCTGCCTTGTTCATATAAACACATACTAATCTCCAGCTGCAGCTTTGCGTTTATAGCACATTATAGAAAGACAAGCTTCACATGATGATTTATGAAATTAGAGAGGGCTCAAATAACACTGCAGTTGAGAAGCAGATGAACGTATCATATAAACTGCTGCCCCTCCCCTAGCCCAATACCGCATAGGTGAGGAGCGCTACTCACTAAGACAACTGTACCACCCATATCCCAGATAGGTACAACAGGAGATGAACACACTATAAGGTGAAGATGACAAGAGTAAAACCAAGCTAATGTTGCAACATTACATGTGCATGCATTAGACACGAAGCAAATATGTGCTCACCATGAAGAATCCGCCCACTAGGTCAAATATGCATTACTTCATGAAGATTATTAACATGGCATCCATAAAACATGAAGAATACTAACATAAGCAATGTATAAGCTGAATTCAACATGAACGACACGCAAATATAGCTCACTAACTTAGAAACACAACTGGAAAGGGCAGTCATCTTTTCCAAAAGGGAAGCGACAGCACAGTTCTAAGATAATGAAAGGCCTCAAGACTTCATGAGAATTTAAGATGCTTAAATCACAGAAATACAGATCTGTGCAGAGCTCAGGCAGTAACTGGTAAACCGAGCCACGGTTACTGAGAAATTAGGGGAGAGTCTGAATACTGCAGAAAAGGTACAAGATAATAATTCCCTGGAGAAGAAGAATACTCCTGTCTAATTAAAATGTGGAAGAACATAACCGACCATTGTGAGCAAGGTGTGAGCAAACCATGACCCTAAGAAGACTCCACGATGAATAACTTAAGAGTGCCCCCAGTGGTGAAATGAACCATAACACTCACACTAAATATTATCTGAAATCCCAATAAATGCAGGGTGAAATAATTCCAAACACTGTCTCATCACACGTGACCCATAATTGAAGAACATTGTTTATTCATTAGCAATGAACACAGATAGGACACCTCCCTCACTCCTCATGCATATACCTAGACATGATATACTGTACAAGGCCAACTACAAGGCGGTCAACCTGGCTCATGGCCTAGGAATAAGGGGCGGTATCCTTTTTAATTGATTGGAAAGCATTCCATGGATCTTTCTACCCCTACTCCCTTCTGGCTCATGTCTTGACAACCTGTCAGTTGTCCAAGGTTGGTCAGTATGGAGCCAACCAATAAAAACCTTGAATGTTAGGAAACCAGTAGGTATTAGACTAACCAATAATATATTGTAGACATGATGTCTTCTTATTGTTATCAATTTAGAGGTTGTCTCAGGAGGAGCCATCAGATTGTTGTTATCCAATTAGAAGTTTATTCTCAGATTCACACAGTCCGTGTACTGGTCTTACCTCCACTGTGGGCCTCCTGAAAATGTCTTCTGATTTGTTTACACATGGAAATATTACAGCCTATTTTTCCGGGACCTTACCTGTACCTTATAACCCTTCCACTAACAATCTGGAGACGTGCGATACCACCTCAGAAGTAAGTCTTTTGGTCCATTTTAATCCTTGCTGTCCTGCCTTGATTGAGGTTCAGTCAGCTGGTTTAGTTAACCTTTTATTAATTATGGCCGCTGAGCAGGGTAGCAAATCATTTATGCTGGACTCCCCCTTGAACTTATCATCAATCGCCCAACCAATCATTGACTCATCAACTTAAGCTAACATATGTACTCCTGGGCCAGCTACGCCACATAGACTTTCTGCAATGCTCTGACATATTGACCATAGACTTGAGGGTGGTTGATCAATCAGACATCTTAATGGACATTAACCACGTTTTTTGTGTACTGGTATTCTTTACGAAGGGATAAAGGCGGAAAACAAGTCCCACTCAGCCATGTTTGATTCCCATTTTATCAAATGTGAAAATATTAAAGTGCATAGCACTCTAAAGGATTTCTTATTTAATCAGCAATGGTGGTTAGCACCCATGGTAACAGGCATGGAATTTAACAAAGACAACTGCATTTGTGTACCACCAGTTACAGAAAAAAGGAGGCCTGGAGCTATAAGTATGCCAATGATCTTTCAAGACACTACAACTATGGAAGGTGTTCCTGTTAGAGTGGGCCCGGCAGTGGAAATTAATTTGCACAGGACTCATCTTCTCTTGTTGCCCACTGTACAAATGCAAACTGTAACTGTATTATCCTCCTATTTCCCAAGATGCCATAATGCCATAATGCCATAATGCCATAATGCCTCAAGATGATTTCATGCAGGCTACTGTGGACTTGAGTATGACCGTTTAGTGGTTAAAACAGAAATCTGTGAATTGGCAAAAAAGCCATACCAATCTGGGGTGTAAAGGGGGGATAACAGCTTAAGAAAACCCAAAACATGTCATTGAGTAACCTTAGCTACAAGCCACAAAGAAGTCTGTACATTATTTTTTTAGTATTTGTTTTGGTTTGTAAAACCTTTACAAAAAGATAAGTATAAACTTCAAAACAACAATGTTTACACAATAACCTATTACACATAAGATAAATGTATTGCATTCAGATATATAATTACACAAATGCATAATTACACAATTACTAGAACAACCCAAAGCACCACATTTACCTATCAAATCATCTAAAACAATTTACATACCTGTTCCAAAAATCGAAGAACGGTCAAATTTAGAAGCACATATCTACTATGCATATTTTCTAACCATAAACTTTTGGTTCGAAACAATTTGTGAATAGAGATGAGACTTAAGCACTAAATCCGTTGTTTCAGCCCAATCCTTATATTGCAAGAGCTTCTTGACCTTTCGAGGATTCGCTACTAAAATATCCAGAGCAATCCCTGAATTATCCAGGAAACCCAAGCAGTCAGAACGGAATGTGTAAATAAATCCATCAAGCATTATCCCTTCCCTCACTTCTTTACTAATTAGATAATATAGGCTGTTTTCTGGGCTTACATACAGTTTCCTAAAGAGCATAAGTCTTCTCCATTCAACTCTACTCTGGATAGACTGTAAGCCCAACTCATAATGAATTGCACTAAACAGCATGCATTTGGGAATCCAATACATTAATGCTCTCCACATTCTTGCTTCATAGAGGTTCAGTTCTCGAAGTACCCAAAATGGAAAGAGTTCCAACCCATAACACGTATGTGGAACCACTTTTCCCAAAGGAAAACTTGCGTACAGACATCAAGGAAAGTTTCCCATATTTTATGTCGACGTTCTTTATCCCAGCGCCCAACTTCAGACACTTTTTTTAAGGTAAGTCTTTAGAATGACACCCAATAAAAGGAAACCATAAATAAATCATATCCCTTTTCTGTTTAATTTTAACGTGGTTTAAAAACCACAAAAATGTACACACTTTCCTATGCATATTCATTACCAGGATTATGGATTTTTGCAGAGTAATGCTCAGATTGTTTAACTGAATGTATTCACTAAAGGCCTCTAGCAACTTTTGTAGACAAATAGGGTTATGATCAAACTGTATGAAATTCACTTTTGAAATTACCACTGGTCAAAATGTTTTTGGGTACTGATAATGTTAAGGTTAACAGCATCAGGGATGAGAGCTCTATGGCAGTTGAACCTCTATTAAGTGACCCCGAATGTATTGTTGCAAACAAGGTTTCTTCCTCTAGTGCTGTGCATATACCAGTACCTGATTTGACTCTCACAGATCATGGCTCGACGATCATGGGTACCTGCCTCAACCATTGAACAGTCAATGCCCAACCTCGGCCCAAATACTCTGCTTCCCGTTTCCCTGTGGGCCCCGATAGGAGCCAGATTATGGGGTCAGAGGATTCTTATCGACCAGTGAACATTCTGAACAGCGATCCGATTTTTAAAGTTTTAAAAGAAAGTGCACTGTCTGAAAACAATTATGTGGTATTGAATCGATCCGACATCCTGCGTGTCCTCAATGCGATCCCGAACTTAAGGGCAATCACTTAGGGAGACATAGATAGAATTGATTTTATAGACCATTCTAGAACTGATAAGGCAGTCATCTATTTTAGATCTAACATGATATTTGATATTGTTATGAATGACGTGTCCGCTGTTCATGCATTTGGCATTGACCTAACACCCTGGATAGGGGTTATTCACGAGATAGAATGAATGATGCGACTCAGGTTGCACCATTGACCAATGAGATAGTAATCTCCTTTGATCACAGTAGGGGCCAAGATTGCAGGATCCAAGTCTCTAAGAATAATGTCAATACTGTTGAATAGATTGAGAACTGGTTTTGGAAAACCAGTGCTTCATGCACCGGTGAGCAGGGCAGGTTCCATTATTCTTCCTAACACCTGTCTTAGTCTGCTACACTTTTTCTCCTGGAACACTTGTGGCCATATTAATTTGCTAACTAATCAGATAGTAGGACAATTTATAAGAACTCATCTTGTAGTATCCCTGCAAGAAACATGGCTCACGAATGTCCCGGTAATGGATGACTTTGTTTCTAATTTTCAAACAGCTAAGAAAGGCATGCAGGGCCGTCCATAACCTTGGTGAAATCATGTAGACTTGTGTCTGTTGTTTGAATGCTTGGATGTCAGTTTTGGCATCCTGACCACTCATATTAGATGTGCTATAGAGAAACCTTGACATGTTGATATTTACTGTCTATTTGCATTCTTACGCTGGGAACCTGAATGTGTTTATTGATCCTATTCCTAGATGTACAAATGATTGGAGGGATAGATGGGCCAGAGAGCAAATACTTCTTTCTGGGGATATAAATGATTCAGGTCTGTGCCCGGACGTTAAGTTGGGATTACCACAGAAGATGCTCATGGGAAAGAATATGACAGACATGTATGGTCAAAAAATCTTAGAGGGCTGAGCCTCACTATGATAAATGGTGCCAATAGAGGGTGACATCCCGAGTAAGTTCACCTGGTCCAATGGATTTTCTTATTCAACATTAGATTATATGTTTGTCAGTAGACGTATTTTTGAGAAATGTAAATCTCTTCATTTAAATCCAACAGACTTTAGTGATCATTGTACCTTGACTGCTGAGTTCCAAATTTGAGGGCAAAAGTGTATAGATTCAGCTTGTATTTCCAGTGGCTTACAATTTAATACTGCAGGAAATAGAGTGCACTGGAATCCCTGCAAAGTTGATTGTGTGTATCAAACTCCTGCTACCTATTTAAGTCTTATATCCTGCGAATGGCAGCATATCACCTTAACACTGGATACCTATGATTGATTTATAGACAGTCTAATAGATTTTTGTTTATTAACTGATAAAATGTGAATGCGGGCCAGGGAAAGAAACATATGCATCATTTTGACCCTGAAGTAGCAGCAAGGAAAAGGGACATGAGAGACCTGTTAAAAGCCGTTTCTAGATCTAGGGATTTGTCAATAACAGATAAGTCTATAAATCGAACATGGGAGAGGGAGGATAGCTCAGGGGCAACTCGTTTGCCTTGGAAGCAAGGCAACGCGGCGCAACACAGTTTCAAATCCTGATCCCACGCTTAGAAACCACTCGCTAGTATTAAGCATGTCATAAATGAACAATAAAAACATTTAAATAAATATACATGTATTAAAAAAAGTGAAGCAGACCAATCCAAATTGCCTTGGGAGAAATCGGCCTTCAGGATCCAGAGATACACCAAGTTTACGTTTCTAGCACTACGTAATAAAAACTCCTAGCCATTCTGGAAATTAATCAATGATCTTGCAAGAGCACTGCTGACCAACTGTATCGTGTATCTGAGCAGGCTTGGCTAGGGTAGCACACTCTAAAAAACTCTGTTTGCACTCCCTGAGGGACAAGGGGAGTCTATGGTAAGGCCTTGGTTTGTTAACGATTGGCACTTGCATGTACATCATGATCAGATCAAGGAGATCATTACCAAAATTAGTATTTCTTGGGCCCCAGGGCCAAATCGATGATCTACTCTACTTTTTAAAGAGAACCAAGGGGTCTTGTCCATTTTATTTTAACATATTGCAGCTTCTGACAGTTTCCCTAAATGCTGCTCAACCACTTATATCTTGGCAATATACAAAAAGGCTCTTGCCAAGACACGCTGAGTTATTGCCCTATAGTGATCTTGGACAGCAACAGCAAGGTGTTTGCATCCTTGCTGTTGGTACACCTAAAGGAATGGCAATTCGGCAGGATTAAAAAATGACAAATGGGCTTCTGGAAACATTTAGGGACCTCCCTCAATGGGTTTATTTTAAAGTGCATCATGAGTCAAGCACTGTATAAGAAATATGATTCTGTGTACTTGGCAACCATCGATTTCTCGACCGCATTTGATGCGGTTGATCAGAACTTATTGTTGGCCAAACTAAAAAAGTGGGAGATCCTTGATGGTTTATTACACCTAATTATTGGTTTATATTCCAACTGCAAATTAGGTTGGACCAGTAGGGAACCCTGTCACGTAAGATTGGTACATATAGAGGAGTCTGGACGTATAGAGGAGTCAGGCAGGGTGGTGTCTTAGCACGCTGCCTGTTTTACCTCTATTTTTCCAATATTGGTAATTTTTTAGTACTAGCTGCTTTTGCCAGTCCAAAAATCTACAATGTGAAAGCGTAGTGGCTAGCTTATGAATATATTTGACTGCTTGAAGTTCAGTCTGCGGCACCTGATTACTGCCTTCTCAGACTTTGCTAGGGCCCATTCTCTAATGGTAAACCCAAAAATAAATAATGTCATGCACTGCATGGCCAGGATTAAAAATTCTAAAATTGAATGGTGTGTTCAATTGCACCACCCAGCACACACATCAAGAGAGTGCCTGTAGTTTTGATTTTGGAGGACTGGGTCATCCCAAATTTGGCGGAACATGTTGCAGATGTTATTCTAAATTGCTTAACATGCCAGAAGTTTATTGCTGGATACACTTTGCGAACAGTCGGAGGAGCAATACCCCATCCTACAGGACCATTTCAGCATTTGCATACCCATTATGTAGATATGCTTCAAATGTATAATGGCTGCGGGTATATGCTGGTAGTTGTAGGTCCCTTTTCCTGATGGATTGAAGCAGGTCCATACAGACATCCGGATGCCACATGTGCTGCAAATTTCCTCATACATGAAGTATTCCCAAGGTGGGGAATGTACAAGTGCTCCGATCTGACAATGTGTCAAGAACAAGGGAAGAGAATTCGACACTCTCTCCCGAACCACAGAAGCCGAATGAAGTCGACCCTCCACCCGTGGTTGGCACAGGCGCCTGATAGAAATAACAGGACACCACGTGTCAGCCAATGGGGGGAAGAGGAGTTAGGAAGAGGTTGTGGATAGGGTAGGGGAAATTAGGAACACCAGTAAGAGGGTTAGGAAAACCTATGTTGGATAGGGCAAGGGGAGCAACGGGAAAAACCCTACCTATTTCCTCTGAACACTTAACACCTATATCCAGCGTACCATACACAGAATTTAGACCAGAGATTAGAAACACCTTAATACGTGCCTCTACCCAGTCTTAGACCTGCCCCTATGACCTCATAAACACGGAAACATAGATGATACCCTACACATGTCATACTTGGGAGAAAATCCCACAATGAATCAACAAACACATGGCCCGTGGGCTTACAGAAAACAATGAATTTGAACACGTAACATGAAACATGGAACGTATTTGCAGCAACATAAATAACAAATAACATATGCCCCTTTTGATTTTTAGAACGTGATGTGCTGTCATGCAACTCGCATTGATAAAAGAAACTTGTGAGCGAGCAAAATTATAGCACTGGATTTCCAGGCGGCAGGGTACTAGAACAAGGACAAAAGAGCGTGATTCGGTGCGCCGCCACTCGCCCTGTACTTAACTCAAGTCCGGGAGGCCCGCAAGCCTTCCCGGACGCAGCAGTTTTCAGCTTCTAAAGTGGATTCTGCAGCCGCCTGAAGTCCGAGTTCCGTAGAGATTTTTCACATGCTGCCGCCAGCGTCGTAGCTTCGCCTGCTCCTTCTCCAATTCCCAAAATAAGCCACACCTGCCGTGGCTCCGTTACTCCTTATAAACATTTGTTAATCCTTACCAGCTGTGTCAACGGCCGCACGGCCCTCAACTACAATTTTCCTTAGAGAATGCTGGGAACTGTAGTTAGAGTTGCATTCGTGAATTACACAGACCTCTACCGCCTTTTGCACACTCCTTTCTTGCACCAGCCCTTTTTCCTGACATTACCTCCCCTCTCACGGCCCTTCCTCAAACCAGCCTTGGACATGTGGCGCAAGTGAAATTGTTTCACCAACTTAGGAGCATGCACTGCTTCTGCTGGCTCCTAAGAGCAATCCTCCGGTCCATAGCCTTTCCATTGGATTAAATACCACATCTTTTGGCCCCGTTTCTTGACATCTAAAATTCGTTCCACTTCATATTCCACATGTCCTTCTTTCAGGATTGCTGGTGGTCGTTTAGCTGTCATCCCAGGAGCTGCAGGTTTAAGAAGAGATACATGGAATACTGGGTGTATCGCTAGATTCTTAGGCAAACGTAATTTCATAGCAGATTCAGAAATACATTGAATAATGGTATAAGGCCCAATGAATCTAGGCATACATTTTCGTGATCCTATCATGGAGAGGTTTCGAGTTGAGAGCCACACTTTACTTCCCACTTGATATTTAGGACTTTCCTGTCTATGCTTATCAGCTTGTGTTTTATACTGTCTTTTGGCATGTTCCAAATTGGTTCGTGCTTTTTGTCTGACTTCGAAAAGCAACTGTTTGCGCTCCTGCAATGCTGGTATACTTTCTATTTCGGGCAAATGTTCGGGTATCATATTTTGCTCCTGACCATACAGGCACTCATTAGGAGCCATTCCCAAAGAACTGTGAAAGGTGTTATTGTATGTGAATTCAGCTAACCAAAGAGCTTGCACCCAGGATCCTCTTCCATACCCCAAATACCCTTGCAAATATTGCTCAAGTGTTTGATTCATTCTTTCCGTTTGACCATCTGTTTCAGGGTGATAGCTGGTGGATAGAGCACAGTTGATTCCTAATAGTTGACAAAAAGCACGCCAAAACCTGGAAGTAAACTGAGAACCTCGATCTGAAACAATGCTTTAGGTAGACCATGTAATCTCACTATGTGTTGTATAAATAACTCAGCCAATTGGCCTGCCCCTGGTATTCCAACACACGGCACAAAATGTGCCTGTTTTAACAAGAAATCCACTTCAACTAATATTGTATCAAAATGATTGTCAGGAGGCAAATCTGTGATGAAATCCATCGAAATGTGAGTCCAGGGTCTCACAGGAGTCGGTAATGGCTGTAACAAACCTCTTTTCTTAACATGATCTGCCTTATTTCTTAAACAATTTTCACATCGTACCAAATAAGTCATAATGTCCTGTCTTAATGTGGGCCACCAAAAGTACTTTTCCAACATCAGTTTAATTTTTTTCTGACCTGCATGTCCCGCCAAGGGAGACTTATGACACCAAAACAAAGCCTTTTCTTGCAACATCTTGGTTGGTAAATACAATCGACCCTGATGATATGGTAAGCCATTCCGTACTGTCCTAGTCGAATGACTCCTTTGCCACTCTTGCAGTTGTCTAGATGATACTGCTTTCTTTACCTGTTCAATCAACTTTGTGGAAATAGTCCCAATAATCCTATCGGGTGCAATGATCGTTTTTGTTTCGCTTATTGGATTGTCTAAATTCTGTTGCCGGGATAAAGCATCAGCTTTACCGTTTTTCTTACCCGGCCTAAATGTCACCACAAAATCAAATTCATTGAAATATTGAGACCACCTTAATTGTCTTTGACTCAAAGTGCCAAAGATTGAGCTGTCTTAAAGTATTGTAAATTTTTATGATCTGTCACTACCACAACCTGATGTTTTGATCCCAGTAAGTAATGCCTCCACTCAAGGAATGCTGATCGGATAGCCAATAGTTCCTTATCAGTGATGGAATAGTTTTGTTCGCATCCAATTTCCTAGAGAAAAATGCCACCGGATGCAAAACTCCATTCTCACCCTTATGGGAAAGAATAGCTCCTATGGCCACATTGCTGGCATCTGTCTCCACCTGAAAGACCCTCTCAGTTTTGGATGACTAAGTACTGGAGCAGTGGTAAAGGCTATCTTCAATTCGTGAAACGCCTTTTCTGCTTCAGCACTCCAATGAAATCTCACTGCCTTTTTGAGTAATTGTGTAATTGGGGTAACAATGTTTGAGAAATTACTAATAAACCGCCTATAAAAATTAGCAAAACCCAGAAAAGACTGAACATCTTTTATGCATTGTGGAGATGGCCAATCCCTGACGGCCTGCACTTTTTTAGGATCCATCACAATTCCTGTTGCCGTCAGAATGAAGCCCAAAAACTCCACCTGGGTCACATGAAAGTCACATTTCTCTAGCTTAACACACAGTTGATAAGTTTGCAACCTGTTCAACACAGCTTTCACATGCTGCACATGCTGCTCTAGAGACTCTGAATAAATCAAAATGTCATCTATGTACACAATAACAAAAACATCAAGAAAGTCATGCAATACCTCTTGCATAAAAAACTGAAAAGCCGCTGGAGCATTACATAAACCAAAAGGCATAACCAAGTATTCAAATAACCCAAACTTTGTCCGAAAAGCGGTTTTCCACTCATCACCTTCTTTTACTCTTATCAGATGATATGCTCCTCTCAAGTCCAACTTAGTATACATCTTGGCTGTCCTTACTTGATCTAAAAGGACTGCAATCAAAGGCAATGGGAACCTGTTCTAATTGTCACCTTATTTAATGCACAGTAATCTATGCAAGTTCGTAAAGTGCCTTCCTTTTTTGGAACAAAAACAATGGGGAGGAGACTGGGGACGTAGAGTGTCTTATAAACCCCTTAGCCAACATCTCATCCAAATAGTCACGTAAATACTTATTTTCTTTTTCAGTAAGAGCGTAAATCCTGCTGCAAGGTAATTTTGCCCCTTCCTCAAGCTCAATCACACAATCATATGGTCTGTGAGGTGGTAACTGCTCTGCTACCTTTTTGTCAAATACCTGGACAAACTCTTGATACTGTGACGGAATCTCTCCACTCATGGCCCCCACCACCTGATTGTCCAATCCTTTCTCTACCATAAATTGGACAGGTCCTACTTCTGGTACCATATGTGCCTGACAACTTTCCTCCTCAAACCACAAAACTTGTCTTACCCAATCAATCCGAGGGTTATGTAGCACCAACCATGGCGTACCCAAAATCAATCCAAACTGTGGGGCTGCAATTAAATCAAACGTGATTTCCTCCTTATGCCCAGATGTACAAATCATCTCCATGACTTGTGTCTGTTTCCGAATGGGCCCTGTTATTAGTGGTGAACCATCCACAGATTGCACTCCCTCCATCTTCTGTTTATCAACCAAGGGTAAACCCAACCTTTCAGCAAATGAAATATCCACAAAATTGCCTGTAGCCCCAGAATCTACCATGGCCATCACTTCTTGTTTAGTACACGCAAAATATAATGTTACCAGAATGTATAAATGAGAAGTTTTACTTACCATCGTATT
The DNA here is from genome assembly GCF_040938575.1 of Ambystoma mexicanum. Lineage (NCBI taxonomy): Eukaryota > Metazoa > Chordata > Amphibia > Caudata > Ambystomatidae > Ambystoma > Ambystoma mexicanum. The sequence continues at coordinate 507,168,836 of NC_090936.1, read as the reverse complement.
TGCCACCAATCTTGGGAACCTGAATTCGTTTGGGCCTGACACCTGTGTTCCCCCTAAGGTCGGCCCAACTCTTTTCCCGACTCCTTCGTACTCTTTTCTCCACCCACCTTCTTTTGCGGGGTGTTGAGACAGGTATGTATAAAGTGTCCTGCCTGCCCACAATAAAGACACAATTTATTCATTTTACGTTGTTCCTTTTCTAACGCTGATAATGGTCCTCTGATACTGCCAATTTGCATTGGTTCCGCTTCACTCAGTCTTCCTCCTCTACCTCTATCCAGCCTCGCAAATGGTACTACTTCCGGTCTTTTCTTGTCCCCTTTTCGCGCATTCATCCTATGATCCAATCGTAATGCCAAGTCAATCATTGCCTTACAAGTACTTAGTTGCGGCTCTACTTGAGCAATAGCATCCTTCAACTCTTCACGTAACCCCTGGTAAAATAACACTGTTTGTTTCGCCACTGGCCACTCTGTTTCGATTAGCAGCCGATTAAATTGTGTGACATAGGTGACCAAATCCCTCGTTCCTTGCTTCAATCCCAACAACTCTTTGTCCTGTGCTAAAGACACCTCTCTTCTATCAAATAGTCTACCAAATTCTGCCAAGAAACCATCCCAATTATATAGCAATGGATCATCCTTTTGTACCAAAGGCATGGCCCAAGCCGCTGCATCTCCAGTTAAATAAGAGATTAAAAAGCTGTTCTCGCCTGTATACTCTCAAAAGCTGTGGGTTTACACAAAAAATGTAATCTGCATTGCCTGAGAAAAGTCATATATTTGCGAGGATCTCCCGCAAAACGCTCCGGTGCTGCTAGAGGAACACTGCTCGGAGGTTTCACAATGATTGTTGGGTTTTGACTTGTGGACGCTCCCTGAGTTCGGTTGCCTTCCAAAGGAATTCCCTGAGCTACCAAACCCTGAACTTGTGTTTTTAGATTATCTGACTCTTGTCTGGCATGTGCCAACTCCAACTGAATATCCTGAAGAGCCTTTAGCACATCGGCTAAAGGCGGAGGTGTCGCGTTCATTTGGCCTGGGTGGTTGTAAGTATCCCAATATGGGGGTGGCTTATTATGTCAAGAACAAGGGAAGAGAATTCGACACTCTCTCCCGAACCACAGAAGCCGAATGAAGTCGACCCTCCACCCGTGGTTGGCACAGGCGCCTGATAGAAATAACAGGACACCACGTGGCAGCCAATGGGGGGAAGAGGAGTTAGGAAGAGGTTGTGGATAGGGTAGGGGAAATTAGGAACACCGGTAAGAGGGTTAGGAAAACCTATGTTGGATAGGGCAAGGGGAGCAACGGGAAAAACCCTACCTATTTCCTCTGAACACTTAATACCTATATCCAGCGTACCATACACAGAATTTAGACCAGAGATTAGAAACACCTTAATACGTGCCTCTACCCAGTCTTAGACCTGCCCCTATGACCTCATAAACACAGAAACATAGATGATACCCTACACATGTCATACTTGGGAGAAAATCCCACAATGAATCAACAAACAAATGGCCCGTGGGTTTACAGAAAACAATGAATTTGAACACGTAACATGAAACACGGAACGTATTTGCAGCAACATAAATAACAAATAACATATGCCCCTTTTGATTTTTAGAACGTGATGTGCTGTCATGCAACTCGCATTGATAAATGAAACTTGTGAGCGAGCAAACTTATAGCACTGGATTTCCAGGCGGCAGGGTACTAGATGAAGGACAAAACTACATATATCCGAGCGATAAGCGCGCCGTTTCCACACACATCAAGTAACACCCAAAAGAGCGTGATTCGGTTCGCCGCCACTCGCCCTGTACTTAACTCAAGTCCGGGAGGCCCGCAAGCCTTCCCGGACGCAGCAGTTTTCAGCTTCTAAAGTGGATTCTGCAGCCGCCTGAAGTCCGAGTTCCGTAGAGAGTTTTCACATGCTGCCGCCAGCGTCGTAGCTTCGCCTGCTCCTTCTCCAATACCCAAAATAAGCCACACCTGCCGTGGCTCCGTTACTCCTTATAAACGTTTGTTAATCCTTACCAGCTGTGTCAACGGCTGCACGGCCCTCAACTACAATTTTCCTTAGAGAATGCTGGGAACTGTAGTTAGAGTTGCATTCGTGAATTCCACAGACCTCTACCACCTTTTGCACACTCCTTTCTTGCACCAGCCCTTTTTCCTGACACAATGGAACACATTTTGTAATTTAAGTATTAAGCACACCTTTTTCATCCACTTACCACCCTCAAGCATACAGCGGTTGCGAACACTTCAATGGCCTCCTAAAAGAGCAATTTTGTCAAGCTAAATATGACACTGAAAAAATGTTTGCTCCATTGCCTTCCTTTAGCCTTATTTGCATTACACAGTCAGCCCAGATTGGACCACCACCTGACTCTACATGAGCTGGCAATGGAACTCCAAATGCACACACCCTTTGCACCTCCCACTCGAGCTCACACTGACTCAGAGAATGTAGCTACTGTGTTAGGACAAGAAATGCAAGATTATATGATGGCTATGACAGAGTCTATTAAAAATATGTCTTGACAGCCTCAAGCTCGGCAGGGGGAGTTGAAGACGATGAAGCAAACAAACAAGCTGATCCTGCAGGCTTGATCAAGGAATTCATTTTGTTTCCTGGAAACAGAGCACCTTGCAAGAACTTCACTAGACAGTGGCACAAGCCCTGTTTTAATGGACCATTGATAGTTGAAGTGGTTACTCTGACAGCAGTGAAGCTCCAAGGAAGGCATGCCTGGCTACACCTCAGTGACGTCAAACCCAACAGAGGAGGGACCCCACTGAGTGTCAACCCTGACTGTGAAGGTGAAGAAAAGGAGAGAAGAGCCCAGACATGTTCCACGATGAGAAGCAATCAGTAGCAAGAAGAGTAAACATGTTGGTTCTTTTATAGACACAGTAATACTCCAGCAAACATTATTTCAACTACACAAGCATAAGAATAAGTGTGATAAAGGAGGACATTAACAAATATTACCGATGACAATTCTATTTTTCTTGGTTTTATCCTATTTGATGAACGCATATCCCTTTTTAGGAGTATGGAACATCTCTCTCACCATATTATTATTTAATATAAAGGCTTAGTTTATCTTTGAAAAAAGCTTTCTTGCCATATTAACACAAATGTTCCTATGAATACTTTTTGGTGGAAAGAATGGGCTTGTTTAATCATATTAGATATTCACTTTTAGCATTAAGGAGGAATAGCACTCCTAGTTATCTGAAAAATGTGGACCTGTTAGCAGTGATGTTTATAGCAAACACTTTTACATTGTGTATCCTTTCTTTTATTATTCTTATGGCATTAAGAAAATTGGTCCTTTATAATGTAACGAGACCAGTATACAGCAATATAAGTACGGTCACGATGACAAATAAATTGGTAACACGACAATTTTCTGTAGTAGCTACACAGATGAACAGACTAAAACGAACTGTGCTAGATGACTTTGGGCACATGAACAAGTATATTACCAATTCTGATCAAGTAACCAATATTTTGTGAAATAAACATATGAACAGAGATGGGAGAGAGATGTCTGAAGGGAGCTGTTACATGTGTTCCCTTGTCCCTTACGACACAGCAGTTCCAGGACATTCGTAGCTGCAGAGACACCAGCAAATAGGGCACACTGCCTAACACACCTAGCACTTTGCACGAGTAGGAGGGAATTCCAAGGGAAATGGGCTTCTTGCGATAGATGTAAAAAAAGATGTTCCTTTATGAAGATAGCTACATAAAAACAAAAGCAATGATGGATGATCCTTGGAGAAAAAATAAGGTGATTCAATACATATTAGAGGGCCCAAATAAAGGAGAAGTTACAGTAACAGACCATAAGCTATTACAATGCATACATGCTGCAGAACGAGAAAGGCCTGGAACACCTAGGTGCTGGAAAAGACCCCAATTACTAATATATGGACATGCATTCATCTCAGAAATTTGGGTTGAGGCAATGATGAGGTGCAATGCACAAGCATTCCTGACAGTACCAGTAGAGGTGGTGCAAACTGCAAATGTTGTATGCCTCAAGAAACGGACTGAATATTCCAAATTACTCACAAGGGTGGGGGATGAAGCACACCCTCTACCCATAATATCTACAAAAAATGCCACACTATGTTTTAAGAATACTGCCCGGCTAAGGTGAGCAAGAACAAGGGGTGCAAACAAATTTTTGAGGTGCCACACATGACAATAGGCACCAGTGTTTTAATGGATCACTATTGGGCCTGTGGTTCAAGAGCTTATGTGCAGCTCCCTCCAAATTAGGGAGGACCCTGATCCCTGGTGGTGATTAGTACACGAGACTTAGTAGTAGAGTAAAGTACATATTGGTGATTTCCTCCAAATGAATGCATACCTAAGAGACAAAAGGCTCTTTACCTCTAAATGCAGAAAAAAGGAAAACTATTTTTCAGCTAAATCAACAGAGGCAGGTGAAGGCATACCAGATGAGCATAAATTGTTCAGTAGGGCAACAGTGTTCTTTACATATTTCTTTACTCTAAGGTTTCAGGCCAACACAAATGCCAAATGGATGCAAAATAAAGGGTGGGAGTTGTTGAAAACAATAAATGCAACTGTGAACAGCTTTAATGCCATAAAAGAGGGGCTGAGGGCCATAAAGCTTATGACCCTCCAGAATAGGTATGTCTTCAATTTGAAAACACCCATAGAGGGTACGGTGTGCACAAAACATGGGCCTTCTTCCTGCACATGCATACCCTTCCATGATAGGGCAAACGGAACCCTGATAGAGGCTATAGCTACCTTAACAGAAGTACACACAAAAATGGTGGAGGATATGGACGAGATTGAAAATGATGACTGGTTTAACTACCTGTTCTCCTGAATACTGTGATGAATCTGATGATGTCATCACTCCTTTCCGGGCAGTAACCTCTCCCCATGTGGCCAGGAATTGGTAGCCACTACCTGATCCTTATCCTGACCATGGGCGTAACTATATGAGGGAGGACCACATGGAGGGAGGTGAACCTCATAGGGGTGAAACAACATAATCGTATGAGACATAGTATGCCCCAGTTCCTCTTAGGGATACCCCTTCCATTTCCCATACATAATGTCCTATTGTAATAGCTCCTTTAAACCATTCATGGGACCTACTGATAATACCTTCTAATGTTCTGTACATAAGTTACCAAAAACTGAGTACCATTTCCATGCATGTGAAAGTACTGTGATGAAAAAAAGCTGAATGGAGAAATGAGGATCAGTAACAGTGAGAAACACAAGATGAGGCTCTAGTGGTTGCAAGTGCATGATAGATGCTGACACATTTTAAAACCCTAATAAGCTGGCAGGAGAGAGATGCTACCTGGGAAAGTCATATCTCCTCGGTATCAACCGAGGGACTACTGTGCTGCTGAGAAGACCATGGAGCCAACCTGCTCAGACAGATGGCCAGAGGAAGAAGACTACCTGAGCCGGTCTGTCACCTAGAAGCAGTAAGAGGAAGAGGTAAGACTTTCTGGCAATCATAGAAACCAGAGACCAGTATCCATGCCATCCGAACACGGAGAAGCAAACAGCAGGCAAGCAGAAGCTGCAAAGGACGTGGAAGCCGCCAAGCGAAGTTGCTGAGCCTGGGAAGTGGGAATGGGACACGGAAGCTATGCTTTGCCTTTAGTGCGGCAGAACAAAAGAATGCCACTGAAAGCTGGTGAATCTTCAGGGGGGAAACTGGGACTCGGGGTTGCTTTAGCAGCCTTACCAAGGACACATAAGAGTAAATGAAGCACATAAAAGGGAATGTGAAACTCAATAATTCCAAAGGGGGAATAACAGAATGAGTGCAAGATATATACAAGTTTGCAAGTGTGTCAAGTAAAACACATGAAAAAGACCTTGCAGGAGAGTAGACCAGGTAAAGTCAAGTTTGCAAGTGTGCCAAATAAAATACATGAAAAAGCTCTGGAACGAGAATATTAGAACAAAGACAGAAAGGGAATGCTGCCACGCGTTGATATCAGACTGGTTACTAATTCAAAACCTTTTTCGTATCAAAACATACATTTGAGCAATGATTAAATCAAAAATGAGAAATTAAGTGCCATAAAACACAGACAGAGACCACTCTGATATATTCATAAAATATAAGTTTTGTTTTACTACTATTTTGAGCAAAGGTTAAAAACACATATCATTCCATTTTTGTGTGTATATAAACCAAAGTAAAAAAACCTAATAAAATATGTATACCTTATATAATAGGTATGAGACTGTGCTGTGATTACACTACCGTCATGAATCAAGGCAAAGAGAAAGAATACAGGTTTATGGTTAGTGAAAGAGACCCAGTGCTAGAAAGATGTGAATGATTAAGACTGGTCAGTAAAAGTATGAAAAGTAAAAGGACAGATCAGAATATATACAAAAAAGTCTAATAATGACCAAAAAACGTCAAACTTTTTTTTTTGTTGGAAATTTTATTTTACTCACAAAAAAATACATCCCGAAAACTTAAACAAGAACAAACAATATTATCCACTTCAACAGCCATTGAAATATATAGATTACACCGTCCCACCCCCAAGGAGTCACTACACAGTCATTGTTCAAACCTAATATAACAAAAGAAATTTACCCCAGATCTTTTCGAATAAAGCTTTTTTCTTCTCCCTCCGATACAACACCTTTTCAATCTCCGCCAACATATGCATCTCTTCAATCCACATCTCAATAGTAACAGGACACATGATTTCCAATGTCTTAAAATCAGTTTCTTCCCCACCATTGCACCCCGAAAGATCAATTTTTTATGTGATGTAGCCAAATTTTCCAACATGTCATCACTGCCCAGCACAATGGTCTTGAAGTCCATACAAATCTTTGCGTCCAGAACGTTTTCACAAATTTTGTCAAGTTCAAACCACAGACCTCTTACCCTCGAACAATCCCACAGAATATGTTCTAAGGTACCAGTCTCAGGTATACACGCCCAGCATTCAGGGCTGTCATTCAATTCCCTTTTCACAAATCTCTCAGTCATCCAATATACTCTATTTATAATCTTAATTTGACGGGATCTTTCAGCTAGCCCTAAAGAGCATAACTTGACATTCTCACAAATACGTGACCAATGATCTTCTGTAATGTCTTCCCCAATCCTCTGATTCCAGTCCAATCTCAATGAGTCATTTCCACTGTAATTTGACACAATTAGTCTATAAACATAGCTGGTTAGACCACAGCCACTCACTCCTGGTTTCCATCCAAGCATATCCAAATTAATCCTAACTTCCATATTCACATCGCCCACTGCCCTCTTGATCTTCCGATAGTCTGCCATGCAGAAGTTAGAAATATCAAACTTTGCCTGTATCTCCCTAGCCGTCATCCATTTCACACCATTAAAAAGATCCGCTATCCATTGTACCCCAGCCAGAAACCATTCATGCCAGAACAAAACCTTCCCATGGGGGTCATTCCGAGTTGGGCGGTAGGGGGTTAATGGCATCAGTAAGGATGCCAGTGCCGTTAACCCCCTACCGCCCTATTCCGAGGTCCCTTATCGGGTTCCACCAGGAATGGCTGGTCTGACCAGCTGTTGTTAGCGGGCCCGTTAAGGGACCTTGGAGCTAATTACGGGCCTGCAATTTGTGGGCCCGTTATTAGCACCTTCCCCATTCCCATGAGCCCTATGAGGGCTCGAATGGGAATGGGGAATGGTAGGAATGGTATTCGGCATGGGGACTTACCGGGTCCGCATAGGTCAGAATGTCCCGGTAAGTCCCCATTCCACCTACCCGGACCCGACTTTGGAGGCAGCCATGGTGCTAATAGCATGGCTACCTCCAAACTCGGAATGACCCCCCCCCCCCCTTCATGTTCAACACTCGGATTCATCCATACTGAAGCACTTGGATCTTTTAATGCATTAAAACCCAAATATTCATTCAAAAGCAACCAAGAAGTTCTTAAACTCCTAGTCAATGGATCTTCCATCTTTGGTCTATTTGGTTTAGTTGTCAACAATGCTCTAGGCGACAATGGACCCATATGACTAGACTCTGCACACACCAGTCCTCTTGTTCCGATTTAAGGAAGGCAAATAGGGTTCGAGCCATAAAAGCCATATGACAGGCTCTGAAACTTATTTTAAGATGCAGTGGTTTGTGATCCATAAGAAACCTTGAATGAACCTGTCCAATTCACGCCAATATTTCTGCTCAATATCTAACGGGATCATACTCATTACAAAGTTTATTCTAGGAGTCAACACCATTTTCAAAGCATTCACCTTCCCCCAAAGGGAAAGGTGAAACAAGTTCCACCGCTCCAAGTTCAATTTGAAAGTAGACAACACCATATTCATATTTTCTCTCACAAATTCAATAATACTCAGCAAAATCCTCCCCCCCAAATACAGTAGTTTATCAGCACACTATCTGAAACCCAATTGTGTGATGAAATGTTTGTCACAAATTGGCACCAATGGTAGGACTGCCGATTTTGCCCAGTTTATTTTATATCCAGAGCATAGGTGAAAGGCTTCCAAAATGTTCATAAATACAGGTATTGACTCACCAAGATTCTTGACCAATAACAGGTCATCTGCGTATAACCACATTTTTTGTTGTAAACCCCAACAATTAATACCTTGCAAATCCTCTTCAGCTCTCAGTGCAATAGCCAACGGTTCAATTCCAATTACAAACAATAAATGTGATAACGGGCATCCTTGTCTCGTGCCACGTTCTAATTCAAATTAATTTGATGTCTGTCCGTTAGTTTTAACATCCGCTGTCGGATTGGTGTATAGCAGACTAATCCAACATCTAAACTGGATTACAAACCCATCTTTTCAAGTACTTTAAACTTAAATTGCCAATTTACTCTATCAAAGGCCTTTTCGGCATCCAATGAGAGGACAGCCGAATCTTCAGACAACTCTGATGCCATAGTAATGGAACGTAGCAGTTTCCTCATATTGCTGGATGTCATAATTCCTTTAACAAAGCAAGACTGATTTTGATCTATCAACTTTGATAGCAGGTTCTCCAGCCTTAATGCCAATATCTTGGCCAGAATTTTATTGTCTACATTAATTAAGCTAATCGGTCTATAACTGGATGCCAAAGTTTCATCTTTGTCTTTTTTTAAGAATACAGAAATTGTCGCATGTCTAGTAGTTTCCGGGAGTATTCCTCTAAACTTAGAAACCTTAAACATCTCTGTCAGCAGGTCCAATGCTGAATTTGGTAGCCATCAATAGAATTCAACTGGTAGACCATCTGGCCTTGGAGTCCTACCAGCATTCAATTTTACAATTGCTTGTTTAACCTCATCCACAGTTATAGTTTCTTCTAGCAAATCGGATTCCGACTCAGAGATTATTGGAATTTGAATACGCACTCGGAAGTCCCCATTAGTCAATATGTGGTTCATTTTGATATAATTTTGATATAAAGACCATCAGAGTCTCTGATTGATGTAATTGAGCGTTCTGACTCTTTCTTCCTCAGTCTAACAGCTAGCCAGCGGTCACATTTCTCACCTTGTTCAAAGTAAGTGCACTTCTGTTGATAATATCTTTTGTCCACTCGAGTTGATATTAATGTTTTCAACTCTTTTTTCAATTTGTTAATTACAGGAATCAAGTTCACTTTCGTAGGGTCCATCATCAACTCACAAGACACCACTTTAATTTTTGATTTCAGTTATTTATGTGATGTGTCAAACTTTTTCTTTAATCCACTCGCCAAACTTATAAGCATACCACGTACTGTGCATTTGAACGCTTCCCAAACTATGTCAGATCTAACTTCTCCATTACAGTTCTCCTTCACAAAGTAATCTATTTCAGTTGAAAGTTTGTCCATTTCTTCTTCATTGTCCAATAACATCGTGTTTAATCTCCATGTATATTGTCTATTCATAGCAAAGTCCCACTCTAAATCCATAACCACGTGAGCATGATCAGTCAATACAATATTTCCTATGCTGCTAGTTTTATAGTTTTGCGTAATTCCTCCTGCCGTCAATAGCATGTCTATTCTGGAATATGTAGTATATGCACCAGAATAAAAGCTGTATTCTCTCAGCAAAGGATTTTCATTTCTCCATCCATCTTTCAAGTTATGTTCCTCCATCAGGTCTTTCAGTGTTTGTGACTGCATGTCAATCCTTCTGCAATGTCTAGTGTTACTTCTATCCAAGGCAGGGTCTATGACCGTATTGAAGTCTCCACCCAAGATTATGTTGTTTGACTTTAGATCTTGGATCGTTTGTGCCACTTTTCTGAAAGAAAGTACTATCATCTATAGTTGGTGCATAAATATTGCAGAAAATAATTTCTCTGACCTGAGTATTTGCTAAATTAGCGACCATTCTACCCTCCTTATCACTTATTTCTTTAATAACTTTGATCGGGGCATGCTTCCTTATCAAAATGACCACACCTCTAGACCTTGACTCAAAAGATGATCCATAGGCCCTTCCAACCCAGCCTTTTTTCAGACCAGCCAGATCCATCTTAAGAAGGGGCGCCACCTGAAGAAAACGCACATCTCTCTTAAGATCATTCAAATAAGACATTACATTTCTTTTTTTATGTACATTGTTCAAACCATTCACATTCCATGAGATTACTCGCAATTGGCCACCCATTGTCCACTTAAAATCACCTACCCCTACCAATCCCAAGAAATGCTCATCAAACAGAACTTGATTTGTGTTCGTGACCCCCAACCTAAACCCTAACCCACCCATTCCGAAGCAGATGCTGAACACAAAGAACAGCGTAAAAGATACAATTCCGAAAATACATTCCAGATAACCTAACGCCCTGGACTCCTCTCCTAAATAACTTGAACTCCAAAATAACTAATAACCAAATTAGAATATTCAATTTAACATATTGAAACCCGTGTCATTTCCATTTAAAACTACAAAACTATTTCATTTACACCCTAGGTATTAATTCCCATTGCATTATTTCCTGATACACCGTCATAGCTCAAACCCCGGACTAAGGGACCAACCCCTATCCTCACAAAAGTTAACCCTTTAGTGTTCACGCCCAAACTTAAACTATAAAAATCCCCTATATATTATCGCTCATAAGATATACTTGCATCAAGCCCCCTAAATATCCATTACTATATTATAGACACTGTAATATTGTTGCATATTGCCATTCTAATTGACCAACCACCTGCACTCTAACATGTGAGGTATCTGAAGGATCTGGTCTATTGTCTCAACACCCCGTCGCCCACATATTCTTAAATCAATGAATAACTCTGGACTCGTGTTTCAAATATACAGACAATTTGCTGAAAAGACTCGTCAATAACAACTCTTGCACTCATTTACCCCTGGGATGGTGTGAAACAAACCCAGAATTAACCAAAACAGATATACATTACTTCACTGATTGATAAAACGTGTGATATGAGTAGCAACCTCCTATCAAAGACATATTTTAAAACCTCTGTTGAGCCTTTAAAGATCTAAAATATCGCCCGAGCTCTTCATATAAACCACTCGTTGCTGATCTAATAAAGACCTGCTTCCCGGCCCAATGCAACTGCTCTTAAAAGACACCAGGTACTGACTATCTAAATTATAATCTGTATGTATACTGTGGAATATATCTCATCACCTTAAGGGAAAGCAACCCAGTATTGACTGCAATTAATTACACACTCCTCATATATAAAACATACAACCTCTTGATCATTAGGGGCCTAGCCAGTTGCTTTGATCACATCATGTCCAGCTCTTTTCCCAGGGCATTGTCAAGGCCTCTCAGAAATACCTCCTAGGGTCCCCATTTTACACCACCTACCCCCATCATAGTCATCACAAGCCAGGCGCTGGTATCACATGCTTAATGCTTAATGCTATTTCAAATATAGCCCTCTTATTTGCAGCACTAACTCATAACTTTGAAATATGTAGTTATCCTCATAAATCCAAACCCTAGATACCACCAGGGCAAAAATCCAAATATAAAAACACTCATACCGGATTATCAGTGTTTGTTTAAACCATCATACACATAAAACATCCCTCTCCTCCCCTCCCTGCCCACATAAGGGTCTTTCATACTGCTGGCTGAGCAAGCATTGAGGGCGCATTCAACATGTTATAATAATTGATGAACCACAGCACATCACCATTCTTCTCCTGATATTTGCCCTTTCTAAGGTCAATCTCCAGCAAATCTAACTTTACTCTAACACATTAGTAGATCAATCAGATATTCAGGCTCGAATGAGCATACACCGCTACTGGCCATGGCACATCACATTGACTTGACTTTGTAATGCCTGTGACTTTAGATTAGAGTACTTGAGCATCATATCATACAAATTCAGGGTTCTAAGATACCATTCTCTTACAAAAGCGCATTTTCACCATGTTGATCCAGTATATGCCTGCTCTATCCCGTTCTCCCCCACCTCAGAATTCCATGTATATGAGCTTGGAAGAGAAAATGAGCAGAAGCATTCAGGTATTTCCCAGATTCTGACCACATTGCACATTCCTCTGCTCTGTTTCCAATCCTGTTGGGATCGCAGGGATAAGCAAAAGTGGCGCATGATAGGTACACTTCAATGTACACCCCACTAAGAGCTGGTATTCCCATTCTCCAAAATGCCATATTCACGTGCAAAAAACATTTCTTTTGGCAAATAAGTTTCATGCTGTTTGCATGTTTTCTGTGCTCGACAGTTCCGCGGGCTGCAGTAGTGTACGTGGCCACTATCATCAGAGTGGAGGGGCAGCCGGTTAAGCCTCCCTCTATATTCTGAGGGCACCAATCCATTGAGGAAAAGGAAATGTACTTAATGGTTCCTTTCTGGCCTGTGCAATGTTATTCCAGGTTAACGTGCATTCATGTGAGTATGTCTAATGACCTTTATTAGGAACTTTGCTCATGCGGCATCAGGGCGCTGCATATTATTTATTACTCAATTCTTCCATCCAACGTCACGCCGGGGGCTTGAACATGACGGTGATAATTCGATCTACGCCAGTGTTCATGGTGTTTACAGGTATATAAATAATATATAAATACTGTCTGGGCACCAAGATTAGGAACCTGCTGGGTCTATATGCATATTGAAAGCTCACCTCTGCAGTCATGTAAAACCCTGCCTCAGCAACACAGGTCTGCACCCGAAACAAGAGTTCTGAGCTGGAGGGATATTCATCCATTACGTTGTGCTTCCAGGTATCATTTTAATTTGCTACTAATCCGGGCACCAACGAGGCAAAGGCTCAGGTGCATCAGAAGAATGGCTGAATAGTAGCAAGAGGCTACAACTTGTCAATTAACTACGAGGCTTCATCGTACAGCGTGTGGGGGGGCAAGATAAAAAACAGCTTGACTCCTTGCTAGTGTACGCTCACATTGTCTAAGGGCTCACATTGTCTAAGGCTTAGAAAGGTATACCTCTCAATCATTCATGAGGAGATAACAGAGGTTTGTAGAATGCTTCATGAGGCAAATCCAGCATGAAATCAGTAAAGTTCACATTTATACACCTGCATTGGTGGAGGGGCTTTCATCCATTGATCGGAGAACACATTGTGAGGCATCCGAGTCTTGCGCACGGAACAAGGAACCCGCGAGATGTGGAGCGGTCCGAGAGGTCCCTGGACATGCCCCGGCGCTCCTCCCGAAGAGGGGCTCCACTCATTCAAAGGCAGATAATTACCCCTGTGTTGTCCAGACTGCAACCGCACATGACGCTTATGATGCGTATTGTAACATCACTGCCAGCACTTCCTAGCTCTTCCTATTTCAGACTTCTTTTTGCGTGTAAGGGTCTTTCTTCTGATTCCAGCCTCCATACACATTACTTCCGGATCTGCCAATTGGTCACATGTCTCACCAGCATCATAGGTTCTGATATTCCGTCGCCGAAGGACTAAACATGACAGTGAATTTATTTTTAAACATAAGCGTTTAACTGATATTTTGATCGGCACAATTTTACTTAATGTCAATATTAAAATGTTCAATTGTAAAGTATACCTCTGGTGAAGTTTAAAAAATTCAAAAATGACACTTACAGGTTATATTAATTATCCATTATCCTTGCCTGGTTTTCTAAAGCTTTTAACCACTTTAGAGCCTCGTTAGGGTCAGTAGTGCCTTTATCACCTTCAGGGAGCACCAAAGTAAGCCAATTAGCCCTATTAAGGAAAGCTTTTACCCCCAGAGATCTTGCCAGTTCCTTTGGCTCCCTAAAAGATTTTCTGAACTCCATTACCTCCTTTGGATAATCCAGATATATAAAGATCCTTTGTTTTTTGAAGTATACCATTTCCATGTTTATGGCTGCCCTTAGAACATCTTCTTTGGCCTGGGTGCACATAAAGGAGATCAGGAACTGTCTCGCTTTAAGGCCCATTTCCTTGCCAATTCTATATGTGTTATCAATGTCCATCAAGGTTACCTGTTCACACTTGATTGAATTTTTCAAAACATCCAGCACTTTTTGAACCAGATCCTCCTTTTCATCTTCCTCCAGTCCAACAATCCGAAGGTTTTTACTTCTTATTTTCAAATCCAGCTCCATAGTTTTGGTTTTCCCCTTAAAGAAGTCATCTTTCAGGTTTTTGTATGCTCTGAAGCTCCCGGACATCTCAGATGTCATGGAGGCAGTACCATTTTCTAAAACAGAGACACGGTTGTCAATTTGAGCCACCTTCAATGTTAAGTCTTCCATGGATGATTTAACATCAACCACATCTTGAGACACTTTTCCCAAGTCTTGCGCCACTTTAAAAGTAGGGAGTAGATATCTTCTGGACTTGGACTCTCTGCCATGTCTGCAGCTGATTTGGTTTTCTTAGGCACTGGGTTGTCTGCAGTTGCAATCTTTTTTTTGGAGTTCATAATCTTCAATTATCAATATACAGGAGAGGGCCAGTAGATGCTGGTTTATGCTGCGGCCTCTGCTGCCTGCATTCCGGAAACATCAAACTTGATCACAAAACAAGGGATTGAAATTTGTATTGTCTTCCTCTGGCAGTACTGCTTCCTAGAGAAGCAGTATCCTACGCCCTGCCTTCAAGAACCATGGTTGTTTCTAAACTCCACAAATCAAATCAATGGGTACTATACAATGAGGGACAAAACACCCCCCTCAAATGATTATTCGTCATGACTTCTGCAAAGTCAATATGAAATCAAATCGAAACACATTGAAACGTTTACATATTAGAAAACAGTCTAAAGAGCTTCTATTGAATGTAAGTATAACACTTTCTGCTGCTGCTGTGGTTCAGAATTGTTTCAGCAGCTTTGGAGGTGTGCACCAATAGGGTCTGCCTACACGACTAGGGCTGAACACAGGAGGTGAAAGACTTGGGGCCTCATTCCGACCCTGGCGGTAACGGGTCAACGGCGCTGGTAAGGGTGCCGGTGCCGTTAACCGCTGCATTACGAGGTCCTTTAGCGGGTCCCGCTAAGGGTGGCTGGTTTTACCAGGCGCCCTTAGTGGGAGCCGCTTAACAACCAGGGAGCTAATAACGGGCCCGTTATTAACGGCCCCATATTAGCTCCCTCCCCATTCCCATTGAGCCCTATGGGTGCTCGAATGGGGATGGGTATTTTGAATGAGGAATTACAGGGTCCTCCAAGGTTGGAATGGCACGGTAATTCCTCATTCAAGGAACCCAGATCCGGACCCGGTATGCTGTATGGGGTAGCCATAGCGCTAATAGCACCATGGCTACCTCCATACTTGTAATGAGGCCCTTAGTGTCCACTGGTTGTAAAGTTAGTCATTTAGGCAGACCACAGACAAACCCCTAGTTGAGTCGCGTTTGGTCGGCAATAAAAGTTGTTAAAGGTGCCTTTGTCAGGACGAAACTTGAAGACCTGTTGGATATATGTACACATGAGTAAAATTAGAGGTCTGTGTGTGTAGTATGGCAAGGAGAAGCATACATCACAATAAGGAATTATTATTCTACTAAACTGCTGGTAGTGGACAGAAAAACCCACAGTAAGGTGCTTACCGTGAGATTCTGAGGTTCCCTTTTTCCCAATGATGGACCCCTGGTGGCCTCCGCCAGTGCTGGAAAAAAAGTGTATGGAAGATCAAAAATAGGTGCTCCTTCCACTTAATCATGAGCTTCTGTGTGATGCTAAGTTGCTAGCATGAACTGGTGCTGTGCTATGAAGGAGGATCAGAGAGAAAGAAAAGGAGAGCATGAGTGGCTCAACTGTTTAGACCTCTGCGACCAAAAGCAAATAAGTTATTAAAATGAGAGGTGAAAGCTAGCCTCCTTGGTCTTACCTAGTTTGTTGCCTCGTCGTGAGAGATGGGAAGTCGTTGGAAAAAAAATGAACTATGTGGCTTTCAAAAATTGAAGCGGTTTTCATGCAGATGAAATGCGCATCAGGCTCCATGTCGCCTTGAAAGAGATGGAAAAAAAATGTAATGAATAACAGGGGAAGCAAAAACCCCTGTGCTGTCATAATCATGGGGGAACACATCCGCTTGTGTATGCAAATCTCCCCACAGCGAAAACACTAAAACTTTTCCACCGGGATGGCCGTGTCTCACTTACCTCATTGTGGGCAGGAAGGAGAATATACCACACAAAGTCAAGTTTGCAGGTGTTTCAAGTGAAGCATCTGAGAAATTTGTGCCAGGAGAGTATACCAGGCAAATTCAAGTTTGCAATTGTGTCAAGTGAATAAGTGAAGCACATGAGAAAGTCCTGGCAGGAGAGTATAGCAGGAAAATTGAAGTTGGCAAGTGTGTAAGGTGAATCACATGAGGAGGTTCTGGTAGGAGAATATACCAGGCAAAGGCAAGACTGTGAGTAAAGAGTTACATTAATGTGGAGAAGAAACCTGGAAGGGGAGTACAGCAGGTGTTCTCCGACAGCCACGTTGTTTTATATACAAGTAGTTTTTTGTTGTTGAGCAGAGAATGTCAATGAAAACTCATACCAATAGGAGTTTAAAGTGTCTTGAAGAGAAAACGTGGGGGTGGGAAAAAGCACCTGGAACTGTAAACTTTATCCATTGGGAACTTTTGTGTTGGAAATTATGCCTTTCCATTTGAACTTGAACATTTGTGCACCTTTAAGGCTAAAGACATTATCCTTTTCTTCTTAGAGTTCATTTTAGAATATAAAGGCCAGAATAGTATTTGCCACAGGAAGTATTTGGACATCTTGACATTTGACTGTTTTTGGTTATGTTAGGGAAATACCTCTTAGAGTAGGGAGAGTGAAGCATTTTTTCAAACCCTTTTCTTTGTTTTGAATGAAAGTCTATAGCACAAACATGAGCTCTCTGTGTCCGCAACTCATTCCTAGCTCTTCACAATACCCACTTGGCTGGCTAATGCAGTCAAAATACTAATAGCCATAGTAGTACTGATACTATTGGCTTTCTGCACTTCAAGAATAGCAATAAACAGGATCAAAAAGGCTGCCAAAGAGACAGTTGGAATGAAAATGTAAATAAATGTGGATGCAGAAGTACATGAGTGTACCCAAACAGATGACTTGCCTCATACCCATGCATTGGAAAGTACTATTGCCCCTGCAGGATCAATGTTAAATTATTCTCAGGACCCTCACAATTACAGAAACGAACATGTCAGACATAAAGGCAGCCTGAGGGGTTTGACTAAAGTATGATTACCCAAAGAGCACTTTATGGGGAGGGCATGAAGAAAGGTGTGGTCAAGGACTCGACCACAGGTGGGAATGTTAAGAGGCAGATGAACACATAATTTGTAGATACTGCCACTCTCCTGGCCAAATGCTGCATAGGTGAGAAGCATTACTCACTAATAGAACCGTATGCCCCTATGCCAGGCATGTACAACATGATATGAACACACTATGAGCTAAAGATGACGAGAGTAAAACCGATCAAACGTTGCGACATTACATGTACATGCATTAGACACAAAGCAAATATTCACTCACCATGAAGAATCTGCACAATGGGTCAACTATGCATTTACACACAAAGAATATTAACTTGGCATCCATAAGACATGAAAAATACTAACAGAAGCAATGTATAAGCTGAATGCAACATGAACGACATACATATATAGCTCACTACCATAGAAACACGACAGTAATGGGCAGCCATCTTTTGAAGCCACAGCACGATTTTAAGTTAATGAAAGGCCTCAAGAATTTAAGATGCTTAAATCACAGAAATACAGATCTGTGCAGAGCTCAGGCAGTAGCTGGTAAACAGAGACAACGTTACTGAGAACTTAGGGAGGGTCCGAACGCTGCACAAAAGACACGAGATAATAATTCCCAGGACAAGAAGCATACTTCTGTCTAATTAAAGTGTGGAAGAGCACAACTGCCCAGTGTGAGTGAACCATAAACTTAAGAATACCCCACGATGAAAAACTGAAGCGTGGCCCCGGTGGTTAAAGGAACCATAACACTTGCACTAAAATTAGCTAAAATCCCAATAAATGCAGGGTGAAATAATTTCAAACACGGTCTCATCGCACATGACCCATAACTGAAGAACACTGTCTACTGCTTTGCAGTGAAAACAGATGGGACACCTGCCTCACTCCTCTCACATATTCCTAGACACGGGATACTCTACAAGGCCAACTGTAAAGAGATCACCCTGGCTCATGGCCTAGGAATAAGGGATGGTATATTTTTTAACTGTAGGGAAATCAGTCCATGGACCTCTCTCTCCCTAACTCCCTTCTGACTTATGTCTTGATTACCTGTCAGTTGTCCAAGGTTGGTCAGTATGGAGCCAACCAATCAAAACCCCCATGATATGCCACCCAGTATGTATTAGACTAACAAATAATATATTGTAAGAGTGATGTCTTTTTATTTTTTTCAGTTTAGAGGTGGTCTCAGGAGGAGCCATCAGATTTTTGTTATCCAACTAGAAGTTTACCCCTTACAGAATGTATGTGTAGTCAATCCCCTTAACCAATCCCCTTATCCCGTAGGTTTTGGTACAGTGTGATGCTAATTATGATGAATGATCGATTTAAAAGCACGCTGAGAGCATCAAGATTTTTATCCTTGTATGCTGTCCCTGCTTTATTTGGATGTTAATAAAGCTGGGTATTACCTTTTACTTTGTCCTGATTTCTCTGGCTCCTGATCGTCTGCGTTATTTTGGATGCTCCCATGCCATCTTTACTCTGCCTCTGCATTCCTTGACCATGGGTCATAGAGGTAGGGCCAGAGGTCACACAGAAGTCACTAGGGTGCACAGCAGTGACCCCCGACAACCCCCAAATCGCCTCCATGCATGTAGAAATGCTCTTGACATGGAGTGAGGTAAATAGCCAAGAATTAGAAAGGGCAGGGCTATAATGGGAGGGGTGGTGCCCCAACTGCCACTATTCACTGCCCATCGTTGGAGTGGGAGAAGAGAAGAGTAAGCAGGTAAAACGGAGACACAAGGATAGGGAAGGAGCAAGGTTATGTGTGTGTGTGAAGAGAGAGAGATAAACAAATAGGGGTACATAGAGAGTGTGCAAATCCTCACTGGTTCCTTGGGTGTGTAGACCCTAGGCTACCAGTAGCTAATAGAAACGGATACACAAGTGTAGGTACTGGTACAATACAGGGACACTTATGCATTTGCACAGCCACACATGCACACAGCTGAGGGCTCTACCACACTGATGAAGATGGCAGGTGCACGTGAGAGCGACTGCATGAACTGAATTGCGTTGGCGCGGAAGCACTTGCTCGCTCTTTTTTTAACAGAGTCCAGCTGCCTCCAAGAGTGGTTGGCAATAAGAACAGAACGGAAGGGGTAGTGTGATGTTAGAGCACTCCTGATATGATGAACTGGATATGCTGTAAAATCATAAAACTGCCAGCTTCAGCAAAAACCACTGCATGAATACAAACCCCACGGTTCAACACAGTTATGCAGATCTGCGATGGCGATTAAGCAGCCTCCGCTTTATTTGCAAACTGAAGAAGGCAGCCTAGTATATGCATGGGCGAAATAATTAGAAGGAAGGTTTACTTCTGAGCTCAATTCCTCCCTCACAACGCTTGGTGATCCATTCATGAAAAGGACGATCAGATACTGAGAGTGCATGGTTCCCCCCCTCCCCCCGCCTCTCATGGAAGCCCTTTAATGATATAGCTTAAGAGCTACAGAATATGGTCATATTGATACAAATGACATCCTCTTTTGCACAGCATAGCAATTACCCAGTACTAGCAGCATGCAATATGTCGACATCATATACGTACGCACAAGGGTAGATAGTGACATTGCGATTCATCGTCTACACATTTGGGCAAACATCATTAGTCTTCGCTGTCATTTTTTATTTAGAGTGTTCATTTTTCTTTTCCTGTTTGGGAAATCTGTGTATGCATTTATAGCAAAGAGCTCAAGCTTTTTTAAAAAAAAGTTGTTCTTGAAATACAGATTTCCGTGGATTTGTTCCTATCTTCACGTGAACGTGAATGCTGACTCAATGGCTGGATGTATAGCCATGTTATGTATGTTTCCATGCCCCCAAAGGCCCCATTTCGATGTACCACTAAATGATCCTCTTATTACATTCCTCCCTCTCACAACATTATTGTATCCATGTCAAAATGCCCTCCCTCGCGGCGGCCTCTGCTATCTGTACAATTGTCATATGAGGGGGAGATGTGTCTGCCAACCAATCAAATGAATACACGTAAAAAGCGCCGACTGGGGGCATAGGTATGGGCTGGAATTGCACCCCACTACTGGGGCCCAGTGAATGATACAGTGATCTTCAAAGAGTACAGTTGTCAATTCTTTCCCAACATTCGAGACGGAAAAGGCTATCATGGAGTGTGTCATATGTTGTTGCAGACCAGTGATGCATTGCATTGATTGCTTGTTTTCATTTCCGTACATTTCGTGTTTTCTAGTCTGCCAATATCATGACCACTTGTATTGTACTGGCTTCCAAAGATGGTGGAGTTTTTGTCTAAGGGTAGGTGGGTCCATTGATTGTCAGTATCTTGCTTAGGAAGGAGGCTAACTTGAAGGCAGTGTGGGTAGGGAGTTCAGCCAGGGCAGCTCTTTCAGTATGGATGAGGTGTGGCAGAATTTCTTTGCACCTCTAGTGATAATGACAATGGATGGGGCACAACTTTCAGTGGGGAAAGTGTGGATTTTGCGACACCTGCAGGAAAGGTGCTGCCACCTAAGAGGTGGGAGAGAATGTAGACATGGGTGATGGTTCTGGAGTATGAAACTAAGAGGAGTGGTCGCTAGTGCAGAAGTGTAAGTTGGCTCTAGATGCTCTCGGCCAATTCTTCCAGGGATATAGCTCAGAGACAGCACACTTTGCAGCGCAGTACAGGTTCGAATCCTGGTCCCCGCACTGAGAAACCAATCTCTGGTAGTAAGCGTGTTATAAAAGAACAATTTTAATTATAATAATTATAAACCTGGCTAGCTTAATGAGATGCACGATTGTGCAAAAACAGCTATGCATGACGAAGCATCTCATTATGATGCATTGCCTCATTACACGGATGGCGGAGAACCATGGCGCTATTAGCGCCATGGTTCATGCCGGTAAAATACCGGCACCGCCTTGGCAGAAAGGGGAATTACCGCCCCATTCCAAGGTTGGCGGGGCGGTAATTCCCCCTTCCCCATTCCCATTTTTGCCCCATAGGGCTCAATGGGAATAGGGAAGGCGCTATTTACGGTACTGCAAATTGCGGTACCGTAATTAGCTCCCTGGGTCCCTTTGCGGGTTGGTTTTTAACGCCTGCAAAAAGCAGGCGTTAAATCCCCCAACCCGCAAAGGGACCTTGTAGTAAGGCGGTAAGGATTTATCGGTACCGGTAAATCCTTACCGCCATCCGTGTAATGAGGCCCATTGATTCATAAACATACTGGCAGGAAATGTGTGGTGCATAATACAGCAAACATTCAAGTGCAATACATGATCAAAAGACATCAGGGCTGATGGATGATGAAATCATGCAACGGAGGCAAATGTGCATTAAAATGACAGGTATTCACGTTTTTCATTCAAGTAGCATCACACACATTATGATTTATGAAAAACTAGGGCATATGAAGGATGCAGTAAAAAGCATGCTTTCACCGTCAGACCCACAGCAACCCCTGCCCACCTTGACGCCTCTGCTACCCGTGCAACTGACTGATAACCCCATGGATGCGTCCAGTTTGTACAACACACCATTGCATCCGAGATATGTTTTTTTCTTTGTAAATCCCATACATTCATGCATACACACGCCCGTGGGCCTATTTGCCAGCAATGCAGACCTGTATAGCAACATGTTTGACAAGCAGGACCAGGCGCAAGGACGGAGAGAAGGGGAGTTGTGCCATAAACCTCACTGGCATTGACCTCAGGACAACCTATTGAACCTCCAACATTGCTGTATGCAATGTATTGTTGCTGGACGTTTCTTCCGTCTATACGGAGGCGCTGTGCCAGGCAGCATTGATGTTTTACTAATGTGTGCATCATGAAAGTACATCACCGCTGAGTGTTTGGTCCTGGTTTATCAGAATGTCCTTGTTTTTGTCATCCCATTTCAAACATGACGCTCTGCTCGATCTCCTTATCTTTCAATTAACCAAAGTTTCTGGTTACACGTGTCTAGGCGGATTCAATAGTCTCACCTCTCACAACCGTGCAGGAAAGGATCACGGTACAAGAGCACCCAAACTATGGAATGCCCTACCCAACACACTCAGAGCTGAGACCTCCCTCCCAGCCTTCCGGAGAGTTAAAAAAACCACCCTCTTCAACTAACACAGCCTTCCTGCCTTACTGTCTCCCCAACCCCTTCCTCCCCTTCCCTCCTGCTTTCTTCATGTAACTTTATGTATGTATGTACTCATGAGAATATATTATGTAACTAAGCACGTTGTCTGTACAGCGCCACGATGCCCCCGGCTGTTGAGCACTTTAAAAATGTTAATAATCAATAAAATAAATCAAAAAATAACAGGTAACACAATGGGCCTCATTACAACCCTGGCGTTGGACCATGGTGCTATTAGCACCATGGTCCATGCCGGATTCCGCCATGGTGGATGGCGGATTTACCACCCCATTCCAAGGTTGGCGGGGCGGTAAATCCCCATTCACCATGGCCCCTTCCCCATTCCCATTTTTGGCCCATAGGGCTCAATGGGAATGGGGAAGGCGCTAATTACGGCACCGTAAATTACGGTGCCGTAATTAGCACCAAGGTCCCTTAGCGGGTTGGACTTTGCCTGCAAAAAGTAGGCGTTAAAGTGTGAATCTGGCGTTAAGAGTTTAACGGTGCCGCAGCCTTTTACGGCGCTGTTAACCCCTTAACGCCAGAGTTGTAATGAGGCCCAATATGTTTACAATCAAGAGAGCGGCATAAGTGGTGAGTGGTGCCATTTGGGACCACAGTCATTGGCCCAACCATGCTCCCATCATGCGTTCACAATATATACGTTCATAGTGCATTTGCAGCATGTATGCATGATCATGTGAAATACTTGTTACAAGGTCATCACTGGTACCTGCTCCGTGTCCCTCAGTCCATCTCTTGTAGTAGGTCTGATGGGAAGCTGCAAGGCTTCAGAATATTACACAGCCCCATTGGCTGGCCATGCCTACGCGCAGTGTTTTGTACAATGATGTAGCCTACCATCAAAGCGTCATACAGTAGCGTTCCTAGAATGGTCAAGGCATCATGGTATATAATATTCTGGTGCATATGCGTACAGTGTTACAAGATTGCTGCCCTCTGCCCCCCTGGGTGCTTGGAGCGGATGAAGGTGCCTTTTCAGGGCATAACCATTGTCACCTGCCAGGAGAGAGGCCTTGTGTGAAATCTTTTGCCATATGTACATGTGGATGTCCATCAAAGGTACACTGTGTATGACGTATCTAGCTACCATGTACGTCCATACTGCCCTGCCTCAAACTGGCCTACTATTGCTTAGTGGCAATAAATGCAGTTGAACGGTGGCTGCCGTGTGCCATTCCTGGGTAGTTGGCATTAACATTCAAGAGGTTGTTGCTGGCATCACACACCACCTGGACATAATGTCCAGACAGTTAAGTGTGGGAAAAGTCCACTGTCCTCTGCATTCCTTTACAGCCTGGGTTATATTTCGTAGTGCTGCTAGAACTGTCTTTAGTCATATAAATAAAGTAGATATTTTGTATACAACCTGGACTGGACAGTTCCTTTTATCAATGGGTAATAAGTGTATTTTCACTGTGTTGCAACTAACCATCGATCCACGACCTTATGGAGATAAGCCTGCCGTTCCCTCCACGTTACCAAAATTAGACAAGGAGGTTTAGAATTTGATTGTTATTCCAATATGTTCAGATCCCTTCAGGTGTATTAGAGGTGTGGGGCTAATAGATGGTTTAGAAAGCGATATTCACCCCTGGACAACTGGTACCCCGGAAGTTGATACGTTATGCTTGCCAACATTCTGTGCCTAAAAATAGGTTGGGGTTTCCAAGTTGCAAAAATAGTAATAAGCTAAATGATGACATCAGAGCAGCTGACATGACACTGAATAAACAATAGAATATAGCAGCACATATTGGGGTGCTGTTAATTGGGCAAAAATATTACTAGGGAGGATAGGAGCAGGGCATTTATTTTACTGCGGTCAGTCTTAGCCTCACACTCATTTTCCCATTCAAAGATACAAGTGTCATTATTACAAACATTGCTCACAGGAACACATGAAAACTGATCAATACACACACACACACACACACACACACACACACACACACACACACACTCTCTCTCTCTCTCTCTCTCTCTCTCTCTCTCTCTCTCTCTCTCTCTCTCTCTCTCTCTCTCTCTCTCTCTCTCTCTCTCTCTCTCTCTCTCTCTCTCTCTCTCTCTTGTCAGTGAATGACAAACCTATTTGTCTACATGAAAGCCAGACATGATTCCCCTTCCCTCCAAAACTGTAGTCTACACTCTCAAATGTGCATGATTTTTTTTTTACATGATTTAAAATGGGGCATGGTAAGGAGCCACAACACAAGAAGGGTAAAACAAACGAGAAGATCATAAAGAAGAAGTTGTTCAGTTGGGAAATATCAACTACTAATTTCAATTGTCGGAACCTGTTTCTCACCCAAATACAGAAAACCCATATAAAGAAAATTACATATGCTAAACGTCCTCCTCTCTTGACACACTGTTGCACTTATTTCTACCCCCGTGTTTAAAGAAGGAAAAATAAACCAGTAATTGTAAAAAAAAAAAAAAGATACTTGAAAAAAGAAGCACACTTTGGCCACTATACAGAATGCAAACTACAAATGTGTGAGGTCAGTCACAGAGGAGTGTAACAACAACATTCATTAAAATAAAGTACTTGACAATAAACTATTACATAGAAAGACTGACTTATGACTTGTCTATCGCTGTAGTTAAGCAGCTCCCCTGAGGCTAGGCCCTGAGGCAAAAGCTAGAATCTGTTTACAATAAACCTGCCCCTATAAATAGTGGTAGGGTTGGACACTCAAATCTGTAGGTGGTAGGGCTGCATAAAAAGCACTAGCATACCGCCTAAATTGGTAGGGTTGGAAAGTATGGAGGTAGTGGACGCCCTCTCCACAGTGTGGCCTAAGGAACTACTGTAAGTATTTCCTCCAACTCAGCTCCTTCACAGAAATCTCCAGAAGGCCTGCAGGGAATCATCACTGCTAATGATTATTGTTCCATAATGGACCAGGGTGGAATGGTTCATGCTTCTTTAGTCAATGTACACAGCAGATATATTTACTATTTTTCTTTTCTTATATGGTGTCACCTGCCGATGGGCCTCAGATCCCATCAGTCAGCCTCTCCTCCAGCCCACAATATCCAACCTTATTGTGCCTCTGGCAATGATTCAGAAACTCTGTTTCGCATCCTAGAAATTGAGTTATTTGGTCTTCGCAGCTTGAATATCTCAAGAGACGCCACCCTGGAAATTCAAATGTCCTGTGCAACCTCCATTGGATATCCTTCTCCAGCTGGTGTGAAACAAAGAACTTGTCCCCTATGGAGAGTAGTCCCTGTAAGATTCTCGACTTCCTTACTGACCCTTTTTAGAACAGTCTAGCAGTATCCAAACTTTGAACACATTGGGACACCATTCTAGTCATCAGAGACCCAGCTGATGACCTTACAAATAGAGAACCATTCATCTCTTACCTTCTGCACACTTAGCTACAGAAACCACCAAGGAAGTTTTCTCTATGATGGGTCTTCTCCTAGTCACTAGGCAGTTGCCTCCTTCTGATGCACATAAAAGCATTTTTCCTGTAAAATCCTTTTTTGTGGCAATCACATCTGCATGAATAATTGGAGAACGAGGATCCTTCTTGATATCAGAGACTTACGTCACATTCTCCCCTGAAATGACCCTCCTTCTTTCAGCTCCAGATTCCCTTCTCAAGGTATGCATTGGAAACTGGAAGTGGCCTTAGAAGTCTTCAAACCATCAACAGATTCACTGATGGAGAGTGAGATTTATACTCTGGAGGTTGCCAGATTGCGGAAAGTCTATCTGGAGAAATCATCAGCTTTTCGGAAATCAGAGGCTTTATTGGTGTTCTTTGAAGATATGGCTGGCAAAAGGAAAAGAAAATCCATAAATAGAACCATTAGGCAAGTGATTACATCTGCAATCATTAAAGCTCACACAACTGAATGCGTTTCTCTCTCTTGGGTCATCAAGAAAAGATGAAAGTCCTGGACAGAGGAACAGGGCTGTCAATCAACACCTTATTACAAGTGGTAGTAATTCCCAATTTTCTGAGTCCGTTGGACTCCACGGTGATTTTTGGTGGATTTAGTGCCAGCGGAATTACTGCATGGCAAATTACAGAGTAATTTGGAGGATTCACCTCCTGCCACGCGCTGGAGGTGAATCTACCACTTTACCTCCAAAAATCGACGGATTTACCAGGTGGTAATTACGGCGATAATAATACCACTGGCAGTAAATTTGACAATATTATAATGGAATGGAAATACCACCACTTTTTTCCCTCACCACCAAACTTGTAATGATGCCCATATTTCTTTTCATAGGTCAATTGTATAAGCATCCATCTGGCACAGCCACTGAGGCCAAAGATTCCCCTTCATTTTCAAATGCATTTATTGGATATTTTAAACAAGTATACTAAGAAAGCAAAGATTAATTGATGAGATACTGATGATAGGGAAAGGCACAATACAAGAATTAAATGAATATCATGAATAGTAAATAGAAATCATAGGGACCAATAGTTGTGAATTAATTGTATTTCTCGATTTAGAAGGACACATTGAAGATAAAACAAATCAGAATGTGTATCTATAGAAAACCAACATTGGTTATTTCTATTTTGCATGAATGAATTGATAGAATAAGGATTGTCGAAGAAAATGTCTGAAAATGAAAACTGATAAGAACAAAAGAAACTTTTCTTATGAATAAAAATGCAGAAAATAAGAAACATTTCTATATGCAAGGTCTTTGCAAAAAGCCTTGAATAAATAATAACTTCAGAGAAAGCTGTAGCGTCAGTCACAGGCATCCGTTCACAGGCATCCGTTGAGGAGAATTGATGATGAAAACAATTGGGACACAGACAAGGTTTTGACTCATCATATAATATAATCAGTGAAGAAACGACTTCAGAAACGGTCCTTTGTGCTATTATTGAAATTAATCAATTTTGAAAGTCCTGTTCAACCAGGACTCTTGTGCAATGTGAGTCGTCAAATGCATTAATCAATGAGCTGCGTAACCTCGCCTACCTCCCCATCCCTTTCCTGCTTTACGGGGGACATCTGCCCATTTTAATTAAATTCTCATGCTGTCTCCTCACTCGCTTAATCAGGGGGGACTCCTCTGGGAACTCCTCCCACACCCCCACACCCATTCCCCAGTCTGCTAGCCCCCGGCCCTGACTCACGTCTCTGCACTCATCTCACATACTCCTCTGCCCGCCTTCCCATCCCCTTTGGTCTCTATACATGGTCCAAAGGACTTTTCAGACTGGGTAACTGTTGTGTTAGGCTATGCTTCCCTTCTGATGAGCACTATTGCTCTAGGTCCCACACACCATCCACAGATGGACACGGAGACAGGGAGGAACTCAACCACTCTTTATTACCCTCTCCAGTGCTCTGCCTTCCCGGGCTCTACTAGCCCCTCCTCTTCCTTCCCCCTCCCTTTGTCCGTGGCTTCCCTCTTCTTCCCTTAAGGTGGATCTCCTCTTAAGGTGGGCTGGTCACGTTGCATGTCACAACACCCCCCCTTGCTTATCATCTTTGTAGGGAGTGGTGTTTCTTCTTGTGTGTTCCGGTGGCTGTTGTGGTCTTCTCCTTGGCCTCGTTCCCATTCGCTGTTTTCTATTTCTGTACCCACGCCGAGGCCTCCGTGCCCTCCTGGCAAGCTTGTCCAGGGTGGGCTTTTATTGGGCAGTCCTGGTCTTGTGTTTCTCTTTCCAGTTTCAGTCAGCCTTTGCGCTGGTGGCCTTGACATTTGAGTGCCGCTGTTGTAGGGGCTGGGAAGTAAGTTTGTTTCCCATCCCCCTGGGTACGCATGCTGTGTGTACGGGGTTTGTAGTTGTCCTGGAGACTTGCCTTTTGTGTCGCCCGCGTTCTGGTCATAGTGAATATTCGGATTTTCATCATAGTCATATATCGAGGTGTCCGCGACTGCCTTTTCGCCCCCTGGGCTCATCGCGGTTAGAGTGCAGGCTGCCTGCGTGGTGGGACGTGTATTGGATGCTGTAATGGCGGCCGGGGTCTCTGTGGTGCTGGTACCGGCCTGGCCGTGCTGTTTTGTTGGGTGTCCAGTCGGGCCCTTGCCAGCCCATTTTCGTCATGGTGGCTGTTGATGGCGCTTGCCCGGTAGATCTGCTAGCACCTTTTTGTGGCCGGTCGCAGCCAGCTTTTGGAGTGCTGCTTCTGCAGTCCAGCCTCTTCCCGAAGGTTTCTGGGGGGTACCTGTTGTTCAGCCCTCCTTCCCCCTGGTTTGGGCATTCTGCAGTGTCTGGAAACGCTTCTCGCTTGGCTCTCGTGTTTGTTCTGATGGGTTTCTGTTCTTGTCTTGAGCTTTGTCTTTTACACCGTCGCTCAATGATGATGGTAACTCACCCGACAGTGGCGAACTTGTATTTGGGTGTGTTGCCTCCTTTGTCCGCTCACTCCTCTGAGAATGTGTGATTGATAGCTGGTCATTCCATGTGTTGGGTGTGCCTTTTCTTTTCTTCCGCGTGGTGCCATTGTCTGTGCTGTTTCTGGGTTGTTGTGTGTGTTGATACCCTTGTTTGTGCTTCTTTGTGGATGTTGATGAGCTTCTTTAACGTCCTTGTCTTGTTGGTCTTAAGGGCTTGATTGCGGGGTCTCTGTGGGTGGCCGCCCCCTGCTCCTTCTGTGGTCGTCTTGTCGGGCATGCGTGGTTGTGTCCTGCAAGCTTTCATTCCTGGGCTACTCTGGTTCCTTGATGGTGCCTCGCTTTGTTTGTTGACCCTCCTTTGCTTTCCGGTTAACACTGGGTGCTGCCTCTTCTGTGTCAGCTGCTGCACCGCGTTTAGTCTTTCTCTCCCTTGCGCGTCTTCCCAGCGGCCTCCATCCACTTCTCCCGCCCGGATTGGTCTCCTCCTTCACCAGGTCTTTCCTTCCCTTATAGGGCGTCCTGTGGGTCCTCCTCCCCTTAGGTGCACTTGCCTCCAGCATTCCTGGTTCTGCCTTCTCCTACGTTCTGTCCCTCATTCGGCTCTCTCCTTGGGCACATTCTTCCTCGGCCCCCTCCTTGGCAATATTCTTTCCTGGCCCCCTCCTTGGCCAATATTCTTCCTTGGCCCACTTCTTGGGCGGTATTCTTCCTTGGCCCAATCCTTGGGCAGTATTCTTCCTTGGCCCCCTCTTTGGGCAATATTCTTCCTTGGCTCACTCCTTGGGCAGTATTCTTCCTTGGCCCACTCCTTGGGTGGTATTCTTTCCGTGGATCCCTCCTTGACAGCTTCTCTCTGTGGTGCACAGTTGTCTCCTTCTGTCGCTCCTTCTGTTCCTGTGTGCCTCCTTGGCATCATGATTTTATTATCCTCTGTAGGCCCTATTTTGCTGCTCTATGTTTATTTTCTGATCTTTCACGGTGATTGTGTTCTCCTTCCTTTATGTTCTCCCTTCGTGTCTTGTCCTTTGTTGCTTATGCATTCATTGTACATTCTCCTCGCTGTCCTCAGTCCAGGTATACTCCTGTGGTGATGTCAGGCTGGCGCATGCCTTATTTGTCTGTGTTGTTCGCGTGTTGCACATTTGGTTGCACATTTGGTTGCACACATTGTTGGCCTACTGGGAGTGTCTGGTGTGACGATTGCCCTCTGGTATATTGTAGGGTCACTTCCTGGGTTGTTTAGTGGGTAGTCTCTGTCCCTGGGTATTTTACTTGGTCTGTGCTCTTTCCGGTCTTGCGGCCTATGTTGGGTTCACATGGCGCCGCTGATGTGTGTACTCTCCTTCCTTGCCCACCTGAGCTCGCTCCCTTTGTGCTGTCATGTGGCGGGTTCTCCTCCCGTTGCGGTGCGGCCATTCCCTCCCACTGCACTCGTCCTCTTAGTCCCCTGGTCAGCGGGCCTCTTGCACGATCATCATCCCTCGAGGCTGGCTGTCCGCTCCCATCTTGGAGGATGTGCATGACGCTCCTAGTCTTTCCTTTGCCAGTGTGCTCTTTTGGTGTCTTTGCGCACGTATCGGCAGGTGTTGCACTCGCCTGGCGTCCCTGAAGTTCTCTGGGAACTGCCTTCATTCTGGTGCTCTGTCCGACCCTCCTTCCTCTGTTGTCGCACGCGTGGTGTGCTGCTGCTTGGCCCACTTGTTGGCTGGCGCTCAACACTTTTCTTGTCCTTGGGCCTTTACTTGCACATGCAGTTGGTTCAATGTCGGTGCCTTTTCCAACGCACTCCTCAGGTGTTGCTGTGCCGTGCATATAAGGCGTTTGATCTCCCCTGTTCATATGGGGAACATGTGCTATGTGGGGCGGCTCATTTGCGGGGTGTGTATCACATGGAGGGCTTCTCCTGCTTTGTGCGCCAAGAGTCTTGTGTGGCCATTCTCCCTGTGTTGCCCCTGGTTTGTTGTTTTACTGTGCTACCCCTTCTCCCTTGTGAGGTGAATCTGGAGTGCACGTGCTTGAGGCTGGCGCGTGTTGCGGTGTATCCAGCGGCTTTGTCAAATCCTGGGGAGACGTGACAGTCGTGCCCTATTGTTGTCTTGCGAGGCCAGGCATATGTGCTTCAGTGTCTTCCTGTGTGGTCTCTTGGGTTTGCCTTTCTGTGTAGTTGATTTATTGGGGAGCGTTTGTAGACATAGTACCTGCGGCGGGCGTAGTGTCTGTTGCTTCGCCTGATTCCTGGTCCTCGCATTCTAGTGGGGTCGTCTCATGGTATCACGTGGTGTGTGTGATACGCGGCTTGATGCACCGCTGCACTTCCCGATCCTCTATGTTCGCCTGCCTTCACCACCTCTGTGCTGCACTCCGCCTTCTCGAGCTCCTGCTCCACCTCCCCGGATACGCGTTGCCTCGCGTTCCTGTCTGCGCAGGCGATCTCCCTTGCTGACGCTGTCTGTTCAGCCCGAGGTGCCTCCTCTTGCGGGTGCTAGCATATCAGCCTGACCCCTTCACTCGTGGGCCACACTGCTTCTTGGTTAGTCCTCACCATCCGACTTCTTCGGTGGGTTGTTGCACTTGTGGATGAGGCGGCGGTTTGTCACTGGTTCATGCTGCCTTCATGTCTTGGCTCCGCCATGCAGACACAAACTTGCGCACTGCGCGGAACGTTTCCCTTTGTCGCCAGTTGTTGTGTTAGGCTCTGCTTCCCTTCTGATGAGCACTACTGCTCTAGGCCCCACACACCATCCACAGAAGGACACAGAGACAGGGAGGAACTCAACCACTCTTTATTACCCTCTCCAGTGCTCTGCCTTCCTGGGCTCTAGTAGCCCCTCCTCTTCCTTCCCGCTCATCTTGTCCGTGGCTTCCCTCTTCTTCCCTTAAGGTGGATCTCCTCTTAAGGTGGGCTGGTCACGTTGCATGTCACAACAGAAACATGTAATGTGCTTTCTTCACACTGCATGGCTGGCGCCATAGACGTCCTGATGAAACACTGGTCCATTTTGAAATTAGATTCATAATTGTATGGAATTATTAGAAATCATCCATTAATGATATTTTTAAAGCCACCTAGCTTACAAAGGATGCTATGTCCAAGTATTTTAAAAGCAAAAGTGGATATGAAAAAAACATGCAACCAAAATCAAAGGTTTCCATAAATGAGAGATGTTCTTTTCATGCCTACATGCATTGTATAAAACGATGTTGATCAATTTACTAGCAACTCATGACCAACCTTATGTTTCATCAACTGCATCTGAACATAGATAGTGGGAAGTGGAGGTTGGGCATCCGAAAAAGTAGATCACTGCGCTGATCAGTTGAACAAGGCATGGGACCCTGCTGCCAGTGTTGGGGTTCTAAGGTGACAGCGTCCTTCCTCCTCAAATTGGGTTATACAGAAACAAGGTAAAACCCTGGTGACATAGGCGCTGGGTTAACACAATGTTTCACAATAATTTAGTGTAATACATTTCTGGCAGCAGGTACCATAGAGCCTCAAAGGGCACCATACGGCCTCACCGGGCTGCACATCGCCACAGATTCATCTGAATCTCACCATCATCATTCACGCTGATGAGCCTAAATCCAAATCAGACACCTTGAAAAAGATCGAGGAGAGTCGAAACACGTATTGACTGATATTCCAATTTAAAAAAACAACCTCTGCGATTAACGTCATTCGACTAGATTGACTTCTTACAAACACACTACATTATTGTGAAATATTTTGTTGACCCAGCACCTATGGGACCAGGGATTTACTTTGTTTCTGAACATAGATAGTGTCTACTATTATATATAGGAACGTATATGTAGGAAGTAACATAGGTAATTGAAGGACAACGTACTAGAACATATTTGAGGTGTTAAAAATATGGATAGACCCTGTCCAAGGACAAGAACATTGGAATGAACAGCACTGTGGATGAAAGATTGACTTTATATGTTTCGTAGGGTGCATCAAAATAAAAGATTTGTGAAGGGGGGTGACAGATAGTAAAGGCTGTGACAAATGGAACACCTATTTCTTCCTTGCACAGGGCATTATTAAGGAAGGGCTCAACCTAGACAGTGAGATGTATGTGTTCTTGTAAAAATATTGAAATATTAAATATTAAAGTGTGAATCTGAATGATAGATTTGCCTGTTGTATTTAACACTCCCCTACTATCAGAGGAATGAGTCAGTCTCCCCCTTATATGACATAGATGTGCTTTTAATTGTTTTTTAAAATATGATCTTTTGGTTTATTACCTCACAAAGTAACAGAGAAAATTACACAAAAAAAAACAATGATTGAATTTTTGAAAATACAACACGACTCAAAGGAGTAATAGCAATGTAAATCGGACATATATGTTTTATTGATGTTATTGGAACTAAACGATTGTAGATTGATTACCTTGGCTTAGTGATTATAATCTTGAAACAAGTGTTGGTGAGTTTGTGGATGATGACTATTTCACCCAAAGAATGGAATGAATTTAAAACATGTTGAGATTTGGATTTGAAGTTGAATGTAGAAACTGACAACTGGAATGCAGTGAAAGAAATCTGAAATGGCTACCAATAAAGTGGGTTAAATAACAATTACATCTAAAGGATAGACTGCACTATGGGGACTTGGTCTTTTTGGCTAACATATGGTGATACCCTCCAATTTTTTTTTTTAGTTTGGGCTGTTATGTGTTGCTTATGACACTTATAAGCATAAACTATTGCAATAGAGTACAGATAGGGAGGAATGGCATATTAAGAGGGACATAGAGAAATGACATAGGAGTAGGGGCACACAATATATAGCTGCGTTTTGGTTATGAGCCCACTGATTGACTGCCCATGGCCATGTTAATTCCTATGGCCATTCCCACCCATTCCTGCCTCTCCCCACTCAAAACTCCTCCTCATGGCGATTTATTCAGCTCATTGTAAAAAAGTTTTACAATCAGACTTTTTAATCAAAGTGCCTCTCAGGGCTTTTTCCAAGCAGTCTTCTGAGAGATAATGACTTAATAGGAGTTGTAAACACACTGCTAGTGTAATAACAACATCTCACAAGGCCTGCCTTCAGCCTCTCGTTTTATAAGCACTCTGCGTGTCCTTCACTGAAGCCAAACTAACCAGTGCGGGACAAGCGTCAGCTGTAAGGAATGGACGTTGTACAGGCAAGCTCAGCCCCCATTATCCCGACCACCATTGTTCGGGCCATTCTTACAATGTTTGCATGGGAGAGGAGAGTGCATATGAAAAAGATGGCTGGGGACCCTCTTTTCTACAGCTGTGTAAACCTTCCTGTCTATGTTCATAATAAAAATACAATTATCTGGTGTAGTCTTAGGATTTAAAATGCAACAGGACAGTTGAATTATGGAAAACAAAACATTTTTTAAATCCTAGGAGCACATATCTGATTACAAAATCCATGTATCATAAGGGATGGGAAGAGTGAATTCAGTGCAACCTAATTAAAGGACTTCTGTTAGGCGAGGCAGCTGCGGAGTGATATAGATCATAATAGGAGAATACATTTCCTAAAGCAAATTGAATGAGTGATTTCCCTGGTTTTAGATTTATGGTTGGATAACCTGATGAGTTACACTGTTGAACTTTATTAATTTCCTAGCATATTAGATACCCCACCCCAACACATTAAAAGAAAGGGGAAACATGTCTGTTATTATTGAACAGTTTTTGGAAAGGTCTGTCTTTGGCCAACAGTGGTTAATTAAAGTGCATCAGCCTTCAATATGTGAGGCCTAATGTTTCTTTAGGGCAAATGTGGATACCTTCCACTCCACCCTGTGACCTCATCATGTGACAAACACAAGATATACTGCATTCATTAATGCCTCATTTACTACAGGCACTGTCTCTTCCAGCCTCAAAGAAGATTGGGTACACCCTCTACTAAAACAAACTCCCTAGACCCCACCTTCCCTAATAACTACCAACCAATCACCACTGTCCCATTCCTCCTAAAAATCCTTGATAAAGCGGCTCACAATGAGATTCAACACTTCCTCGAATCTAACTCCATCCTCGGTAAAAGACAATCAGGATTCCACAAAGGCCATGGTACAGAAACCGCCCCTCTAGACCTTAAAAACCAAAAAACAAAATTATGGATAGAGGCAAGACAGCTCTCCTCCTACTTCTGGACCTCTCGGCTGCTTTTGATTTTGTGGATCATAAGATTCTTACCTCACATCTCACCCATGCAGCACAATTCTCCAAAGAGGCCTCCACGTGGATCACATTCTTTCTAGAAGGAAGAGCCATGAAGGTTTTCTATAAACAGGTGAGTGCAGCTCCAACTGCCATCCACTGTGTGGATTCCCTCAGGGCTCATGCACAGCTCCTACTCTCTACAACCTGTTCACAAAACCACTCTTTGACAAACTGGACTCCCTCAGCATAGCTTACACTAACTATACCGATGATGCGCAGGTACTCCTGCCGCTCTCGGGCTCTTATGGCCAAGACGCTGCAGCCCTCCATCTTATTTATGCCTCCCTCCAAACCTGAATGCCGGAAAATGGGCTATCTCTCAATGGAGACAAAACCTAGATTATCCTTATTGGCCCCACAGAAACGCTATCCAAACTGGGTAAACAATACTGTAATTTCACCTTCGAAAACTCCATCATCCCTGTCATCTCTTCAGTAAAGACACTAGGGGGTTACCTAGACTCCACTTTGTCCATGACACGACAGGTAAGCGCCATTGCTTCCGCCTCTGTCAACTCCACTAAGCTTATAAATGCAGTAAAACCCTTCCTCTCCAAACAGAACCGCCTTTCAATAGCTAGAGCCACCATTGGGGCTAAACTAGATTATTGCAATGTCCTTTTAGCAGGAACTTCTGCAAAAAATTGAAATAGACTCCAAGTCATACAAAATAATCCCCTCAAAGCAGCACTAAACATCCCAAAAAGAGACCACATTCCGCAAGACAGGCAAACTGCTCACTGGCTCCCCGTGAAGGAACGGATCACCTTCAAGACCCTCACCCTAACGCACAAGTGCTTAACACTCACAGCCCTGCCCTACGTATCAGAAACTATCATCAGAGATACCTCCTCACATCCTAAAAGAACCTGCCATGACAACCAATTGCGCGTCCCTCCTATCAAAAGGGCCAAAGCGGGTGGGATTGGTTTTCCACATATAGCACCCAAACTATGGAATTCCCTACCCAACACACTCAGAGCTGAGACCTTCCAGCCTTCAGGAAAGTGCTAAAAACTATACTCTTCAACTAACACTGCCTCCCTTCCCGCTCACTTGCCCCTTCCTCCCCCTCCCCTTCCTTCCGGTATTCTTCATGTAACTAAGAATGTATTATGTAACTAAGCATGTTGGCCCTCAGTACGACCCTGGCGCAAAGCGAAAAACGATGGCGGTAAACGATTACCGCCATCGTCTTCCGCTAGGGCCGATTACGACCCGTGACCGTAAACTACGATGTCATTAGCGGCATCGTAGCTAACGCTGCCGCTGACTGCGCCAAGGGCGCGCGCACATCCACACCGTACTTAGCGCCATGGCGGAAAGGTACGCGAATGCCGACCCAAGCGGACACGCCCCTAACGCCATCACCCAGCCGGTTAAGTACCTTACCGCCATGGTGCTAATTACGCCATCGCGAACCAACCGTAAAGGGCCATGTAAAGTGAATGCAGCTGCCACAGGTGCACAGAAACAGCACAGGTGAAGGCAATACAGACTCAGGAAGTACAAAAAGAGCACACCCCACCCCTTCCCACACCCAGTCACACTCCACAATGATACCAATAGGACTAGCAATGTTGGGGCTGGAGGACCTGATAGCAATGCGAGTGCTACAACAGCAACTACAACAACAACAACAACAACAACAACAACAGGCTGCACAGAGGAGACGCAGGAGGAGAAGGAGGGCAAGGCAGGCCCAGCAAGCCCCACCAGCACAGCCAGTGCCACCATGCAGGCAGCCCCCAATCCCACGCATCAGAGCCAGCCCATTCAACCTCACCGCTGAGCAGATCCACACCCTGTACCGACTGGACCGGGACACCATCACCACCATTGTGGACATGATACACAACGACATCGTCAGCATGATTGAAACACCCACTGCCACCCCACCCCCTACTGAAGGTAGTGTCCGTGCTCCACTTCCTGGCCACAGGCAGCTACCAGCACACAGTGGGGCACTTGCATGGCATATCACAACCATTATTCTCGCGTACACTGATGCAAGTGCTCGATTCCCTCCTCAAGCACACAGATGACCACATCTCATTACCACGGTCTGCCCAGGAGATTGCCAACACCAAAGTGGGTTTCCATGCATTGGCCGGCATACCTGGTTGCATTGGTGCCATTGACTGCACCCATGTTGAATTGGTGGTCCCACATGCCATGGAGGTACCGTACCGCAACCGTAAACATTTCCACTCAATCAACGTGCAAATGGTCTGTGACTCCAACAGGATCATCACACATTGTTGTGCCAGATTCCCCGGATCAACCCATGATTCAATGGTCCTTCGGAACTCCACAATACCACGCTACATGGAGCGACATGCAGGCCCAAGATCCTACCTACTCAGTGAGTCTAATGTCATGAGCATGGAAATGCAAAGTCGGTGTTGAATGACGTACCAATGCATATTTCATCTGGCAGATACAGGGGGGTGATGCATACGTCACATGGGTGCAACTAGCAGTAGCCAGATCATTCCCTGTGGCAGCACTGACGTCAACAGAGTAGTGTACACATCATGCCTGACCTAATCATCCCAACATGTGAATGAAAGTGCACCCCAAAAACGACACAACCATCTGCAAGTGCATTGTGCAAATTGTGACCGCATTGACCCTAAAGAAAACCACCAACATGCACGTCACCATGCACCAACTACTGAAAGGCCTGTCCCCCACAACTGCGCACAAAGGAGGCACATGACAGACAGGAACATCAATGCACCACTACAAGACCCACAAACTGTCCCCATTGACACCAGTAATGCTCACTGGGGTCATAATGAGCCAGACATCAATGTTGCTATCATGTGAGCTTCAAGCTCACAGGACACGTGCAAGGTCACATGAATGACGGCCTGAACGGACACAGTGGATGGCCACTCACAAGGCAATCGTCCCCCCTGCATTGTGTTTTTGCATGCAAAACAGTACATGAGAGCCATGAACACATACTGGTTGCACAGTGTAAATCCATTACCACAACTCCAATTGGTGCACAGTAACAGTCAGAATCAAGGCATGGTTGTGCGTCATGTTCACAAATCAATCTCGTTCCTGACACATTCTTTTCTCACATTTTACAGGTGATGCGGGCTATCCCCTGAAGAGGTGGCTCCTCACACCAGTGCGGAACCCATCGAACCAGCATGAGGAGGACTACAACCGTGCCCATGCACGTACCCGTGTGGTGATAGAGCATGCTTTTGGCCTACTGAAGGCACGTTTCCGCTGCCTCAGCAGGTCTGGCGGGGCACTCCTGTACCGCCATGAGAAGGTTGCAAAGATCGTCATGGCATGTGTCATGCTACACAATATGTGCATCAGACAAAACGTGCCTCTGCCCCCTGACGCAGAACCACAACCACCTGATGATGGGGATGATGATGATGGGGATGGGGAAGCACCTCAGGGAGGCAGCGATGCACAGGAGGGGCATATAATGCGTCAGAATGTCATTGACCGATACTTCTAGCACACACAGCGAGTGTGTAACATATGGATGGCACTTGGGGCACTGTGTGTGTCTGGTATGTCAACACTGTGGACTGTAAAACAATAAAGCACACATACGCAATGAGCAATGTCCACACATTTCGTTTGTGAGAAAAGAAAAAGTGTATTGTTCTTCTGAATAGGTATAACAGAACCCCTCCCCCTCCCCCCTGAACACTCCAACACACCCAATTCCCCCCTCCCCCTCCCCCTGAACACTCCAACACACCCAATTCCCCCCTCCCCCTCCCCCCTGAACACTCCAACACACCCAATTCCCCCCTCCCCCTCCCCCCTGAACACTCCAACACACCCAATTCCCCCCTCCCCCTCCCCCCTGAACACTCCAACACACCCAATTCCCCCTCCCCCTCCCCCCTGAACACCCTGCAAACATGTGACAGTGCCCGTGGTGAAGTGTGTATAGTTTTGCACACTATTGACTGCCCCCTCTCCCGGAACCTGGGGCCCCCCTGCCTGTGCTCCTCAGGGTCCTGGATGACCTGCGGATGGGAGAGGCTTGTGCTGAACTTGCAGCTGAGGATGTACCGGGCTGCTCAGTACGGCATGTGTCCACAATTGTCTGGATGAGCTGGCTCATCATCTGCCGCACTGCAGCAAGTTCGGTGAATATGTCCCTGCTGGCAGTTTGGATGGCAGACCTGATGCCATCAGCACTCCTCTCCATGGCTGCACTGGCACTTCCACATTCTGCAACATGCTGCGTGAGGAGTGTGCCCAGTGCTTCCTGCCTGTTGGCAATCTGCTCCAGCGACAGCTGGAATTCTGGCCCAATGGAGGGTGCCAATGGGGGACCAATGGGACTACTCCCATCTTCCACAACTCCCACTGGGCTTGGAGTTGCTGGCCATGAATTAGCTGGCGATGGGCCCTGGGTGTCATCTCCATGATGGCTGATTGGGGATAGGTGTCGTGAGTGAAGTTGCGTGTTGTGGTCAAGTCCAGTGTCATCCTCCACATCACTATCGGAGCAGGCAGCGATGGCTGCAGTCTCCCCAACAGTACTGCTCCCTGCTGACACATTGCCCTCAGTGGGCAACAGTGGGTGTTGTTGGGCTGCAGGCGCTGTCACGACCCCTTCCTCGGGGGACTTTGCTGCCCTGGCCTCTTCAGCCTGGCGTGGTTTCTGCCTGGGTCCAGCAGAGGTGGATGCATGGTTCCCTTCTCCCACTTTCCTGGCCTTCTTGGCTGGGGTGCTGGTGCTGTCGTCCCTGCCAGTGTCCGATTGTGAGCCTGTGGTGGAGCAGAGGAGGGTGACTGTTATTGATGGTTCAGCGGACATTGAGCAGGCATTAAGAAGAGTGTAATGGATAGATGGTGGAGTTAGTAGCCCGTGACATACAGGTTGCCTCCCTTTAGGTTCGGTTTTGCATGCAGGTGTGTGTCTGCCTACTGTACAGTGTACATGCTGCATGTGCGCAGGGTGTGGCTCATCTGCTGATGTGTTGCGTCTGCCACATTGTGATTGTCACGTGCAAGTGTATCAGGGTGTCTTGCAAGGCTGGATATGAGGCACCTACCTGTGTCTCCAGATGTTGGGGCCCCTCTCTCCATCTCGCCGACACCTTCGATGCACTCAATGCCAATCAGAGAGGCACATGTCTCCTCCCATGGCTGCATCTTCAGTGGGGAGTCTGCTCCCCCGCCAGTTCCCAGGGCCAGGTTACGGTTGGCAGACATAATGCCCCGGACCCTGATCCGCAGGTCGTCCCACCTCTTGCGGCACTGTTTGGAGGTGCGTGGGGTGGTTCCAACAGCACTGACACGTTGTGCCACAAGTTCCCACACCTCCTTTTTGCGGCCTATGGCTGTCCGGGTCATCT
The DNA here is from genome assembly GCF_040938575.1 of Ambystoma mexicanum. Classification (NCBI taxonomy): domain Eukaryota; kingdom Metazoa; phylum Chordata; class Amphibia; order Caudata; family Ambystomatidae; genus Ambystoma; species Ambystoma mexicanum. Next base: position 507,128,066 of record NC_090936.1, on the reverse strand, counting down.
CAGTGGCGAAGACAACATCGGCCTTCTCCTGGAGCGTGTCTGCAAGCATTTGCAGTTCCTCACGACTGAAGCGCTCCTGCCGCTGCCTGTCACATGCCTTCTTGACAACTTTCGGCATGGTTGGGTGAGGAAATGGGTGGGTTATGGGAATGACAGGGTTTGAGGGTTGGTTGTGGTGTGGTTGGGTAGGATGGCAATGGATTGTGTTTTTTAAGATGGCCGCTGTGCTGTTTCCCATTCCGCCGCGATTACGCTATTTCCGGTTCCGCCTAATTGCGGTCACCGCTAATTACGGTGACCGCTGACTACGGTCGGCGCAATGATGGGTGGCGGTAGGTCACCCTGCGCTGTTAACGAGGCCGGTAAGGGCTATTTACGTCATGGCGTTGTTTACATTACCGCCATGGCGTAATGCTCGTGTGCGATGGGTCGTAATATGGCGCTCTTATCGCCATCGGACCATGGCGTTAACGCTCATTACGCCATGGCGGTAATTTCGATTACTTACCGCCTGGGTCGTAATGAGGGCCGTTGTCTCGTAACAACGCTGCAATGTTGCACGCTTTATAAATGTTAATAAATAAATATAGCAATAGAGAGGATGTTACAAATACAGATTATCAAATGACAGGTTTACTGGCCTCTGCACAGCAAAACAGAGAAAGGAAGCCACCAGAGAAGCCTTTACCCCCAAATGGTAGCTTAAGAAAAACTATTTAGCTTTTTTGTGTCAAATTCTAAGGGGGGACCCACAAAGAGTAAAGTCCCATTCTAAAAGAATAGCTTGAAAGGTCCGGATGTCAGGCCTGATTCTAAATCACCTTTTTATCCCATTTTAAAATCTTCAGACTCTGATATCCGTAGTAAGCCGATTCATGATGCATGGACCCAGAATCCATAGGCTTCCTCTGGATCTGAGTTATGCTCCATTATCACCATGTGAGTAGCCTCATCAGGCTGGTTGCTTGGTGACTGAGCATAACTGGTTTCTGGAAGGATTGCTCGTTTTTGGAATACAGTAGTGGTTGTTACTGGTGATTTGGAGTCTGTAGGATGGGCTGGTTGTTGCTGGTTGTTGCTGGTGCATTGGAGTCTGTAGGATGGGCTGGGTTGACCTCTCCCATAAAGCCTGCCCTCACCCGCTTTACCCCTCCCTGTACTGAGCAACAGGAGGCCTGGTGCTGGGGACATGCAGCACACAGAAACTGTGTTTGTTACAGATTCTAGTCAGGTGAAATGTGTGCACATTGCAGTTAATGCACGCTGCAGTTTTACATTTGCACCACAATTCCCCCTGCCAGGAACCGTCCTAATTTCATGTACGTTTTGGTTTTCTTTCAGTGGCTAATGTGCTTTATTCGCAAGGATACAGGTGGAAAGTACAGGTTGTCTATTTAGGGCAGGCAGACTGGATGCTCACTTCAAAAGCTTCTTATATTGAATCAACTTGACTGTTTTATTTTTCTTTGATCTGTCATTTTGGTCATGCCAAAATACCCTATTTTTGATGTTACTGTGGTCTCGAATGTCCTTAATGCTGCAAGAATGTTATTTAACCACACAAAAAGAAACCTTAAACCCCTTCCTAATCTCGAAATGGGACCGTTGATGTCTACTGCTAACTTGGACCACGGCTGGTCTGGTATAACAATTGGAACCAAAGGAGTTTCCCTTACTGTTCTGCTCTTATCACTACTTTGACAGTCAGTACCATCTTTTACCCATCTCTCGGCTATCTTATCAATGCCCGGCCATCAATAGCTCTGTCTTACTTTCCTTTTCATGGCCCCTTCCCCTTGGTGTCCCTGATGCGCAAGCTCCACCAAACTCTGTCTGAGACTCTCCGGAGGAACCACACTCCGTCCCCTCCTTGGACTGCTCTTAAAAATGTTCAAGTCTTCCTTTATCTCCCATCAAACATCAAACCTCCTATCTAGACTCTTCTTCGGTGGCCATCCCCCTAATGTCCACTCTTTGATCATTTTAAGTTCATCAGCATCTTCTTCTCGCATCCTCCTTTCCTGACCAACAGCATTCACCACCTCTGCTACCACTTCTGCAACAACCGATTCACTCACATCCATATCTGTATTTTCTTCCTTTCCTTCAACCGGAAGCCTGGATAGGCAGTCCGCTACCACATTCCTTTTTCCCGATAGATAGCTCACCTCAAAATTGTAACCTTGGAGTCCCAGACCCCACCTACTTATCCTAGGTGATCCCAAGGCCCATCTTCCACTTTCAAATAACTGAACCATAGGTTTATGATCAGACCTAACAATGAACCGCCTGCCCTACAAAAAATATTTAAAATGAATAATGGCCCAATACATTGCTAACGTTTCTCTCTCAAAATCACTGAGTACTTACATTCCGCCCCTCTCAGCACCCTTGATGAAAACGCTATTACTCTTTCTGTGTTGTCTGTATCGTACTACACTAGAGCTGCTCCCAATCCCAATACACTCGCATCCGCAACCAACACAGTCTTGTCCTTGGGATCAAACCTCCCAATCGAAGGCGCTTCACTTACAGCTTCCTTAATACCCTTAAAAGCTTCAGTACATTCCAGAGACCACACAAACTTCGACCCCTTTTTGAGTAGCATTCTCAAAGGAGTGGACACCATAGCAAAATCCTTTACAAATCTATGATAATACTCTGCTAACCCTAAAAAAGATCTTACTTGGTCTTTGTCTGTCGGTATCGGTGCACCCTTAACTGCTTCCACCAAACATTTCTTTGGTCTTACCCCTTGCTCATCAATCTCATCCCCCAAATACTCCACTCGGTCAAGTGCAATTTTACATTTGTTTCTCTTCACTGTTAACCCAGCTTCGGACAATCTGCTCAACACCTAAGTCAAATTATCATCATGTTCCTTTTTAGAGCCAGCATATATCAATAAATCATCTTGGAACACTACTACATTTCTTACTCCTTCCTTTATAGTGTCCATCACACTTTGAAAAACAGCCACCGCCGAGGCAAACCCGAACGACATTCTACAGACACAGGGAAGGGAGTCATCCCCCTTGATAGTGATGAACTGAGAGCAAGATACCAGGAGAAGGGAGTCATTCTCCTGGTACCCCGGACTGGCAGTAAAGTCCAAGAATACCCAGGGAAGGCATTCCCCCAGGATTATGAAAGAACAGATAACAGGCAACAAACACCTCTGCTTCAAGACACACATAGCTAAGAAAACTCAGACAGCTTGGTATCAGCTCTACCTGCTATGTAAAGTCAGGCCCGTCCTCCCTTGAGACAGCTTTAGAACCACTGTTCAAGCACTGGTCCTATCCCACCTAGATGGTGGCAATGCCCTCCTCAAAGGCCTCCAGTTGTCCTCCCTTGTGCCCCTAAGAAATGTCCTACATGCAGGTGCACACCTTATCAAGGGTCTAAACAGATACAATCACATCACCATGGCCCTCATCGACCTTCACTGTCTCCCACTGCACACACAAATCACCTTCAAGTCTTGCAGCATCATCTATTAGGCAGTCACCTTCAAGTCACCCATCTATCTCATGGAGAAAGTCATCATCTCTGGTGGACAGCGCACCACCAGAAGCCAGGACATGTGCAGACTTGAAATCCACCACTACAACAAGGAAAGGACCAGAAAAAAGCATTCTCTGCCAACATCCCAAGACTATGGCACCTCCTTCCCATCAGTATCAAACTTGCCCCCACGTTTCTAAAATTCAGAAAAGAACACAAGACCCACCTCTTCAAGGTGTTTCTCCTCCTCAACACCAATGCCATCACATCACCCCGCACCACCTGACTTGCTAGATGCCATCCACCCTTGTACTCCCCGCCAATCTGTACACGTGTACCCCTCCTCTTTGTCCCTCTGTATCCTACCGTGCTGTATATCGGCGCTGTTGTTGCCTCTGAAAAGCACTCCATTATGCATCTGTACTATTGTACACCTCTGTAAAGCGCTCTGTTATGTATCTCTATTGTTGCATACCTCTGTAAAGCTCTCAGTTGCTTCTCAAAGCTAGGTCTTTGCTCAATACATACAATAATAATAATAATATAATAATA